>NC_090923.1:201118072-201426322 GCF_040938575.1 Ambystoma mexicanum | reverse complement strand
GCAGGCCCCCACTCATGTCCCCCTGCACTCCCACCCCCCAGCAGTGCAGGGCACCTGCCAGCAGGCCCCCACTCATGTCCCCCTTCACCCCCACCCCCCAGCACTGAGGGGCACCTGCCGTCAGGCCCCCACTCATGTCCCCTTGCACCCCCACCCCCCAGCAGTGCAGGGCACCTGCCAACAGGCCCCCACTCATGTCCCACTCATGTCCCCCTGCACCCCCACCCCCCAGCAGTGCAGGGCATCTGCCAGAAGGTCCCCACTCATGTCCCTTTGCACTCCCACCCCCAACACTGAGGGGTACCTGCCAGCAGGCCCCCACTCATGTCCCACTCATGTCCCCCTGCACCCCCACCCCCCAGCACGAGGGGCACCTGCCAGCAGGTCCCCACTCATGTCCCACTCATGTCCCCCTGCCCCCAGGTCATGACGATCCTCAATCATGGCCCTTATGACCAGCCTCCCCAGACCAAAGACCCAACCAAGTATTGCATCCACCCACATAGAAAAGGCAATTACATGATACAACCCCAATGGCAAGTATGTAAATCAACACATGTCCGTCACACACACACAATGGGTGCAAGTGAATGTGAAAACCCATATCATGACATGCATTAAACCAATGAGATAATACCACACATCGAAGTATGAAGAAAAAAATGTATTAAACACAACATGAATGTAATCTAAATCCTACACACAACAATGGGAATAATAAAAGAAAAGCTGCATGTCCGTAAAAGAATAAAAAACAAGAAATCATAATCCAAAGAAATCCAAAAGAAATGGTGTCCAAAGTCACAGTCCAACAAAGCAAATCCAAGGGAAAAACGAAAGTGAAAGCCATTGCTCCATGGTGAAAATAAAAAAAAAAAGAGAACAATCCAATGGTGAACTATGTACAGATGAACAATCCAGGGTCCATGAAACGAAACCTATCAAAAATACTACCTAATAAAAAACTATATACAAAAACGTGGTGCATTGTCCAAGCGCAACCAAAATAAATAAAAAACGAAAGAAAACCTAACACTATCTAACTATATATAATGGCGGCGGGCAAGTCCAGCGGCTCACTCTGTGGTGTCCCGGGCCAGGGCATCATCGAACTCCATGTCTATTTGCCGGAGGCGGGCCTCTGTCCTGCCTCGAGGCACTCTGCCCATCTCAAAGCCCGACACATGGAGAACTCCGCCCTGACCATGGTGAGCTGTGCCTCTTCCGCCTGCCGCCGCTCCGCACCTATCTGCTGGCCCAACCGGTGCCACACGGAAGACACTCCCATTCCTGGGTCCTCCTGCCCTCTGGCCGATGCCTGCCCCTCCGATGTTGATGGCCCTGAGCCATCATTGCTCCCACCTAGAGCCTGCTCCTGCTGCTGCTGTCCATGTGCCGTGTCTGATGGTGCCTGCACATCCTCCATCAGCTGGTCTCCAGTTGTGGTGTGCACCCCTGCTGGGCCGCCGACTCCCGACTGTGGCAGGGATGTGAGCTCTACCAAGCTGGCTGTGTTGGTCGGGCCAGGTCCACAGAGGGCCCTGGTGGAATCTGGGCCGGAAGACGGTGTGGAGAACGACTGGCGCAAAGTCTCCACAGAGGAGGAGAGGTCCGCCATAGTGCGCGACACATGTAGGAACCCACCAACCAGGGCCCCTCCCAGCAGTGCCACATCACAACACTGCTCTCCGTGGTGGTGTGCGTTCTCCGCCCAGGAAGAACGCACGTCATCACGAATGACACGCGTGCGCAACGTGACACCAACCAGGACAGAGCCCATACGTTCATTGGACCACTCGTCCGCAGGTATTGGAGAGGCAGATGACATGGCACTCTCCCCTACCTGCGGAAAGGCCTGGGATGGGGCCTCCCTGCTGGTACATGGTGGTGCAGTCACAGTGTCAGGGACAGCGACATGCACAGGCCCCTCCGCGGTGACATGTGCTGCCTCCTGGCCCTGGACTGCACCACTTGCACCAGTGGTACTACCCCCACCAGGCCCCATGTGCGGCTCAGTAGCGGGCTCCTCCTCCTCTGTGGAGACCACCAACCTGGATGTCTCCACACCGTCTTCCACCATTGGAAGCCACTGTGGGGGCTCAGCCGGCCCTTCCGCCACAGCCGTTGTGGCAGACACAGCACCAGTCCCCTCGCTCCCGGATGATGGTAATTCCTGGGAGGGTGGCTGGGCCTTGCGTTGCCGCCCAGTGGAGGCATCCTCGCTGCTTGGATCCACAGCGCCGTCTCCGCCCTCTTCTTCACTTGACGCTGCGTAGAGGGAGACATAGAACACAAGCATCAGGGTACAGTACAAAATACCCTAGACAGGAAGCAATAACACATGAGTGGCACTGTCAAATGTCACTTCCATCCTGTCATTCCACAACACATGGGTGAATGCACACAACACACATGCAGAAAAAGTCCTGGTGCCTGCAATCAACATCAACATCCATGTAGAAGGGCCCCTGTAAACCAAGATGTTGCCTTCAAAGTCACATGCATCCATGGCGTTTCAAAGTCACACACACACTTCTCAGGCACACACACACATGTGCACCATACATTTACATGACATCAGCACCCATTCCTCACCCCCCCTTCATGTCCAGGAACAGAGACAGCCATGCTTTCATGTGTGCATTCCGCATAGAGCTCCCCATGTTGCATTAAAACACATGCACTAACCATGTGGTTCACACATAACTGGTCTCACATGCATGACCATGATGTCCCTGCACACACACATCCATACATGGCCTATGTCACACATACAGGCAAGCATCAGACTACCAGCATACTGCAACATGCCCTGTCTCTCACAGCAATTCTTGGCCACTTACCGCTCAACTCCAGATGGGTCTGCCTCCGAAGAATCTGGGCGTGGAGCGCTGGTCCTACGCATTCCAGGACCCTCATCTGGATGTTACTCATGCGTGCCCGGCCCCCCTCCGCGAGGCGCTGGGCCTTGTGGAGGGTCCTGGACCTGAAGTCATCCATAGCGCTTCTTGACGTGCTTGATGTCGCGGGTTGCCACCCCCTCCGCGTTGATGGCAACCACTACGTCGTCCCAGATCCTCTCCCGTCCTTCCTTGTTGGCGCGTGATGTTCCGAAGAGGGCATCATAATGCCCCAGGACATGCTCCACCAGGACACCAACTTTGGTGGCAGTGAATCTGGGGACCCTCTGCCTCTCTGGCTGGGGTTTGCCAGTGGTGCCAGATGGAGATGTGCCTGACATGGCATCCCCAGAGGCAGGAGTGGGTGGGGAACTGGGTCCTGGGGCTGGGCTGTGGAGCGGTGGTATCCCAGTCGGGAGTTTTCTGTTCCAGCAGGGGTGGACACAGCAACAGGACCCCTGCAGATGGCTGATGTGCAGGCACCAAATAGCAGGGCACGTGGGCAGCAGACAGTCAGGCAGCAGCAGATGGCAGGTGGGAGCGTGCTCGGGCTATGGGGGGCAGGAAAATGGCCTTCAGGGCAGGAGCGTGGTCTTCCGTGTGTGTATGCGTGGCCAGCTTGATACGGAGTTATTTGGCACGTGAAAGAATTGCACATCAGCGTGTAATTCGAGGAAAGGCACTTAGCTCGTAAGCGGGTCAGCACACGTACGCTATTTCATTGGACAAAGGCCCTTAGCGCGTAAGCGCGTCTGCGATGTATCGCGCATGGGCGTTGCCCTCTCGTGTGTAAAACTTCATGCGAATCCCAGGAATACTCATACCCCACTCGCACAGGGCCCTTTCGCGTGTAAAACTTCACACGATCCCCAAGAATATAGTACCCCATTCGCACAGGGCCCTTTCGCGTGTGAAACTTCCGCGCACCCCCGTAATACACGTACCCTGCTGAAATCGCGTGTGAGACTTCCCGTGAACCCCAGTTATACATGTACCCCACTCGCACAGGCCCTTTCGTGTGTGAAACTTCCCGCGAACCCCGTAATACACGTACCCTGCTCCAATCGCGTGTGAAACTTCCCACAAACCCCAGTAATAAACGTACCCCGCTCGCACAGGGCCTATCGCGTGTGAAACTTCCTGCGAACCCAAGTTATACACATGCCCCACTTGCACAGGCCCTTTCGTGTCTGAAACTTCCCGCGAACCCTCGTAATACACGGACCCTGCTCCAATCGTGTGTGAGACTTCCCGCAAACCCCCGTAATACACGTACCCTGCTCCAATCGTGCGTGAAACTTCCCGCGAACCCTAGTTATACACGTACTCCACTCACACAGGCCCTTTTCATGTGTGAAACTTTCCGCGAACCCCGTAATACACGTACCCTGCTCCAATCGCATGTGAAACTTCACGCGAACCCCAGTTATACACGTACCCCACTCGCACAGGCCCTTTCACGTGTGAAACTTCACGCGAACCCCAGTAATACACGTTCCCTGCTTGGCGTTTGCTGTTTGGCAGCCCTGTAAACTGGTCCAGGGTTAGCGCAGCCCTTTGCACCGGATTGGGGATTTTGATGGCTTTTCCTTGCACGAGGGCGTTCATGGGGTCGCTGCGCCACTCTGCGCCAAGGCTGGTTTTGGAGGCTAAAATCCATGAATACGCTGTACGCGGAAATTGATTTTAGCACACGCGGCTGGCGCAGACATTCACACGCGCACACTGTGCGCCAGCCGCGTGCACCACTTGTGCGCGAAATTCTATGAATTACCCCGCAAATGTTCGAAGATAGAGCTTTGATGAGAACAAAATTGGCTTTGACTTTCCAATGCGTAAAGAGGCCGGAGCTCAGCCGACCCTTGAGGCCGGTTTTGGCAGGAGTCATGTGCATCAAGTAGCCCTTGCAGAGAGGAGGGTTAGAGAACAATGTTTCCTGGAGACGGATTATTTCGTAGCCCACCAGAACATTACTTCCTTGTTGGAAGAGATAAGTGGAGCCTCGGGTATTTCATGAACAGAGCATAGGTGTTAGGCAGAATTATTTTGCAGTACCCTTTGGGAATGCCACACACAATTAGTACTACAAGTGCCAGTACAAATTCACCTTTGGTATAATCCCGTACTGCACAGAAAAGTGGTAGGCCCTCATTACGACCCTGGCGGAAATCGAAAAACGATGGCGGAAATGTAATACCGCCATCGAATACCGCTCGGTGCGACTATGACCCGTCACCGTAAAGTACGATGCCATTAGCGACACCGTAGTGAACGCCAACGCTAACTGCACCAAGTACGCGCACGCGCGCCATGCAAAACCGTAATTACCACCATGGCGCAACGGTACGCGAATTCTGACCCCAGCGGGCATTTACTTAACGCCATCAAGCAAGGCGGAAAGTACCATTCCGCCATGGTGAGAATTACGGCATCGTGAACCAACCGTAAATGGCCCTACTGAGTGCCTGTACACCACTCCCTGGCCACATTGCACAACTCCTCGTAGGTGCAATGAAGTTACACAATGCAACCAGTGAAATGCACAAGTCACCCATGCATGCCAACGAACAAATGAATGTAGGGGCTCCAAGTGCTTTGTGAGTGGCCATCCATATTTGGCATGTCACCATTGCCGTACTGATGCAGCACAGGCATGTGAAGGTTCAAGTACAGCAAAATGAACTGAAAGATGAGACAAAACAACAACAGGCCCCCATCGCCTGACACCAGTGTAAGGCAACATTCAAAGCAGTATCCCGAGGCAGACTGCACCAGCCCTGTACACATGCCAGTAAACAAACCAACCATCAGCATAAGCATGTACCACACAAGTTGGCAGAGTGACTGAGCAGCCAGGCTCATCTCAAGAGGGGCCAATGGGAGCTGCAGGGCACAGATGGCACGAATACAGAAGCTATTCCAATGGACATGACCTCAGTCTCCCTCCAAGAAACGCACGCAAACACAGGCACCTGTGACCAGCCATATTCTGATAATCACGTCATTCCACCAATCCACCTGGCTGACCGGCATCTGTTACACAAAAGCTAATCCCCCGCCCCTAAGCATGACATCATTAAAACAGTCATAATGGCAGCCCCATCCCTGACCTTAGTGGGCTTCGTAGGCAAACGCGGCCAGTACAGTACCACGCAACTATACTCAGAAGCCGGAACCCAATGCAGATCTACTCACAATACATCGTCCACAAATAGGAATATGCTACATTACTTGCAAAGAATAACGCTACACGGTTAACATCAGAATAAAATTTTAATGCACATCAAATTCACCAAGCCCATACAGCTATTAGGTCATAAACCCCAAAATATCTACATTACTGTGGGCTGCATCCGCAATAAATGACCAGCTACTCCTTGTGTGACGCCCTGTTCCTTCATGGTACACAGGGGCTACATTCACGTTCAAAAAGGCAACATGGAAGCACCTAGAACCGCAGGGCCGTCCCATTAGGTAGGCACTAGTCCAGCTGAAAGGTAGATATGTTGCTCCTAGCCACTAGTACTGCGTAAGGGAATGTGGCCCATTGGCGATCGTCCCATAAGATCGTAATGGTGCTCCACTGATTAACTCGAAGCAGCAGGTGTCGGGAGTAAAAGCCATCTGCAGGAGTGGCATACAGATGGCAGCGGCAAAAGGGGAGGAGATACCTGTCACCCAAATGAAATGAAAAAGAATAGTATGGCCATCAGAACTTCATTAGTATTACTCACTTCAATGATCACACTAAATCTACAGCCATATGCATGCTAGCCCACTCAAAAGGATTATTTCCACCCAAAAATCACTTGCCAATCATAACCATATAAATCGAGGTGAAAACACTATTACAAACGAGTGTTTGTGTGCATGCGTCTGTTAAAACAGAATCCATGAGATGGGATTAGTAACGTGCATAGACACAAGTGTTGGAAGGCGCGTCGAGACTGGGAGGGTTCAACAAGGGCAGATAGACGATGGTCCCACTATGGCAGCTCTGCATCACATAGCGCAGGGGAAGGGGATAGATTCCAATAAGCCATGTACATGGCAAACTCTCAATTAAATCATCTGTCCATGCATCCATACATCATTCCCTCATCCCGGTATTAAAATGCCTGATTATTAACTCACATAACATTTGAAATCTCCATTGAGTCTGTGCGTAATGCAGCCTGCAAAATCCACTGTGCTCCAGGCCGGAATAATAGTGTTGTGAAGTAACATGTATGTGGGAACGTCCTGCCTATTCGTCCACTACGCTATTGCGCATCCCATACTATTCATATCAATCATTGCATTCTCGCCATGGCCCCTGTCCCAAGGACATTAAACAATAGAACGTTATATTTGCAGTCAGACCTGTGGGCGTCTCCTCGCCGCTAGCTGAAAACCGAAAGCGCTGTCCTTCGAATTCCTCATTTGCAACATCACGTCGAAAAGGCATCTGTGACCGCTTGAAATCACAAATTCATCCATGTAGTGCGGCAGTGTGTGAAAATGGCAACTGGCTTCACTCACAAATGGGACGCCCCGCCCGTCGGTGAACCTCGGTACAGTGCTCGCCCAAAGGGGATTGCAGCTGGCACAGGTGGAATGAATCACCACAGGTGGAGGCTACACAGCCTGAAAACACATAAATTGCACACCCAACCCCCTCCCACAACCACACCCACTCCAAAATGCTACCGGCAGGACTAGCGATGTTGGGCCTGGGGGACCTGATAGCACTGCAAGTACTCCAACTCCAAGAAGAAGACGAACACCAACTACTACAACAACCGGCCGCACAGAGGAGACGCAGGAGGAGGAGGAGGGCAAGGCAGGGCCAGCAAGGCCCACCAGCACAGCCACTACCACCACGCAGGCAGCCCGCAATCCCACGCCTCCAAGCTCATCCGTTCAACCTCACTGCTGAGCAGATCCACACCCTCTACCGTTTGGACCGGGACACCATAATCTCCATTGTGGACATGACACACGCTGACCTTGTCAGCATGATAGATAGCCCAACCGCCATCCCACCCCTACTGAAGGTGGTGTCTGTACTCCACTTCCTGGCCACAGGCACCTACCAGCACACAGTCGGACAGTTGCATGGCATTTCACAGCCACTGTTCTCACGGACACTATTGCAAGTGCTCGATGCCCTCCTGAAGCACGCAGACGACTACATCTCATTACCACGCTCAGAGCTGGAGATTACAAACACAAAAGTGGGATTCCATGCACTTGCCGGCATACCGGGTTGCATTGGTGCCATTGACTGCACCCATGTGGAATTGGTTGTCCCACATGCCATGGAGGTCCAGTACCGCAACCGGAAACAATATCATTCTCTTAATGTACAAATGGTGTGTGACTCCAACAGGATCTTTACACATTGTTGTGCCCGATTTCCTGGATCAACCCATGATTCTATGGTCTTGAGGAACTCTACAATACCACGCTACATGGAGCGACATGCAGGGAACAGATCCTGGCTACTCGGTGAGTCTCAATCCATGCATGATAATGTGGGGTATGTGATGCGGCAATGACCTGGCAGGAAGGGGGGGGGGATGCGTACGTAGCAATGTCATCCCACAAACATCCTTTCTTGTCCACATACAGGTGATGCCGGGTATCCACTGAAGAGATGGCTCCTTACACCACTCCGGAACCCACAGGACCAGCATGAGGAGGACTACAACCATGCCCACTCACGTACCCGTGTAGTCATAGAACAGGCATTCGGCCTACTGAAGGCTCGTTTCCGCTGCCTCAGCAGGTCTGGCGGGGCACTCCTGTACCGCCATGAGAAGGTTGCAAAGATAGTCATGGCTTGTGTCATGCTACACAACATGTGCGTACGTAGAAATGTGCCCATGCCCCCTGACGCAGAACTGCAAGCACCTGAAGATGGTCATGATGAGGCTGGGGATGTGGCAGCACCTCAAGGAGTCCGCGAGGCACAGGAGGCCCGTGAAATTCGTCAGAATATCATAGATTCATGCTTCTAGCACTCACGCCTGGTGGCTGATGCATGGACACGGGACTTGTGGCACTGTGTGTGTCGGGAACATGCACAATGTGGACTGTACGCCTATAAAGGCCTCGTACACAAGGAACAATGTCCACACATCTCATTGGATGATTATGTAATGTTCATAGCATATGTGAAATTATGTTACACACCCCATCGACCCGCCACCCAAGAAAGCCCAACACCCCCCCTCCACCCTCCTACCTCCCCCCCGAACACCAGTGTCCAAAGATGCTCATTGTCAGTGGGCAGACGCTATTGCAAGCCCCCTCTCCGGGTATCAGGGGCACCCCTGCCTGTGGAGCGCAGGTTCCTCCCAGATCTACGTTGGGGGCTGCCCTGGACGGAACTTGCAACGGATGATGTCTCTGCCTGCTCACGCCCATGCATGTCCCTAAGGGTTTGTGAGAGCTCAGTGAGCACACGGCGCACAGCGGCAAGTTCAGCACATACGTCTTTGGACGTCGCATGCAGTTCCCCCCTCAGGCTCTCGGTGCTTCACTCCATTTGTACCCTTAGTGTCTCTGTACTTCGCTCCATTTGTGCCCTAAGTGTCTCAGTAGATGTTTCTATGGCTGCCTTAGATGCCCCACATTCATCAGCATGCTCCTTGAGGAGCGTGGCCAGTTGCTGCTGTTGCACGATCACCTGGTCGAGGGACTGTTGCCTCTGCTGGGCCATGGCCATTTGCGGTGGTGTCACAGAGGGGCTGATCAACTCATGTTGCCTTGCCACAGGGCTTGTGGGGGATGGCCAGTCGTCGTCTTGTGGGTGCCCCTGTGTGGTATCCTCATGGTGTACGGGATGAAACAAACAGGGGGATTGTGACAGGTCATGGATGGGTCCTACATCGACAGCACCGTTGTCTGTGTCGGAGCATGCTGGCATTAATGCAGTGTCACCTATGGTGCTGCTGCCATCAGAAGCAGTGCCTTCTGTGGCAACCATTGGGGGGACCTGTGGTGCTGCTGGTGTGGGCATGCTGGCTGCTGGGGTGCCTGTTGAAGTCCCCTCCTGTGTGCTGCCACTTGATTTGTGCTGCTGCCGTGTCTTGATCCGTGCAGCTGAGGTGGAGGGTCTTTGGCCGTTGGTCTTGGCCCTCTTTGCAGGTGTGCTGGTAGGGGTGTCCTGCAGCTCGTCGTTTGACTCGGACCCTGTGGTGGAGTAAAGGAGGGCGAGCGTTATTTATGGGTCTGTGGAAATTGGAATGGCAATGTGTCACATGCATTGGGGTGGTACCTGAGGGTGATTTGGGTCAGGGCCTTGGAGGTGGTTTCATTTCTGTGTGGATTGAGGATGCATTTGTTTTGCAGCCTGCAGTTAGGGTGTGCATGCTGCACGTGTAGAGGGTGTTTTTAGGATTTTCAATTATTTATGTTTTTAATGTGACTTTTAAAGTGCGCTATCAGGCCTATGTATGTGGACGTTCTCCTGGACATGTGTTTCTGTTGCACTATGTGGACACATGGTACTTCACATGATTGGACATTGTGGATTTAGCATTGTTTTATTTGGCCCACCTACCTGATTCTTCGGATGTCTGCACTCCTTTCTCCATCCCTCCGACTCCCTCTATACTCTCCATTCCAATGGTGGAGGCACAGATTTCTTCCCAGGGGGTCAACTTGATGGGTGATTCCGATCCTCCCCCGGTAGCTGTGGCAATGTTACGGTTGGCTGATAGTATGCTCCGTACGCGTATCCGCAAGTCGTCCCATCGCTTTCTGCATTGCTGTGGGTTGCGGGGTGCGGTCCCCACCGCACTTACCCGCTGTGCCACCAGGGCCCATATGGCCTTCTTGTTCGCAAGTGTCGTCCTGGTCATTTGCGTCGAGAAGACGACGCCAGCATTCTCCTGGAGGGTCTCTGTGAGCACGATGAGTTCCTCATGGGAGAAGTGGACCTGCCGCTTGCGGTCGCACGCTTATTTGGCAACTTTTCCCATTTTGATTGTTTTAACTAGGGTGGCTAACGGGTTGGGATGTGTCTCAGGGTCGGATTTTGAATGGTTGTGTTGGGATTCTGATTTTATAGGTGTACGGCGTGCTGTTTCCCGTTCCGGCCCCATGTTTTTGCTTCCGTTTCCGTATATTTACGGTCACCGTATTTTGCGATTAGCGCTCATTACGGTGACCGCTATGATGGGTGGCGGAATTGCACCCAGGGCGCCGTACGACGGCGGTGAGGGGCGTTTTGGGGAGATTTCCGCCATCGCGGACTTTGCACTTCCGCCATGGCGTAATGCTCGTGCCCGATGGGTCAGAATTAGCCGCACTTTACTCCATCGTGCAATGGCGGAAACGCTATTTACGCTATAGCGGTCGGGTCAGTTACTTTCCGCCAGGGTCGTAATGAGGGCCGTAGTGATGGCTGAGCAGCCAGACTTATCTCAAGAGTAAAGTGAGCAGCATCAGTAGTTACACAAAGGACAGCAATTACTATGATTCAAACAAACACTGGCTCAGGGTTTCTGATTAAAAGAATATACATTTATTTACACATCAGTTGTTAAACATTTCACTATTATCAAGCAGTTGAAAATCACGATTTTAATACACTACACCACACCCAATAGATTCTGGACAAGTTAGGCTCAAAATGAAGTGTGAGCAAAATGGCACTCCTATAATAAAAATGGAGGGAAAGACAAAGTTAGACAGAAGTCGAGCAGCACCAACAGGTAAGTAAGCAGGACAATCTAGAAAAAGTAACTACAGTAAGGAAATCGAATCAGGAGGCCAGGGCCAATGTCAATGGACCAAAGTCTTTTCAGAGGATCACACAGTTCAGGGTTGTTTGCGGTTCAGTCTTTGCCAAAAGTTCAGAACAAAGTTGGTCGGATGAAAAGTTACTTTAAAGAATAGGGAAGGACAAGCCCTCGGATTGGCAAAAGATTTCACAGACTTTCACCGCGGTCGGACGAAATGAACAACCGGGTTAGCACAGTACCTTTAGCGCAGAAGAATGCTGTAGCTGAAGCAAAAGTTCCTGGCAGGTTGTGCAGGCTCACGGTTCCTGAATTGACTGTCGGACTGACACGAAGGAGGATGACTGGAGGGTCCTGCACTGCCCAGTAAAGGAACTAGCAGCGAGCAAAGCAGCAGCAAATTAAAGGTGCGCTCCTTAAAACCCAAGCAGGGTCTGTTCCTCCTGGCTATCTGGTTCACTGCAGCTGCGCACAGCAAATTCGACCACAGGAGAGAGACCTGGTTTGTAATTTGGCGAACTGGTTGGTCCCACCAGCTCAAGGGGATAAGATTCCTTGCAGATCTTCCCTGTCATCGAAGTTTGGAGATTCGGACCCGCTGCAGGGCTTCACCACGAGGTTCAGTTGTGGTAGAGGTCCTTTTCTGCCAGCTTCTCTTCGGTTCTCTCGATCCAGTGGCGACTCTGCCTTATCAGTCCCAGAGACCTGCTTTTTATGCAGTTTTCCCCCATTCACCCAGCCTGGCTGTCAATCACACAGCAGGGTGGCTGTCCCGCCGGGACAGTCACCACAACCAATCATACCAGAGGGCGACATGGGTCTCCAAGGAGACCCTGTGCAGGGAGTCTCAAACCCCTCCCTCTCATCCTGTCCCCCTCAGATGTTTCAGGCACCTAAGGAGGGCTTCTGTGCAGAAGCCCGCCAAAGGTCGGCGAACAAAGGAATCAAACCTGGTTTGGCACGCAGAGCAAAACACGAGAAAGAGTTTTACAAAAAGAAATGGTGAATAAACCCAGCCGGAACTGTATAAAAACATATAAGGTCCAGCTGGTTTAAGTTCGATGCTACTAAGATAGCATAATACAATACCAAGGGAACGAAACAATGTTCCATGAGAAACAGACAAAAAGGGATAAATATTAACCCTTTCCAGAACTCTATGTAAGATAGTTTGTACTGGGTCTGTGAGTTTAAAAAGACTAATTATATCCACTACCAAAACCCCTTCAACAACTTAATTTACATGAGAGCATCATAATTCAAACAATGCACCCATTTCAAGCAATAATACGCCTTCAACCAAAAACTGCAAAATTACCTCCCTCTGAATTAGTGAAAGTTATTTGTGGAAAAGTAGTGTATTTACCATTAGATCTAAAAGAAAATGTGCACACTCTAGGAGTGCAACGTCCAATGCAACAATCTTTAATTATCTTGGTAAATGGAGTACCTACAAAAGACAAAAACATTTTGCAACAGCTGGTAGATTTACATAAAGTTAGAGAAGCCTTGCAATATCTTAAAGAGAATGTCTATTACAAAGAAATTAATATTGAAGAAAACTTGAAGGATACTACTGAAATAATTCAAGAGACACAAGAAGCTGGTCAATTTGAGCTACTAGATCCTGCTACAATATCAAACACTTTAGACAATTATACAATTCATCCATTGCACTCTAATGACACCATAGAAGATGCACTGGAAATGTACCAAATGCGTCAAACAAAAGGATCACCAATCAGCATATGGAAAAAAAGTATAGAAGCACGTGCTTTTCCTCTACTCTTTCCTACTGGCAAAGGAGGAAGGTACGAAGATAGACCTATTCAAATATCAGCATCAGGATACCGCTCATTACAGATGTATTCTGAAGATCCCAGATTTAGACAAAATGTGGAATACATATTCCACCTACTCTTTGAAAGTGAACTAGCAACTTTATGTTACGGAGTTGCACACATATTAAAATCAGGATCACACTTTCAAAATATGACAGCTACACAATTATTACAAAAAGTACAACAAAAAGATGAGGTTTTACAATCAAATATTACAAATCTATTAGCAAATATGTGTGGTACTAAAGAGTACTGGTTTTGACGTCATGGAGAGGTACGTTGTATGATCAGAAACCTTGGCCCACCCACTTGGTTTGTTACATTAAGTTGTGCGGAATATGCATGGGAAGATTTACATGATTTCCTACGCATATCAAACAAAAACAAAACAAACATAGATATAGTAACACCTGGAGAACTTTGTTCTCTGGATCCTGTTAATGTTTCAAGATATTTTTAACATCGATTCATTGCTATGCTACATTTTATTTGTAATAAAACTGTTCCTCCCCTTGGAGAAGTGCAACACTTCTTTTGGAGAAAAGAATACCAAGCCAGAGGAGCACCACATATCCACATGCTTTTATGGATTAAAGATGCTCCTAAATTTGGTCAAGACAGTGATGCCACTGTTTTACAGTTTATTGAAAAATATGTCACTTGTGAAATTCCATCGGAATCCAAAAATAGTGATCTTCATGCACATATTTTACAATTTCAAAGACACAAATGTGGCAAATATTGTCATCGCCAATACAAAAACAAAGGGAAATACTACACCAAATGCCGATTTGGTTTCCCTAGACCAGTTACAAATACAGGTCAAGTCAACAACCTCATGTCTTCAGTTAGACATAGTGTTAAAGGTAAGTCACCTAAAAATACATATTACATAAAAAGAAAAGAAGAAGAAAAATATATCAATGATTACAATACAATCATTGCCCACTTATGGAATGCAAACATAGATGTTTAGTACATTGCAGACAATTCTACTGCAGTTTCACAATATGTCACAGCATACTTAACCAAAGCAGAAAAGACAGAGCTGCAAGACCTCTGGAATGACCGGTCATCAGATAAAACATTATCTCAAAAATTATACATCTTGGGCATAAAAATGCTGTCCCATAGAGAATGTGGATCCTATGAAGCAGCTGATCATTTAACTGGTAGTGCACTGTATGGTAAATCTGAAAATATAGTATGGCTAAGTCTTGGTCCAGCTAAATCTAGAAAAAGAGTTCTAAAATCATACGAAGATATAGAAACAATAGCCAAACATGATCCCAACAGCCAAGACATTTTAAAAAACAATGTATTGAACACATACTACCCAAACAGGAGCACCACTTTGGAAACCATGTGTCTATACTACATAGCCCAAAACTACACATACAAAAATAATATAAAACCTGATGAAAAAAATACAGAGTGACAAACTGTGAAGGCAGTTTAGTAAAACTCACAAAACCAAATTTAATTATTCATATCAAATTGTCATTAAAGACTCCTCAACATAAAGAAGTATATTACATCTCCCTGCTACAACTCTTTGAATCATGGAGAAAAGAAGAAGAAATACTAGATAACTATGACTCATATGAAGACACTTTCAAAGCAAATGAAAGCACTATAACTGATGTAAACTTTACACAGTAGAAAACAATGTTGCACAATGAACAGCAACATGAAGAAGAACTCCAGGCCCAACTAGATAAGGACACTCCTGACAGTAGTCAACCTTCTGTAACAGGAAGCCAAGAACCACTGGGAGAGCCACTAATAACAAATGAGGCAGAATTAGCTATGATAGAAGTAGAAAACACCATGTGTCAGTATGAAGATAAAGAAGACTTAACTATACTACAATCAAAACTAAACAATGAGCAACGTAGCATTTTTCAAGAAGTAACAAAAGAAATGCACATGGTGTACAACATGAAGACAAAGAATGCACCTGCCAAAATTACAAACCTATACTATTGTACGTCAGTGGTAAAGCTGGTTCTGGCAAAACATTCCTAATCAAAATCATCAGTAAGTTCCTTCAACAATTGATGAACAACAAACTGTCAGCTGTTGTCACTGCCCCCACAGGTTTAGCTGCCTACAACATAGGTGGTGTCACTTTACACCGATTACTACTCCTGCCAGTAGAGGACCAAAACAAATTAGACTATTACAAACTTTCTACAGATGTTGCAATGGAACTACGCAGAGCATTGAAACAAATGAAAATGCTACTAATATATGAAGTGAGCATGGTGTCCAACCTAATGTTGGCTTTGATTCACCTTAGATTACAAGAAGTACGCAAAACAAACTACGAAGAGCTCTTTGGAGGAAAACACATAATTGTTTTCAGAGATCTTCTTCAATTGACACCAGTGAAAGGTGAGCCTATTTTTAAAACCTTAGGACACAAACTCTGCCATAAAACTGTTGGCAGCATAGGAAATGTCAACATTTGGCAACATTTCCAATACAGAGAATTAACAGAAAACATCTGGCAATCTGCAGATCTCACTTATGCCAACAGTGGTATACTTTCGAAAGAAGCAGAAGCAATATTGAAAACCTGACACATTCATGCACTTTATGGTGATAATACATGTGCTATAGATGTTATGGAACAATTAGCCCACAAAAATAACAATTGTATGGCCTTAATGCCAACTCTTGCAACCTGTTCCAAATTCAACGAAACAATGTTAAGTAAAAAAAATGCAACCGATAATGGAAATTAGTGCCACAGACAAACTAGATGTACATGGTATGACACTACCCATGTGTGACCAAGCTACAACAAGACTAAATAGTTTAGAAAATTCAATCTCCAACACAGCTGGGTTGGAAAAAATATTAAAATTATCCTTAAACTGTAGAGTAATGCTTAAACGTAACCTTGACGTGGATCAAGGACTAGTTAATGGAGCACTGGGTACAGTTGTTGGCTTTCAAACATACCCACGTGACAACAACATTCAGTTTGTCAATATTCTCTTTGACAAACTTTCAGAAGTAAAAAGGATAGGATGCTCAACAGCTGGATTCCTTCTCTTCAAAGACATGTATGTACGCAGAGAACAATTTTCTCTAACTCTTGCAGACGTAGTCAACATTCATAAATCACAAGGTCTTACCCTAGACAAAGCATTGATAGATATTGGTAACACAGTCTTTAAAGAAGGCATGAGCTACGTAGCACTATCGCGCTTACTTACACTTGACGGTCTATTTCTAATCAACTTTGATGCAAGTAAAGTAAATGCTGATATTCCTTGCATTTTAGAATACAATAGACTTCGCTCACTATACACTCCCCGTATATTCTGTACCACAAAATTAAAACGTTCTAAAAAAAAACGAAATCAAACAGAAATGCAACAGGATGTCACTGCAAATCCTCCTAAGAGAGTAAAAGAAACTAAAACTTCAAAGAAACACACTTGACTAAATAGTATTTTTCCACCAAATTTGACCGCGCTGTCCGCGGATGTCCGCGAATACAAGATGGCGGGCATGCCCAGAAAATCTGACGCACCACACGCTCTCAACCACCCAATCAGCGAACACGTCCAATGTCCACGGACACGACCGCATCGCCCAGCCAATCAGTACACTGTCCACGGAGCGAACAGGAAAGTGTGTCCGCGGACCGAGCATAGATATCACTAATTTTTTGTGACCTACTTTTTGGTCATTTTTTAAAAAACTATTGTACGGAAAGAAAATTCAGAGTGACCCATATACTACTGTGGTTGTGTGGTTATGGTTAAGTTGCTGTTTCCATAGGAAGAGCCCTTTTTGGGTGGCTTATAACTTCGCTCTCCCTGGACGAATCCTCACCAAACTTTGAAAAAGTATATGGGTCACTCTGTATTGCTTTGCAAAGTTTGGTGAGGTTTGGTCCATGGGGGGCAAAGTTATAAGGGTGGTCCCAAAACCTCTTTTTTTCCCATAGACTGAATGGGGAAAAAACTTTGCTCACGCTTACAGCCCAACCCGCTGGACAGATTTTCACCAAATTTGGACCAGGAGCAGTTGCTTGGGCGCAAAAGCGTGCTTTTGCAAATTTGGTGAAAATCCATCCAGTAGTTTTTTTTAAAATGAACAAAAATTAGGTCACAAAAAATTAGTGATATCTATTTTCGGTCCGCGGACACACTTCCCTGTTCGCTCAGCGGACAGTGTGCCGATTGGCCAATCAGCTTGCGTCATGTCCGCGGACATGCAACATGTTCGCTGATTGGACGGTGAAGAGCGTGAAGTGCGTCAGATTTTTGGAAACGCCCGCCATCTTGGATTCGCGGGCGTCCGCGGACAGCGTGGTGAAACTTGGTGGAAAAATACTATTTAGTAAAGTGTTTTGGTGTGTAAAACTGTTTGGGGAGGGTAGGGGAGTAAGAGATGGGTTAAATGTTGTAGTATTTATTTAGGTGGCAGGCACCCCTGTTGTGTTCGTACTGACCGCGGACAATACGGGTGTCCTGAAATGTTCATAAATAAACGTAATCGGGGTGTCCTGAGGACACTACGCCTGTCTGTATGGTTCGTAGGCAAGTTGAAACTGTTCTAAGAACACATCAAATGTCCTGGGATATTCTAAATAAACAAAATGGGGGTGTCCTGAGGACGCTATACCTGTCCGTACTGTTTGTGGGCAAGTTGAAACTGTTCTAAGAACACATCAAGTGTTCTGGGATGTTCGTCAATAAACAAAATGGTGGTGTCCTGAGGACGCTATGCCTGTCCGTACTGTTCGTAGGCAAGTTGAAATTGTTCTAAGAACACATCAAGTGTCCTGGGATGTTCGTAAATAAACAAAATAGGGGTGTTCTGAGGACGCTAGAACTGTCCGAATTGTTCGCAAGCTAGCTGAAACTGTCCTAAGAACACACACGGTGTCCTGAAATGTTTGTAAATAAACAAAATGGGTGTGTCCTGAGGATGCTATGACTGTCCGTATTGTTCACAGGCAAGTTGAAACTGTTCTAAGAATACAGACAATGTCCTGAAATGTTCGTAAATAAACAAAATGGGGGTGTCATGAGGACGCTGTCCGTATTGTTCGTAGGCAAGTTGAAATTGTTCTAAGAACATGTGTCCTGGGATGTTCGTAAATTAGCAAAATGGTGTTGTCCTGAGTACGCTATACCTGTCCGTACTGTTCGTAGGCAAGTTGAAATTGTTCTAAGAACACATCAAGTGTCCTAGGATGTTTTTAAATAAACAAAATGGGGGTGTTTTGAGGACGCTAGACCTGTTTGAATTGTTCGCAAGCAAGATGAAACTACACACGCGGTGTCCTGAAATGTTCGTAAATAAACAAAATGGATGTGTCCTGAGGATGCTATGACTGTCTGTATTGTTTGCAGGCAAGTTGAAACTGTTCTAAGAAAACAGGCGATGTCCTGAAATGTTCGTAAATAAATGAAATGGGGGTGTCCTGAGGACGCTGTCCGTATTGTTCGTAGGCAAGTTGAAATTGTTCTAAGAAAATGTGTCCTGGGATGTTTGTAAATAAACAAAATGGGCGTGTCCTGAGTACGCTATACCTGTCCGTACTGTTCGTAGGCAAGTTGAAACTGTTCTAAGAACACATCAAGTGTCATGGGATGTTCATAAATAAACGAAATAGGTGTGTCCTGAGGATGCTATGCCTGTCCGTACTGTTAGCAGGCAAGTTGAAACTGTTCGAGGAACACGTGCGGTGTTCTGAAATGTTCGTAAGTAAACAAAATGGGGGTATCCTGAGGACGCTATACCTGTCCGTACTGTTTATGGGCAAGTTGAAACTGTTCTAAGAACACTCGTCATGTTCCCGGACATTAAAAGTGCCAATATGGCATAGTTAAAATGTTTGACTCTATGGGTGTGATATGCTGAGGTGGTTGTGGCCAGGGCATAGAATCTTGGGACCATGGCCGTATGGCCATGCTCCCAAGACTCTATGCCCTGGTCACAACCACCTCAGCATATCACACCCATAGTGGCTTCTCCAGTCTTGGGTGCATGAACAAGATCAAATTTATAAGCACCAAAGTTATAAGCTAATATGGGTGTGGTATGCTGCGGTGGTTGTGGCCAGGGCCTAGAGTCTTGGGTGCATGGTCAAGACCAAATTTATAAACACTGAAGTTATAAACCACTATGGGTGTGATTTGCTGCGATGGTTATACTTATTATAATATACTTACTGTTTGGTTTAGTAACTGGAGTACATGTATTCCTTGTTAATTTCTGTGATAAAAGAAAATATCATGTTAGTATTGGTATTTTGTAACAATTTATAACATTGAATAATCACCATTTAATTTTTTTTACTCTCATATTTGGTGGATTACAAACCAGTGTACTGTGCAATTTGCTCAGTTTCTGTGTTTGTTGCTAGAATCATTGGGTCTGTGGGAAAAACAATTCATGTGGATTAAAAAAAATCTTTTTTTTGTTATGCTACAGTCTATTTGTTTGTTTTCAGTGTCCACTTGTTGTTTCTGGTTAACGTTCTATATGTTGGCTTGTTGCAGATTTTTTGGAGCAGTTAGATACCTGTTGACATATTGTAACTGTCTATTTTTTGTTATAATGAAGTGGTATTGATTTATCTGCTTGGATATTGTAAAATCTTGGGGCAGTTAGATACCAGTTGGCGTATTCTAACTCTATTTTTTTGTTTTAATGTAGTGGTATTGATTTATCTGTTTGGTTATTGAAAATCTTGGGGCAGTTAGATACCAGTTGGCAAAGTCTAACTGTTTATTTTTTGATATAATTTAGTGGTATTCATTCTGTTTAGTTGTTGTAGAATCTTGGGGCAGTTAGATACCTGTTGGCATATTCTAACCGTCTATATTTTGTTATAATGAAGTGGTATTGATTTATCTGTTTGGTTATTGTGAACTCTTGGGGCAGTTAGATACCAGTTGGCGTATTCGAACTGTCTATTTTTTTAATATAATTTAGTGGTATTCATTTATCTGTTTAGTTGTTGTAGAATCTTGGGGCAGTTAGATAGCTGTTGGCATATTCAAACATTTTATAGTTTTTTAATAGAAGTTTTGTTAATGTTTAAGTACAGTTTTGTTAATACATTTTGGTTTTAAGAAGATTAAATAAGCATTGGTAAGATTTTCTGGTAATCTCTGCTTTAGAGTAATGGTACTATCATCACATTTGAACCATCCACAGTTTTTTTTTATATGTGCAGTATAGTGACCTGCATTGGTTGTGGCTCCTGTGTGGTAGATTATACCTATTGTTGTGAAGGTTTTCTTACCAAGTGATACTTGACCATGTGTGAATCCAGTCAGCTTGCAGTTGTTTTTGATACCATCTGCATTGTAACGTAGAAGCATTAGTATTATGTATTTACTATGTGTTTGTATTAGTAAGGTGGAGTGATTATCCGAATTGCAGGTAATACATAATCTACCATGGTTTGCATTTTGTACAAGTTGCTGAAATGGAACGGATTCACAATTAGGTATTGATACATACACGAAGCGCTCATTGGGGATTTGTTCTTGTGTCACATTGTTGCAGAGAGTGCATGTATGTTTCCACATGTATGAAATCTAGAAGATTTCATTCATAGGTATGTTTTTGTTTTCCAGTACTTGTAGTAAGTACATTAGACATTCTTGTGGATCTTCCTGTGAGTTTATTGTGAATTTCACCATTCCAGCACAGTAGTCCAATTGTTGTCTTATTCCATAAACACTATACGTGTTGTCAGGATTGTTTGTTATGTTTCTATGAAGTACTAACATTTGCAAACACAATTGGTCTGTACTTTGTAAGTAAATGTTGTGAACAATTGGTGGTAATTGAAATAGAATATTCATTGCTACATTTGGTAGCAACTTACACCAATTATATTTGAAACTTTAAATGGACCAGGTAGTTCTCTATCTGAGTGTTTTTTTTTTGAGTTTGTCTTCCTTCTTTGAAGAAGTATCTGGTTTACTTTCCCTAATAGTTTATTTTTTGTTTGTGGTACTTGATGAACTATTAGTATTTTTTTAATCTCTTTGGAGGATTTGCTGTGACATCCTGTTGCATTTCTGTTTGATTTAGTTTACATTTTGTGGAATGGGATATGTTTTTAGATGGGGGGTGTATAGTGAACGAAGTCTATTGTATTCTAAAATGCAAGGAATTTCAACGTTTACTTTACTTGCATCAAAGTTGATTAGAAATAGACCTTCAAGTGTACGTAAGCATGATAGTGCTACGTAGCTCATGCCTTCTTTAAAGACTGTGTTACCAATGTCTATCAATGCTTTGTCTAGGATAAGACTTTGTGATTTATGAATGGTGACTGCGTATGCAAGAGTTACAGAAAATTGTTCTCTGCGTACATACATGTCTTTGAAGAGAAAGAATCGAGCTGTTGAGCGTCCTATCCTTTTCACTTCTGAAAGTTTGTCAAAGAGAATATTGACAAACTGAATGTTGTTGTCATGTGGGTATGTTTGAAAGCCAACAACTGTACCCAGTGCTCCATTAACTAGACCTTGATCCTTCTATACTTTTTTCCCATATGCTGATTGGTGATCCTTTCGTTTGTCGCATTTGGTACGTTTCTAGTGCATCTTCAACGGTGTCATTAGAGTGCAATGGATGAATTGTATAATGGTGACTCTTGAATTATTTCAGTGGTTTCCTTCAAGTTTTTTCCATATTAATTTCTTTGTAGTATTCATTATTGTCTTTTAGATATTGCAAGGCATGTTTAACTTTTTGTAAATCTAGCAGTTGTTGCCAAATTATTTTCTCTTTTGTAGGTACACCATTTACTAAGATAATTAAAGGTTGCTCCATGGGACGTTGCACTCCCAGAGTGTGCACATTTTGTTTTAGATCTAATGGTAAATACACTACTTTTCCACGAATGCCTTTCACCAATTTAGAGGGAGGTAATTTTGCTGTTTTTGGTTGAAGGCGTATTATTGCTTGAGAGGGGTGCACTGTTTGAATTATGATGCTCTCATATAAATTGAGTTGTTGTAGGGGTTTTGGTAGTGGAAATAATTCCAAATTATTTGTGATAGCACGTGAAGGAGTTTGGTTGTTGTGGGGTCAGTTTTTTCGTATTTGTTTTCTGCTATAAGGTAGAGAGCTAATTCAAACCATTTAGAATCTACATTGTCTTCTATTTTGTATGTTAGGTCTACAGTTTTTGTGTTACTTTTATAAAAATGTCTGCAGCAACATACACACACATGGTTTGGTACTTCAGCAGATGTACTTTTAAATTTCAGTATTTCTTTTTTGTATGTGTGTAGTAGAAGATTGCCATGCATAGAATTGTTGCTAATTTGTTTTAAAGCTATTTCATTCTGTAAGTGGCTTTCACTTCCAAAATATTTTTTCTGGATATAGTCAATTTCTTCAAGTAGGTATTTTGCTGTACCATGTACAAGAATGTTATTTAAATTGGCTAGTGCTAAAGAAGGACTTTTAGCATAGTACAGTTTATAGACTAGATTTCTAATAGTTGAATGATTTGTTGATATCATTTTAATATGATGGAAGGTGGTTTTGCAAGTATGTCCTGAAATGCAGGCCAATGAATGTCCTTGTAGACCTGTGTACTTGCGCACTGGACAGGTATCCATATTTTGCAGTAGTTTAATTTTGTTTTTGTCTTTGCCTTTCACATACTGATTGAGGAATTGGCGTAAAGACTTGAAAGATTTTTTGGGAATGTTACACATTGACGTGCATGGCCATTTGTATACTAGACTTTCTGACTCAGTTGAATGGAGAGGTAATTCTAAGTTTTCTGGGGATATTTTTGTAAGCAGTATTTCTTGTTCCATTATGGTATTATTAACTTTTTCATAACCTCGTCCACTGCTATGTATGGCAATTGTATTGGTTTGCTTTTGTTTGTATGCTTCTTCATTAAAATATGGTTCTGTGCTTGCAGTGTGACTCCACTCACCTCCACAGATATTTAAGAAGTTATTTTTGTTGACATTTCGTTTATTGTGAAGTATTTTTTGTAATTTAGTCATTAGTTTTGTTAGTGGTTTCATTTTGTTTAACACTAAAATAAATAACTTTCTTTTGAGAAAGATTGCACTGTCTATCAAAGCTTCTAAGATTAATTTCCTACATTAGGTTTTAAGGGTTGTGCATGATTTCTCTCCTGTTTTTATAAAATTTTGAAGGACTCTTTGGCGGAACATTTTTGCTAAACTACTTTTTCTGGTATGCTTCCTTGGCACTATATCAAGATTTATAGGAGCAGTTTTATCAGTAGTGGTAGCTGAATTCTTGTTAATTGTTTTCTGTTTCGTTTTACATTTTGATAGAGGAGGCAAAGTTTCTGTACTTGAAGCTTGTTTTGTTTCGCTAAATGACTGTATTAGCTGTTTTGTTTGAACTTTTTTTACAAATTCTGCTAGAGATGGATGCTTATTTTGGTCACTTCTATTTTCATTTGCTCTACTTCTGTGTTGCTTTCTACGGACTTGATTTTTGGTAGGCGTTCTTTAGGGTCTGTTGAAAAAAATAAAGAAGGTATGGGTTGGGGTGTTCTGCAATGTATGTGTGCTGTGTGCATGAGTGTCTGAGTATGATGATAAAGATGTATGGGATGGTGTGTGATTGTGCATTGGGCAACTACAACTAGTGGGGATGGGTATTCTTGAAATTATGTGCTACTAAACTGGGGTTCAGATGACAGTAGAAAATAAGCTAGTGGTGAGGAGAAGCACAAAAAATAAATGTAATGGTATACAATTAAAACAGTTGTTTGTTCTATAATATTAACATTCTAAGTGCTGAGTTATGTCATTTGTGCGCAGAAAAATGGGAATTTGTGCACCATTCGGCCTGTAAATCTCTGTCTAACAAATGGAGATTTGTGGACAGAATGGTGCACAATCTCTGTTTTTAGGCACAGAAATAGCATGAATTAACCCTACAGTGTTTTTAAGTAATAGTACAAATATTATGGTGGTATTTAACTTACTTTTTTTGTGGAATGAGCAGGTTTCTTCTTAGTTCTTGTTTGTACTTCAAATTCTGCTGCTGCTTTTCAGGAGAGTGGTCTTCACTGCAATTGTAAAGGAAACAAATTAGTAATTTTGTTTGTATATAGCACTGATGTTAATTAAGACATTGATTTTGATGTTTTTGTACAAGTATTGTTGTTTGATATTTGAACATAGTGTGTGCATGCAATTTTGCTTGACTATGTGCACTCTTTATATTTTACTTTAAATATGTTAGTTCAACATGCTTTGCAAATGTGTGTGTAAAAAGAAATTAAATAGCAGATAGGTTTGGAAGTGAAAGTTGATTATAGCAGATGGGAAAAATGACAGTAAGTTCATTTTATGGGTTATACAAGCTAAAAGTCAGTTAATCTGTTTATATGAATGTATAAGAATTGTACATGTACTATACAGAAAATATGCATACCTGTAGTTTGTGTTCATGCATATGGATATGCATACAGCTGCAAGTAGAAATCTTGGAGACTTTCTTGTAGAAGGTGCTTTCCAATGATATGACACTTGTACTCAGAGTGATTAACAGTACATTTGAAGTGCTGATCTATGATGATGGAGTTAGATGTAGAGGTCTTGGATGTGATTGGTGGATGGTCGTGTGACTGCTTAGCTATATCCAATGAGGGAATGGCACAGAGAGTGAAATGGAAATGGTAGAAGGACTGTCCATGTTACGATATGTCAGCGTACATGGCGGTGGTCCGCGGACATCGCCTGTTACATCTGGGGATTTTGGGGTGGGGAGGCATGCAAATGAGAATGAGCAGAGCAAGGGATTGGTCAGTAAAGTTTAGTGGGTGTGTTGTGCCAGGAGAGAGTTTGTTAGATACTCTTTTTTCCTGAGAGAAGAACAGATAGCTTTGGCTGTGTGTTTCAGAAAACAGATTGTTTGGATTTTGGGAGACTCGTGGATACATTGGTTGAAGGTGCATGCAGAAAGCTGTGGAGTAGCAGTAGATCTTGGATTCCCACATGTGTAGTTGTGCACTGGCATGGAGTACGTGGAATGAAGTGGTTGGACTTGCTACCTCTCTCTGCTACTTTGGAGACAGAGCATCATCCAGACATAATTGTAATTCATTGTGGCGGGAACAGTTTAGGACATGTGTCTGGAATTTCATTGCAATTTGCAATGAAAGAAGGACTTGGGAAGGTCATGGACATGGTTCCAAATTCTCAAGTAATTTTTTCTCGGATTGCGCATAGACAAATGTGGCTGTGTTCTTCTTCATTTGGTCCACAAATGGGGAAAGCAAGGTGCAATGTCAATAAGACAGTTTGTGCCTTTCTAAGAGATGTTGGCATGTCCTCTTTTAACAATGAAAATATTATGTTTCGTAGCACATACATTTTTCGCAGAGATGGAGTCCATCTTACTTATGCTGGCAATCAGATTTTTCTGAGAAATGTACAAAATGCATTGCAACCTTTTTTGGAATTACAGCATCCATTTTGTAGTAGGTGTTGACCATTTCAAGTTTTTCAAACACAAACAAACATCACCAAAAGGCGCTTTTCAGAGCCACCACTTCCTCCCAGACAAAACTGCAATGGTTATGATTGGGCAGCACCCCAAAATTTTAGATGTTCGCGAACTGTCCGCGGACTTCTAAAAAATACACAAGGCCCAGCTCTATTTATTTTCCACTTCTATTTTTGAACTGTGAAAGGCGGCTCTGAAAAGAGCCTTTTTTATTTTTTTTTAGTTTTTTTATATTTATTTTGTTTTTTTACACAAGACACACTAGGAGAGGAGGGAAAAGGAGGGCAGGGGGGACACCAACCACGGGGATAAGAAAGGGCGGGTGGAGAGAGGAAGATGTAGGGTGGGCCTTACTTAGGTAGTGAGCAGGTCTTCTCGTGCTCTGAGACCAGAGTCTCAAAAGCACTTCAAAGTCTCTCCCCCCTGCAGAGAACTGCATCACAGTACATACACACAACTGTGACACTCAAAAGGTAAGGGTCATCAGCATTGTGAATGGCCTGTGAGGCAGCTGTAGGAATACACTGTCCCACAGGAGTGTTCCTTGTGGTGACATTATCGGAAACGGAGGATGAAGTAGAGGAAGTCAACCTACTATGCTCTTCGCAAGGTATAACAATCTTAGGTGTCGCTTCATAGTAGTTGTACTAAAGCTGTACAAACCAAGCCTCCAGCAACTGAGCACCAATTTGCACTCTTTGCAGGTGGCTTGGTTCGCACGTGCCTTAGGTCTGTTACCATGAATGGTAAATAACCGCCACACCCAAGACTCACGACGAGTGCTGGTAGTAGAGAGTTCCACTACCTCATTCTCATCATCCTCTTCATCCTCCTCTGCATCCTCACTCCTGTTCCCCTCTTCAGGCCCTTGAGGAGGTGGTGGTGGTGGAGGGAGTGGGGGTGGTGCTGAGGCAGATGTAGCACCAGGTGGCAGTAGTGCAGCCATGGATGCCATCAGGTTTCAGAAATAATTCTGGAAAATTGGCAGCAGAAATGCACTGTGTTCTGTAAGATAGCCAGAAACACAATGAGGATGAGCTCTGGGGAGTGGCCTTTATAGGGGTGCTTGTGCGTGGTTTGCGGACACCCGCGCTGTCCGCGGACAGATAGAACACCAAAAAAGGTTCAAAATGTCCCAAAAAGTATGTAGAAAGTCAGGATTACTGTCTGGGACTTGTGCTATGGTGATTTATTATTGAAAGATATTGTGGATTGCCTGAAAAGGTAGTTTTAAATTGTTCGGGGAAACAAACAGTGTCCGCAGTCAGAACACACGCTCAGCATGGGCGCAGTCACATGATAGCTTCGCGAACATGTCCGCGAAGGGAACCGGTGTCCGCAGGGCACCAAATGCACAGGTACTGTTTTGCGCATGCGTGTTGGTGTTCTACGGACACTGTTCGGGTCATGACACAAGCAAAACGAACAGTTATGAACAGGCGTTTGTTCTTAGAACAGTTTCAATCCGCTTGCGAACAAATGGACAGGCATAGCATCCTCAGGACTCCCCATTTTGTTTATTTACGAACATGTCAGGACACTGCGTGTGTTCTTAGAACAGTTTCAACTTGCCTGCGAACAATACGGACAGAGTCCTCAGGACACACCCATTTTGATTATTTACGAACATTTCAGGGTATTGCCTGTGTTCTTAGAACAGTTTCAACTCGCCTGCGAACAATACGGGCAAACACAGTGTCCTGAGGACACCCCCATTTTCTTTATTTACGAACATCCCGGAAAACACTTGATGTGTTCTTAGAACAGTTTCAACCTGCCTACGAACAGCACGGACAGGTCTAGCGTCCTCAGGACACCCCCATTTTGTTTATTTATGAACTTTTCAGGACACCGCGTGTGTTAGTTTGATTACGGACATCCTGGACACTGAATGTGTTTTTAGAATAGTTTGGACTTGTTTGCGAACATTACAAACAGGCATAATGTTCTTAGAACATCTCCATTTTGGTTAATTGCGGATATCCCGGACATCTTATGTGTTCTTAGAACAGTATCAACTTGCTAGCGAACAGTACGGACAGGTATAGTGTTCTTAGGACACCTCCATTTTCGTTTCTTCATGGTCATTCCGGACACCCGCGCTGTCCGCGGACACCTCAACAGCTTTTAAAAAAAAACAAGAAATTAATTAGGACACAATATAATAATTTTACTTTATTATATATGGATGTTAAATTTATGACAGAGAAGGTGAAGCAGAAACTGAGACAAACACAGGAGAATTGGGGGTTTCAAGAGGATTCATATGAGGTGACGAAGGGATGGAAAACGTTTTTGTTCATGGAGAGGGTTTGGGGTTAATTGACTGGGATATGGGTACATGTGGGACAATGGTATCTAGTTTTTTGTTTCAAGTGATCCTCCACAAAGTTTTTTAAATTGTTGAAATTTTCCATTAGTAGGTCCATTTTTTTCTTCCATGTTATGGAGAGTCTTATCCAATATTTCTTTTTGTTTACTATTTTCAATGTTTGTACGGTCTGTACAAAAAAAAAATGTATATGTAAAATGTATATAAAATAATATTTATGAATTGGTTTATATAGAAAAGTGTCTACCATTAGGTTCACTATCTTCAGACATTTCCTCACGTGGGAAATGCTCCTCTAGCCACTCCAGAGTACTAGACATTTCTGTGAGAAAAAAAATGTACACTTACTAGCTTCTGGTAAGGTGTGTTCTTGCTAGTCTGTCGATATGCTGTTGTTCTTAGTTGTGGAGTTTCTGTGAGATAATCATGTTTGAAGCCTATCTTTCTTCTTTTGGTATCTTCCATTTTAGGACATATTGTATTTAAATGAATCGTTGATGTGTTATATATATGGGTTACACTTCTTATTTATTACTACATATAATGTGTATGTGTGCTGGTTTGTGAATTTGTGCAGTGTTCATATGTTATGATATAACAATTAAAGATACCCCCCAGACTTTTAGGGTAGTGCTGCTGTTGTACGCACATGTCCGCGGACATTAGAAGAGTTCGCGGACATCAGTAGAGGGGGTTCAGTATGTTCCATGTTACATGTACATAAAGTCAGAGATATTATTGTTAAGCTGTGCTACCAAAAACCTATGAAATTCAGTAAAAAAACTTTGTTAAAGGGATGTTATGGTTAAGTTGCACTACTAAAAACCTATGAAATTCAGTAGAAAAACTTTGTTAAAGGGACGTTATGGTTCCAAGTAAAACCGAAAACCCCCTGAAATTCACCAGTTATGGTAAGTTAAACAACTATAACTCGCACCACCACTGTGCACTGCTTTGACTAACACCCAGGACATCAAAGATGACATCACAAATGTCATTGATGACATCACTGATGACATCACATGTCTGGCTCCCCCTTTGTTCCTTTACTGAATATCTAGGGCACCGGGTTTTCTTCAGTAGGAGGCAGGAAATAACAATTGAAAAGGTACTATATTAGTAGAGTTATCCCTCAAGTTTTGACAAATGATGACATGTTTGGCTTGGTGATAGTTGTGAACTTATTTTGACCTTATGCATGTGAAGGTGGGAAGCTGCTTTTTGTGGATTTATATATAAGCTATTGTTTATTTATCCTCCCCCACATAGCCCCCGAAAAAAGAGGACTCCCTTTACTCTACATTGTATATTCCTGGAATTCATAACATAAAGGCCTTGAGTAAGACTGTTCGCAGTGGATCCCCACCACAGCCCATTTTAATGTATGTGTATGGCGCAGCGGAGTGGCGGAACACAACCTTCATTTCTGCTGCTCCCTTCCACCATGATAATAAATCCAGCATTTGCGCCGGCATCGATTTACATATCGTCTCAAATGCTTAGGATACGTATGGAGTCCTATTGTCTTTTTCACCAAAACGTAGGCAGACTACACAAGAATCCATTGTAAATGCTGCTTGCCATGCGTACATGCCAGGCAGCACTTACCTAGTTTGCACAGCACAGTTTACACCTCTAGATTGTTTTTTTTTCCCCTTCTCTCTTGCACTCTGCCATGCAAATGACCAAAATAAGGTTGTATGAACCTGTCTATGCTACAGTCGAAACGCAAGTGGTCCTGCCATTTTCTACAGGGACATATGACACTGAGTCCACTGCTTGACACTGCTCCTCAACTTTATTCAGTGCTGTGTTAGGGAGAATTCTCTGTTTAGGCTGAATTTCCTAACCTAGTGAGTCCCCCAGCAGCTTTGCTGGATTTCTGGAGTTTGTTTTTGTCCATCCTGCCAAGAGTGAGACTCTTTTCTCCCACTCTTGGACATGAATGTGGTTAATTCCTTTGAATGTCAATGTGTTCTATGGGCTATGGGGTCTTTTACTCCATAGGGTCTCATATGTTTTGCTATGTGTGTTACACCGCACCCTCCGTGCCGTAACACTGGGGTGTCCTAGAGGATCCCCACCATAGACTCCATACCCTGGGACTGACTACTGTCTCCCAGGGCATGTAAAGTCACCATTGGCTTTACTAGACCTAAATTTACTAACAGAACTAGTACAAACCATCCTATTATGGACGTACTGGTAGGGGTAATTCGATTACCCCTGGGTCTATTATTCGAGGGGGCACTGTCCCGTCCCCCCTCGTCGAGTTTTGGCTGGTGGCAGTGGAAACTACTTGTTATATTCGACCCCGAATATAATTCTATGGGATTCTTCCCATTGTTGGAGGCTAGTACTTTTTCCCATTAGTCTCTAACATACCGCCGGTTTATTTGTCTTAAATACATCTACCGGTTGGTATTTTCTGCTAGAACTCGGTTTTTAAAATGGCGTCTGTGTTCGCCTCTGTAACTCCGAACCAAAGGTTGAGCCCTTTGTTCCACTTTTGGCGGGCTTCTGCACAGAAGCCCTCAAAAGTGGTGCCATTCTGTCTGGGTACTACAGGGGGTGTGGGAGGGAGTTTAGGCACCCTGGACTGAGTTGCCTTGCCAACTCAAGTCGCACTCTGGTGTGATTGGCCCAAGTGGTGAGCCACCCCGCTCACCACTTAGCGGCTTTTGATTGACGGCTAGGCTGAATGAATGGGGGTTTGCTGCATAAAAGCAGGGCTTTTGGGACTGGATCTTCAGAAGTCGCCACAGGACCTATGAATCCGACAAGGGTAAAGCTGACCCGACCTGCAACGACGACACCTCCGGTGGAGCCCTGCTGAACCGACTCACCACTTCCCAACGACAGAGGAGATCTCCCTGCTGGAGAGTCTACTTCCCCTGACTGGTGGGAACAACCAGTCCCTTTGCTTTTTCTTCGCTTTCACGGCGTAGTGCTCCAATTGCCCGTGCTGAGCCCCCCAGCAACCGGATAGCCACTAACCACTGTACCGTGACCAAAAGGTGGTGCCTTGTGACGGAGCACTCCGCGGCTGGTCTCTTCCCTGGTGGTGCAACAATCTTCAACTTTCCTTCGACGACGGGATCATCTCATCTCTTGGCAAAGCCCCGACTTGCATCCACCACCAGGAACAACTGCCCCCGCCGGAGCTGTCTCTCCACATACAAGGTACCGTGTCCGCCTGGCTTCCCTTGTGATGGTTAGCGTGAGGTGTCTTAATCCTTGCCTCTCCATTTGGGTCGCCTCCAGACCTTCTTAACTTTTTGTTCTAAACTGGTCCAACCTTTCTGTGACAATTTGCTACAAAGACTCGAAGTGCAGTCCCACTGTGATACTTTTTGGGACATATCGCCTTGCCTCTCTCCGAGCGGGCCTGGCCTCTGAACTTTGTTATCCACTGTAGACCCTGCCTTACTTGCCTTGCATTTGCTTCGTAAAAGTGTTGGTACCGAGTTGGTTTCATACCCTGCCTTTTCTCTCCCGTTCTAACAAATATTAGAGTGCCATCCAGGTTAAAGCATTCACCTCTGTCTGCAAATAAGTGGTGCCGTTGAACCTAGACTTGTCGAAATATTGTTAGAGGAGTGAGATACTTATAGTAATTGTAATTGAAGTTGTTTGCCGTATTAGTGCCAGTGTGTTTTTCATAGATGTGTTTTTATCAATAAATAACTATATATCTTTACACCCAAGCTCTGTTCCGTGTCTGCTTGTTCGACTGTGTAAATTGCCCTATTTTGTATACTCCACATACTGCCTAACTCTTCTTGAGGGAAGTCTGACTGCTCAGCCACAGCTACCAAGTGAATCTGTGTGGTACAGACTGCTACCAAGTGGGTTTACTGCCAAACACCTGTAGGCCTAAATCTTTTGCAGTGGTCCCAGCGGGAACTGCACAGGTTTCCGCTTAACACTGGTGTACAGCGGTGGGATTTGTATCGAGTATACAGTTTAGAGTGCTTTTCAACACTTTAGGATAACTAACCACAAAGCTTAGCACTAAAAAGCAACTTTCAAAAACATGTCTACTATGGAAGTTTACAGTCAAGAGTCCTTGTCCTGTGAACATACTGAGAGTTTGAGAGCTCTCTGTAGACAAGAGAATCTTTCTGTAAGAGGCAAGAAAGTAGAACTGATAGTAAGATTGCTGGAAAACCAAAGTCTGGGTACTGGTTCAGAGGAACCAACTTCTCCAGCAAATGTAGAAAACAGTGATGGTATTGATCTGAATCAAAGTCTTGATAATGAGTCCGAAGAGGAAAGTGAACCTAATGAAGTTAGCCACTCTGAGCCTCTGTCTGCCTTACCTACTGTCCCTATGGGGCCCATACCAGGTCCCACATAAAACCCTGCCTATTTTGAACTTGAAAAAATGAAGCTCGAATTAGAGTACAAACGGTTTTTAGCCCAATCTGAAAGAAACCAAGAGCTAGAGTTCAGACGGATGAATGCCCAGGCTGAGCAGAAGCAGGCTGAGTTAAGGCTCAGAGAAATAGAACTTAATCATAAGTTAGAGATGAAAAAGTTGTCTGTGGAAAATGCTTCTCTCTCCTCTGGTTCATCTAGAAGTTCCAGTCCCAAAAGACCCCGGATGCCTAAGGAATTAGTGGGTATGTATGAACCTAGATTGGATGTGTTGGATTGGTTAAAACTGTTTGAATGTAATCATGGGCTCCAGGACATCACAGGGAATGAGTTACTTCCCTGGTTGTTCTCTAGGCTTCCCCCTGTTGCGACTGATGTGGTAATGGAGTTGGGGGAGGTGGATAAGAAGGATTACGAAAGTGTGAAACTAGCTTTGATAGCTAGGTTCAGGAAGACCCCTTCCCAGTACCTTAAGAGATTTAGAACCCTCAAAAAGCATGATGGTACCCCTTGGGCTACCTGGGTGAGTGAAGGGTTGAAAAACTTAGAGGGATGGATTAAGGGTTACAAGGTGAACACTTATGAGGGTATGAAGAATCTTTTTATGTTGGAGTCTATTTATGATGCCTGTTCTCCTGAACTCAGACAGCACTTGGCTGATTCGAAGGAATTGGATTCCAGGAAGCTAGCAAAGGCTGCTGACTTGTGGGTTGCCAACAGGGCTACTCATAAGGATTCTGGGGCAACTCAGAAAAAGGATGAGGGAAAACAGCCTAAAAAGACTCAAAAGAGAATTCTAATAACTCAAATTCCAAAGAGGGCCCCAAACCAAACCAGAAGGGTAAGCCACAAGGAAAACCACAACAGAATAGTGTACCTTCCGGTGCCAAACCGGAAGGAGGCCGGAACAAGCCACCATTCCAGAAAGCATTCGGTAAATGCTTTGTTTGTGGCTCGACTGACCATGTGAAAGGAGATCCCAGATGCAAGGGTAAACCTTCAGGGATCCAGCTTGTCTCCTTAGCCTTTGCTCCAGAGGAGGAAGTCCAAATGGCAAGTGGAAACTTTCTACTACTGGCTGATGAATCCACTGGAGTCTCAGCCAGTGTTTCTTTAGTGTCTCTGGGTTTGTGGGAACAACAGAATTTAGATGTCTATAATTCGATCCCAGATAATACTAAAGAGTACTATAAGGACAGTGTCCAGGTGAATGGTCAGGAGACTCCTGCCATTAGGGATACTGTGGCCAGCATAACTGTGGTGGATAAATCTTTTTTTCAGGCTGAGGATGTTGCTAAGGCACCCAAACGCCTCACCAAGTTAGCTGGAGGGCCTGTGCAGATGCTTCCCCAATTACCAGTTCTCATCCAGTGTAACGACATGACTGTGAAGATACCTGTCAGCATACAGAGTGAGGTACCAGGACGCGTTCTGTTGGGTAACGATTTAAAAACTCTCGGAGTTGTGTCGCATACCCCCAGACCTCCTAGTAAACGGTTACAGGAGCTAACCAGACCTGCAAGGGAGAGAACCATGAGAGGTACTCTCCAGGAGATGAAGAAAGATATCACTCCTGCTCCACTGGAATTGTCAGCTGCTGTCTCAAAGAATGCAGAAGCGAAAGGGAAACCTAAGACTTCTATACCGAAACCAGCAGCCAACACTTCAGTGCAGCCAAAACGGACTTCCCCGCGGTTGTCCAAAGTTACACCAGTAACTCCCCCTCCAGCTGAGGCTGAGAGGGAGGTACAACCCTGTGTGGTAGAATTAGACTCTGAAGAAGAGCTAATGGAAGGCCAGGAACTAATTGGAGATCTGGATCCTGTTGACCATCCTGAGCTGCAGTCTTTACTGGCAGAAGGTGGACCCAGCAGGGCAGACTTCAGTAAGGGACAGAGAGAATGTCCAACTCTGGAAGGTCTTTGCCACCAGGCAGAAGCTCAGGCTGAAGGGCAAGAGCCTGGGAAATACAGGCTGCACTGGGAAGATGGCCTCTTCTACAGTGAACCGACCGAGTCTGCACCTGGAGACTACAAACGACTTGTAGCACCCCAAGAGAACAGACCACAGTTCTTGCAGTTAGCCCACGAGATTCCTTTGGCTGGTCACTTGAGTTTCAAGAAGACTAAGGAAAGGCTCTCCCTCTACTTTTATTGGCCGAAGATGGGGGCTGAAGTAGAAAAACACTGCAGGAGCTGCCACACATGCCAGACCTCTGGTAAGGTGGGCTCCAAGAATGTGGCACCTTTAGTGCCTCTCCCCGTTGTGGGAGTCCCATTTGAGAGAGTAGGGATTGACATTGTTGGTCCCCTTGATCCTCCAACCTCCTCAGGCAACAGGTTTATACTTGTTGTAGTAGACCATGCTACTAGGTATCCTGAGGCAATTCCTATGAGGACTGTTACAGCTCTGGCTGTGGCTAAGGCCCTCCTTGGTATTTTTACCAGGGTCGGGTTTCCTAAGGAAGCAATCTCTGACAGGGGGTCAAACTTTATGTCCCACTACATGAAATCCATGTGAAAAACCTGTGGAGTTACTTACAAGTTCTCAACAGTTTACCACCCACAAACCAATGGGTTGGTAGAACGGTTCAACCGAACCATGAAGAGCATGATAGGTGCTTTAGAAGAACCCCTTAAACGAAAGTGGGACCTTCTACTGCCATGCGTTCTCTTTGCTTATAGAGAAGTCCCTCAGGAGGGAGTAGGTTATTCTCCCTTTGAGCTTCTCTATGGTCATCCCATCAGAAGTCCTTTGGCCCTGATTAAGGAGGCGTTGGAGAGTGCTCCTTCCCCCAAGCCAGTCAGAGTGACTGACTACGTGATAGGTCTCCGGAGGAGAATGTCGCACATGATGACAGAAGCAAGTGATAACTTGAAAGCTGGCCAAGCATTGGTCAAGCACTGGCTTTATCAAAAGGCTAACATGGTCGAGTTCACTCAAGACCAGCTAGTTCTCGTTATGATCCCAACAAGGCAGAGGGCCTTGCAAGACAAATGGATGGGACCCTTCAGAGTTGTGGGTAAACTAGGAGAGGTCAACTATCTCGTGGACTTGGGCAAGCATCATCAGAGGAAGAAGAAGAGAGTGAAGCTCTTCCCGATCTCCTCAGAGGCTTACCTTTAGACGAAAAAATTGAAGGAGTAAATCTCTCTTCCAATCTGACACCTGAGCAACAAGAAGAGTGCAAATCTATGTTGAATCAGTTTGCCTCTCTGTTCTCACTTTCACCAGGCTTGCCCCTTGGGGCCAGCATGACATACTCACTGGTGACTGTCTGCCAGTCAAAAGCAGAGGATACAGAATGTCAGAAAATGTAAGAACCCACATCAAATGTGAGGTCAGCAAGATGCTTGATCTCGGGGTAATAGAGCACTCTACTAGTCCATGGTCTAGCCCAGTTGTGTTAGTACAAAAGGCAGGATCTAAAGAACTTATCTTCTGCGTGGATTATAGAGCTCTTAATGCAATCACCAAGACTGATTCCCACCCTTTGCCAAGAACAGATGAGTTGGTGGATAAACTTGGTTCAGCCAAGTTCCTCAGCACATTTGACTTGACGTCAGGCTATTGGCAAATAGCCTGACCGACCATGCCAAGGAGAAAATTGCATTTTCTACCCCCGTTTGCTTATACCAGTTTAAGGTAATGCCTTTTGGATTGAAAAATGCACCTGCTACATTTCAACGGATGGTAAACCAGGTTCTGAATGGGATGGAGGACTTCTGCATGGCATACTTGGATGACATAGCAGTGTTCAGCAATTCCTGGGAAGAAAATGTAACCCACCTAAGAGATGTTTTTCAGGCTCTTGGACGAGCCAATCTGACCATAAAGGCGAGTAAATGCCAAATTGGACAAAGTAAGGTAGTCTATCTTGGACATGAGGTAGGAGGTGGAGAAATAAGGCCTTTGCTCAGTAAGATTGAAGCTGTGCAAAATTGGACAACACCTACTACTCAGACCCAGGTGAGAGCCTTCTTAGGTCTCACTGGGTATTATAGGAATTTCATTGAGAACTATGGGACCATAGCTTCTCCTCTGAATGTCATCTCCTCTCCCAAATTTTCCAAAAAGGTTAGATGGAACGAGGAGTGCAATCAGGCTTTTGAAAACCTGAAAAAGGCTCTTTGCCAAGCCCCAGTACTCAGAGCTCCTGATTACCACCAAACCTTCATTGTGCAGACAGATGCTTCTAATGTAGGAATAGGTGCCGTACTCAGTCAACTGGATGGGAAAGGTAGGGAGCACCCCGTTTGCTTCTTCAGCCGCAAGCTGAAGGATCCTGAAACAAGGTGGGCAACAATCGAAAGAGAATGCTTTGCTATAGTGTGGGCTCTGAAGAAGTTTAGGCCATACTTGTATGGTTCTACTTTTGTCATTCAGACTGATCACCAACCCTTGAGATGGTTAATGCAAATGAAAGGGGAAAACCCAAAACTACTGAGATGGTCGATCTGCCTGCAAGAGTTTGATTTCACCATTGAGCACAGGTCAGGGTGTCACCACCAAAATGCTGATGGTCTCTCTAGGATGTATGTCATCGACTAGAGGTATGAGATTCATCCAGGAGTGGATTAAATCCTCCTGTCCCTTAGTCTGGGGGGGGGGGGGGGCGAGTGTTAGGGAGAATTCTCTGTTTAGGCTGAATTTCCTAACCTAGTGAGTCCCGCAGCAGCTTTGCTGGATTTCTGGAGTTTTTTTTTGTTCATCCTGCCAAGAGTGAGACTCTCTTCTCCCACTCTTGGACATGAATGTGGTTAATTCCTTTGAATGTCAATGTGTTCTATGGGCTATGGGGTCTTTTACTCCATAGGGTCTCATATGTTTTGCTATGTGTGTTACACCGCACCCTCCGTGCCGTAACACTGGGGTGTCCTAGAGGATCCCCACCATAGACTCCATACCCTGGGACTGACTACTGTCTATCAGGGCATGTAAAGTCACCATTGGCTTTACTAGACCTAAATTTACTAACAGAACTAGTACAAACCATCCTATTATGGACGTACTGGTTGGGGTAATTCGATTACCCCTGGGTCTGTTATTCGAGGGGGCAGTGTCCCGTCCCCCCTCGTCGAGTTTTGGCTGGTGGCAGTGGAAACTACTTGTTATATTCGACCCCGAATATAATTCTATGGGATTCTTCCCATTGTTGGAGGCTAGTACTTTTTCCCGTTAGTCTCTAACATACCGCCGGTTTATTTGTCTTAAATACATCTACCGGTTGGTATTTTCTGCCAGAACTCGGTTTTTAAAATGGCACCTGTGTTCGCCTCTGTAACTCCGAACCAAAGGTTGAGCCCTTTATTCCACTTTTGGCGGGTGTCATGATCTCTGCTTCCAAAAGGTCAGGGTTTTCCCAACTCCCTTGGAAGCAGATCCATAACCCAGGTTCCGAGTGCCAACCAGTCCCAATTGGGACCTTTTGGACCTAGTCCTGGCGCCAGTGGCACCAGGCTCATAAATATGCCCAGTCCCAGCGCTGGAAGCGCCGGGCTCATAATGCTTGGGTGGACTTACCTGCAGCAGACCATGCTGCTTACTTGCCTGCCAGTTGAGCCTCTGATCCTCTTCTGTTTGGAACTACTTTTCCTGTTGGGTGGGGCAGGAGCCACTCCCTAGATTCAGAACACTGGAACTCTTCTGGAAAGCAGGAACTCTTTTCTTACCTAGGCGTGGCTGTGGAAGGAGACACCTAAGCACTAAAGGAGGCTATTTAAACCACACCCGATGGATGAATCTTGCTTTGCGTTATTCTGCATCCTCTGCAGTAGAACGCTCATCGTGTCTTCTGCATCTGATCCTGGGCCTAAGGAAAAAGGCTTACCATCCTGAATCCAGTCTTCAGCAACACCTATAAAGACAAGAAAGAACAGGGTAGCATTACGGTCTTCAGTGACAGCTCTTCACTTACCTGGTCCATCGGCTGTCACCAACGCCTCGCGCTGCATTCCGGCATCTGAAAGACAAAGGCTTACCTACTCTTCGTGCGCTCCGGAGGTCTTCACACTGCATTCCGGCATCTGAAAGACAAAAGCTTACCAACTCTTCGCACGCTCCGGAGGCCTTCGGCGCTGCATCCCGCATCTGAAAGACAAAACAAGGTGCGTTTAAAGACATTGGGGAACTTTAATACTCACGTGCCATTACTCCTTTCCACATCTAACCCAGTGGGTATTCCGGCACCCTGCAGCCGCTCCGAACTTGTACCTGCAAAATAAAAAGACAGTTAGAGCGCATCGTGAAGCAGGCAACAAGCGCTTACTACGTGCTTCCAGGCGCTTCTATTCATCACACAGGCTCCATCTTCAACTCAATTCAGCCCGTCATCCGCCATCGCCGGAACCCTGCAAAACAAGAGACATCATTACTAAAGACTTTAAAGACATTAGAATTACTCGAAACTTACCGTTCGTGCAGTAAACGACGGACAGCAGTCCTCTGAAGTCAAGAGGCCTGCTCCCCTTATCCAGTGAAGAAACTGGTTACAGCACCCTGCCCCGAGGCAGATGGAGAGCACAGCGTTCACTTACCTAAGGTGAGAGCGTTAACCTTTGGGGTTCTACAGGAGAAGAGAAAGGGAAGAAGAGAGAGACATTCAATAACCCAGTTCCTTAATCCCATATTTTCTATCTGCAGACATCTTACCCTTCGAGTCAGACATACAGTGCACAGAGGTCCAGTCCAAAGAGCCAGCCGTGTGTTACACATCACCTTTGAAGATACGGTATACGCCCAGTCAAGACCGGCGCCTCTACGGGAATCAGGTGAGCGTTACAGAACGCAAAGCCTACCACAAAACTCCCGTCCAGGCGCTATGGAAACCTCGGATACCGACCAGCTAGCCCACTTACTTGGGGAACTAAGGGCAGAAGTGCATGCAGCCCATCAGGAAACGAACGCTCTAAGAAGGGAACTGATTATTTCCAAGGAGCGAGCAGATGATCTCGCTAGACAATTGCTATAGTCACAAGCCGGACAGACCCCGTTACCCGCATCTGGGGGAAATCTTCCTTCTACATCCTCTATGAATCCAGTGCAGATCAACCTACCTGGGAATGTACCTCTGGCTCCGCCCGAACGATTTTCTGGTGACCCAAAGAGGTTTGCAGTATTTATCAATCAGTGCCGGTTGCATTTCTTATGCCGGCCAGCAGCCTTTCCAACTGATCAAGCTAAAGTAGCTTTCGTGCTTTCGTACCTTAGTGGCAATGCGGCAGACTGGTCGATCCCTCTAGTAAATCAAGATGATCCGGTCCTCCATGATTTTCAAGCTTTTCAGCTCAGTATGGAAAAACTGTTCGCAAGACATTCACAGGGGCAGGCCTTGGACAATGAGCTTCTTTCGTTGCGACAAGGTAATCAAGACCTTTTGGCTTATATTGCGTCTTTCAACAGACTGATAGTGGAAACTCAATGGCCTGAGGACAAAAGGATTACGCTGTTTTATAGAGGTCTACGTGGAGAGCTCAAAGATGTGTTAGCCCAAGTAGTGAATCCCCCACAAGATTGTTCGGAGTATATAGACTTAGTCGTTCAAATAGATCACAGACTGCAGAACAGGAAGGCCGATCGTTCCAAGTTTGATGCTCGAGTATTTTCCAAACCGCCAACTCCTTCCAAAGGAGTAGACTCCGGGGAACCCATGCAAATAGGGGGTCTGAAAGGTCCTCTAACACAAAAGGAGAGGGAAAGGAGAAAACAGTTGCAATTATGCCTCTATTGCGGAAACTCAGGGCACTTTCTTCGAGACTGTCCGGTGAAACCTGCCAAGAAGGCAGTAGGAGCTGCAGTTACCAAAGTTACAAACTCTGAGCAGGGAAACGACCTCGCCCGACAAGAATAGAGGTCCTCTTGCCGAGCGTGAAAACCAGTTCTGTGACCTCGCATTTCGTGATACCTATGGTCCTCATTAGCCCTGATAATCCGGATCGATTACATGCAATTGAAGCTTACGTCGACAGCGGTGCCATCGGCAATTATGTGGATCATGAAATGGTTTTGAGGATGAATCTAACTCTTTGTCCCAAGGCTGTAAAGGACGTCATTACTACGGTGGATGGTACGGAGATAGCCTCCGGGCCAGTAACGCATACCACTCAAGAGGTGACGCTAGTAAGTCAAGATGGACACCATGAGAAGATCGTGTTCGATGTGATCAAGGCCCCTCAGTTTCAGATTATTCTAGGAATACCTTGGTTAGAGAAACACAATCCTCTGATCGATTGGCGAGCAAGAACGGTCCAGTTTCCAGAATGTGTCTCTACTTGTCACCCTCCACCTGGTGTTGCACTGGCAGCAATTTCTTCAGAGACTCCCCAGTTACCTCCCGAATACCTAGAATACCAAGATGTTTTCCGGAAGGATCAGGCTAACTCTCTACCTCCTCATAGGTCTTATGACTGCCAGATAGACCTGATACCTGGATCTACTCCTCCTTGTAGTAGAATTTATGCCCTCACCGAGCCTGAGAACCTTCACCTTCGACAATACCTGGATCAATACCTGGCAAATGGGTTTATTCGTCCTTCCAAGTCCCCTGCTTCTTCAGCTTTGTTCTTCGTTCCAAAAAAGGAAGGAGACCTTAGAACTTGTATAGATTATCGCTCCCTGAACCAGATCACCGTTAAGAATAGATATCCGTTACCTTTGATCCCTGAACTCCTGGACCAAGTCAGCAAAGCATGCATATATACAAAGCTGGATCTTAGAGGAGCTTACCACTTGGTACGAGTAAAAGAGGGCGATGAATGGAAGACGGCCTTCCGCACCAAGTATGGGCTATTTGAATATCAGGTCATGCCCTTCGGACTTTGCAATGCCCCGGCCGCCTTTCAATATTTTATGAACGATGTCCTCAGAGAGCTCATAGATGTGTGTGTTGTTGTTTACATTGACGACATCCTCGTTTATTCTTCATCGGAATCTGAACATCGGAAACACGTGAAAATGGTCCTCGAAAGATTGCGTTGACACAAACTTTTCGCTAAGTTGGAAAAATGTGTTTTCAACGTGACTGAAGTTGAATTCTTGGGATTCATATTATCACCTGGCGTAGTGCGTATGGATTCAAAGAAGGTCGATGCAGTTCTCAAATGGCCATCACCATCCTCCGTAAAAGGTGTGCAAAGCATGTTAGGCTTCGCTAACTTTTACCGCAGGTTTATCCCCGAATTCTCTCGAATAGTCCAGCCCATCACTGCCTTGTTAAAGAAAAACAAACGTTTTGAATGGTCTACCGAGGCGGAACAAGCTTTCCAGGATTTGAAGACTAAATTTATCTCTGCACCAATCTTAAAACACCCTCGCCCCGAACTCCCCTACATCGTGGAAACTGATGCTTCAAGCCTTGCCATGGGGGCAGTTCTATCACAAAAGGACCCGCTAACCAATCAGTTGCATCCCGTGGCATTTTGGTCCCGCAAATTCTCGCCTCCTGAAATCAATTACACGATTACTGACAAGGAACTTCTGGCTATCAAGTCTGCCTTTAAGGCTTGGCGGCATTATCTGCTGGGGGCCCGACACACCGTTACTGTGATTACGGATCACCGAAACCTGCAATATTTGAAAACCGCAAAAGCCCAATCCTCTAGACAACTCCGTTGGGCATTATTCTTTGCCGAGTTTGACTTCATAATTACCTATCGACCTGGTACAAAGAACGGTAAAGCTGATGCCCTTTCTCGGATGGGAGTGGAAGAACACTTGATCAACCCTAAACCTGTACCAATCATTCCCGAACATAGAATTCTGGGTGTAATCGCCACAGAATCCATAGAGGAAGTTAAGGATAAAGCCAGGCAACTTGTAACTCCAGCAGACATACAGAATTGGCATCTGCAGGGAAAGGACTTTGCAGTAAAGGACAACTTATTGTATTTCCAAGAACGATTATACCTACCCAGCACAGATTTACAGAAAAAAGTAATCTCTTGTTATCACGATTCTTTAATGGAAGGACATCCCGGTATGGCCAAGACCTCAGAAAAGATCAAGCGCTACTTCTGGTGGCCGTCTTGGAAAAAAGATATCAGAGACTTTATAATGTCTTGTGGAGTATGCGCCCAAAACAAGAGTCAAAAGGAAAGACCAGCAGGCCTCTTACGCCCTATTGACATCCCACCTCGCCCTTGGCATACGCTTTCTATGGACTTCATCACCGATCTACCTCCATGCTCCGGATACAATACGATTCTAGTAATCGTGGACTTATTCTCCAAGATGGCGCATTTCATTCCGCTCAAAGGCTTGCCAACAGCAGCAACTCTGGCCCGAGAATTTCTCAAAAACATCGTCCGACTGCACGGTTTTCCTTCGGTTCTAATTTCGGATCGAGGTAGTCAATTTATTTCTCATTTTTGGCGAAGTTGCTGTCGGTCGGCTCAAATTGATGTGAGACTATCGACCAGTCACCACCCTCAGACCGACGGACAAACCGAGAGGACCAATCAAACTCTGGAACAGTATTTACGCTGCATGCTGCAACAAACTGAAAAAACTTGGAAAGACATCCTTTGGATAGCCGAATATGCCTACAATAACTCTGTCCATTCGGGAACTGGGAAAACCCCGTTTTTTCTTTTGTACGGCAGTCACCCTCGAACCTCGGAGTTGGATCCCCTCCAAGATCTTGAAACACCAGCAGTAGACTACCTGCATTCTACAATCACCCAAGCCTTTAAGGAAGCTGTTTCTCACCTTCAAAGGGCTAAAGAACAATACAAGAAAGGAGCAGATCAACATCGGAAGGAAGCCCCTCAATATCAAGTAGGGGATCAAGTCTGGTTATCCACCAAATATCTACCTCTAAAAGGGCCACGCACATTCAACCCAAGATACCTTGGTCCCTATTCCATCACTACCATAGTAAACCCAGTAGCAGTCAAGTTGGACTTGCCCCCGCACATGAAGATACATCCGGTCTTCCACGTCTCTCTATTAAAACCCGTGCAACCTCAAACCCGACTAACTAAATCTCCAAAACCTATCCTAGTTGATGGAGAACTCGAGTTTGAAGTCAAAAGCATTCTGGACTCCAAGATCTCCAAATCTAAACTATTTTACCTAATTGACTGGAAAGGCTACGGCCCCCAAGAGAGATCCTGGGAACCTGCTGAATATGTCCACGCTCCTCGCCTAATCAAAAGATTTCACCGAACATTTCCTGACAAGCCAAAACCCCCGGAGAAGCCCGGTTTGGGAGGGGCCTTGAGGGGGGGTACTGTCATGATCTCTGCTTCCAAAAGGTCAGGGTTTTCCCAACTCCCTTGGAAGCAGATCCATAACCCAGGTTCCGAGTGCCAACCAGTCCCAATTGGGACCTTTTGGACCCAGTCCTGGCGCCAGTGGCACCAGGCTCATAAATATGCCCAGTCCCAGCGCTGGAAGCGCCGGGCTCATAATGCTTGGGTGGACTTACCTGCAGCAGACCATGCTGCTTACTTGCCTGCCAGTTGAGCCTCTGATCCTCTTCTGTTTGGAACTACTTTTCCTGTTGGGTGGGGCAGGAGCCACTCCCTAGATTCAGAACACTGGAACTCTTCTGGAAAGCAGGAACTCTTTTCTTACCTAGGCGTGGCTGTGGAAGGAGACACCTAAGCACTACAGGAGGCTATTTAAACCACACCCGATGGATGAATCTTGCTTTGCGTTATTCTGCATCCTCTGCAGCAGAACGCTCATCGTGTCTTCTGCATCTGATCCTGGGCCTAAGGAAAAAGGCTTACCATCCTGAATCCAGTCTTCAGCAACACCTATAAAGACAAGAAAGAACAGGGTAGCATTACGGTCTTCAGTGACAGCTCTTCACTTACCTGGTCCATCGGCTGTCACCAACGCCTCGCGCTGCATTCCGGCATCGGAAAGACAAAGGCTTACCTACTCTTCGTGCGCTCCGGAGGTCTTCACACTGCATTCCGGCATCTGAAAGACAAAAGCTTACCAACTCTTCGCACGCTCCGGAGGCCTTCGGCGCTGCATCCCGCATCTGAAAGACAAAACAAGGTGCGTTTAAAGACATTGGGGAACTTTAATACTCACGTGCCATTACTCCTTTCCACATCTAACCCAGTGGGTATTCCGGCACCCTGCAGCCGCTCCGAACTTGTACCTGCAAAATAAAAAGACAGTTAGAGCGCATCGTGAAGCAGGCAACAAGCGCTTACTACGTGCGTCCAGGCGCTTCTATTCATCACACGGGCTCTATCTTCAACTCACTTCAGCCCGTCATCCGCCATCGCCGGAACCCTGCAAAACAAGAGACATCATTACTAAAGACTTTAAAGACATTAGAATTACTCGAAACTTACCGTTCGTGCAGTAAACGACGGACAGCAGTCCTCTGAAGTCAAGAGGCCTGCTCCCCTTATCCAGTGAAGAAACTGGTTACAGCACCCTGCCCCGAGGCAGATGGAGAGCACAGCGTTCACTTACCTAAGGTGAGAGCGTTAACCTTTGGGGTTCTACAGGAGAAGAGAAAGGGAAGAAGAGAGAGACATTCAATAACCCAGTTCCTTAATCCCATATTTTCTATCTGCAGACATCTTACCCTTCGAGTCAGACATACAGTGCACAGAGGTCCAGCCCAAAGAGCCAGCCGTGTGTTACACATCACCTTTGAAGATACGGTATACGCCCAGTCAAGACCGGCGCCTCTACCGGAATCAGGTGAGCGTTACAGCGGGCTTCTGCACAGAAGCCCCCCAAAGTGGTGCCATTCTGTCTGGGTACCACAGGGGGTGTGGGAAGGGGTTTAGGTACCCTGGACTGAGTTGCCTTGCCAACTCAAGTCGCACTCTGGTGTGACTGGCCCAAGTGGTGAACCCCCCCGCTCACCACTTAGCGTGTTTTGATTGACAGCTGGGCTGAATGAATGGGGGTTTGCTGCATAAAAGCAGGGCTTTTGGGACTGGATCTTCAGAAGTCACCACAGGACCTAAGAATCCGACGAGGGTAAAGCTGAGCCGACCTGCAATGACGACACCTCCGGTGGAGCCCTGCTTAACCGACTCACCACTTCCCAACGACAGAGGAGATCTCCCTGCTGGAGAGTCTATTTCCCCTGACTGGTGGGAAAAACCAGTCCTTTTGCTTTTTCTTCGCTTCCAGGGCGTAGTGGTCGAATTGCCCGTGCTGAGCACCCCGGCAACCGGATAGCGACTAACCACTGTACCGTGACCAAAAGGTGGTGCCTTGTGATGGAGCACTCCGCGGTTGGTCTCTTCCCTGGTGGTGCAACGATCTTCAACTTTCCTTCGACGACGAGATCATCTCATCTCTTGGCAAAGCCCCGACTTGCATCCACCACCAGGAACAACTGCCCCCGCCGGAGCTGTCTCTCCACATACAAGGTACTGTGTCCGCCTGGCTTCCCTTGTGACGGTTAGCGTGAGGTGTCTTAATCCTTGCCTCTCCATTTGGGTCGCCTCCATACCTTCTTAACTTTTTGTTCTAAACTGGTCCAACCTTTCTGTGACAATTTGCTACAAAGACTCGAAGTGCATTTCCACTGTGATACTTTTCGGGACATATCGCCTTGCCTCTCTCCGAGTGGGCCTGGCCTCTGAACTTTGTGATCCACAGTAGACCCTGCCTTACTTGCCTTGCATTTGCTTCGTAAAAGTGTTGGGACCGAGTTGGTTTCATACCGTGCCTTTTCTCTCCCATTCTAACGAATATTAGAGTGCCATCCAGGTTAAAGCATTCACCTCTGTCTGCAAATAAGTGGTGCCGCTGAACCTAGATTTGTCAAAATATTGTTAGAGGAGTGAGATACTTATAGTAATTGTAATTGAAGTGGTTTGCCGTATTAATGCCAGTGTGTTGTTCATAGATGTGTTTTTATAAATAAATAACTATATATCTTTACACCCAAGCTCTGTTCCGTGTCTGCTTGTTCTACTGTGTAAATTGCCCTATTTTGTATACTCCACATACTGCCTAACTCTTCTTGAGGGAAGTCTGACTGCTCAGCCACAGCTACCAAGTGAATCTGTGTGGTACAGACTGCTACCAAGTGGGTTTACTGCCAAACACCTGTATGCCTAAATCTTTAGCAGTGGTCCCAGAGGGAACTGCACAGGTTTCCGCTTAACATGCTGACTTTATTCAGTGCTGGCTTTATTTAGTGATGGCTAAATTAGATTTAGATATACCGTGAGTTGGAGTCAGAAGTTCCCACTAGTGCTTCCTAGCATTCCTGCTTCAGAATTGCAACATCTCTTGTCCAATCACCTTTCAAACTGATTGTTATCTTGCTGTCCCAGTCTTATTCCTCCTCCCACCACCTGATCCTGTCTAGGGCTGACTTTGTCAGCCAGAAACCTCCTGCTCAGAGTGTCTTTGTCACCACCCCACCCCGGCCATCTTTGTTGCTTCCTTCTGATGTGTGAATTTACTTAATAAGAATTTACTTAACAAATGACTATGGTTTTTCCACCGTGAGCATTTGAGATTGGGAACAGAATGTGTACATAGTTTACCTTTTCATATCGATTAACAATACCATAACAATGGGACGCGCAAGACATCATTTCTCCAGCATACAAACATGTCGGCAGGGAACACAGGTGTTGGACCAGTACTTCCCATATTAATTTTTCCGGGTTTCAAGAAGCCACAGAAGGAACACCATGTATCTTTTGAACTACAGTGCCCATTGGGGGTCCTGCAAAATCACAATGGAAACTTCCTTGATTCAGCAACCATGGCACAATACATGTAAATTATATACAAAGGCTATCACTTAAAGGGGAAGCTTGTTCATGTAACATGGGAAATGTTGGCCTGGCAAAAGCCAGCTTTAGGTTCTCCCCAATGAGGTAGGAGGTGAAGTCGTTCAATAGCCTGCCAAGCTTTACCCCAGTTTAAGTGAGGCTAGAAGTATCTAAAGGTGCTCTTCCCTAAAACGTAGGCAGACTACACAAGAATCCATTGTAAATGCTGCTTGCCACGCGCACATGCCAGGCAGCATTTACCTAGTTTGCACAGCACAGTTTACACCTGTAGATTGTTTTTTTCCCCTTCTCTCTTGCACTCTGCAGTGCAAATGACCAAAATAAGGTTGTGTGAACCTGTCTACGCAAAAGACGAAACGCAAGTGGTCCCTGCCTTTTTCTACAGGGACATATGACACTGAGTCCACTGCTTGACACTGCTCCTCAATTTTATTCAGTGCTGACTTTATTCAGGGCTGGCTTTATTTAGTGATGGCTAAATTAGATTTAGATATACTGTCAGTTGGAGTCAGAAGTTCCCACTAGTGCTTCCTAGCATTCCTGCTTCAGAATTGCAACATCTCTTGTCCAATCACCTTTCAAACTGATTGGGATCTTGCTGTCCCAGTCTTATTCCTCCTCCCACCACCTGATCCTGTCTAGGGCTGACTTTATCAGCCAGAAACCTCCTGCTCAGAGTGTTTTTGTCACCACCCCACCCCGGCCATCTTTGTTGCTTCCTTCTGATGTGTCAATTTACTTAATAAATGACTATGGTTGTTCCACCGTGAGCATTTGAGATTGGGAACAGAATGTGTACATAGTTTACCTTTTCATATCCATTAACAATACCATAACAATGGGACGCACAACACATAATTTCTCCAGCATACAAAAATGTCGGCAGGGAACACAGGTGTTGGACCAGTACTTCCCATATTAATTTTTCCGGGTTTCAAGAAGCCACAGAAGGAACACCATGTATCTGTTGAACTACAGTGCCCATTGGGGGTCCTGCAAAATCACAATGGAAACGTCCTTGATTCAGCAACCATGGCACAGTACATGTAAACTATATACGAAGGCTATCACTTAAAGGGAAAGCTTGTTCATGTAACATGGGAAATGTTGGCCTGGCAAAAGCCAGCTTTAGGTTCTCCCCAATGAGGTAGGTGAAGTCGTTCAATAGCCTGGCAAGCATTACCCCAGTTTAAGTGAGGCTATAAGTATCTAAAGGTGCTCTTCCCTAATATTACAATGCGATGGGAAGGGGCTGGACCCCTGATAATTGGCCGTGGAATGGTAATGTGACTGATCTATGTCTCTGTTGCAGGCAGAGGGCAGGCCCAAACAGATAGGTTGCATCCCTTCTGCACGGGACCACAAGCATCCCCAGACTTGTTTCGGCCTTATTGGGCCTCATCAGTGAGGAGTAGCTTGACTCTCTAGCCCCAGCAGGCACAGGGACCACGTCTGGGCATACCCGTCGACTCGGAGTGACAAAGCAAAACAAAGAGGTGATGGCTGGAAGTTTTAGAATGAATCTTAACCTCTGGCATTGCTCTGGGCAACCCTCTAGACCATCGTTCTTCGCCTGTCAAGCCATTACAGAAGGGGAAAGACCATATGCAAATCAGGCTTGGTCCCACACCAAAAGAGGCTGTCCAGCCCAAACTGCCTGGTCACATCCTTTCTGCACAAGACCACAAGCATCCCCAGACATGTTACAGACTTTTTGTGCCCCATCAATGAAGAGTAGCTTTGGTCTCTAGGCCCAGTAGGCACGGGACGCTCATCTGGGCATACCCGTTCCACTCGGGGTAGCAATGCAAAAACAAACAGGATTCTCTCCATATCCACATAATCCTGTCATGGGGGAACTTGCCTCTCTGAGCCAACTTCCTGATCGTCCAAAGAGTCAGGTAGGGTAATTTGTCACTATGTATGTATGTATGTATGCATCAGCTTTATACACCAGAAACCTAGATGGGATGCAATGGAATACTGTAAATAGTGGAAGCACACAGGGGGTGAAATGTTTGGTGCATGGGCAGCAGAAGGAATTGGAATGTGCAAGGGGAGATGGGGAAGGGAGAGCTCCAGAGAGGGAGATGTGCGGTTGTGTTGAGTGATCAGCAGTTAACTTGATCTCATGTAAGGTTCTTCAGATCCTTAATCAAGTGTTGATTGGAGAAAGATACTCGTATCCGAGTCGTCAACTTTTTCCAGGATTTAAAGCAGGAAAAATGATGTTTCCTTGTGTTTTCATTGTGTGTGCAGTACTTCGATTCCAGTCAGAAAAAGTTGAATATTATGGTACTGTGTTGGCCTCATGAGATGATGAGTTTCTTAGACAAGTTGTGACGGCTTTGTAGTTGATATAGGCTGTCATAAATGTAATGCATGCTTCTAGGGATCACCAGCGCAACTCCTTGAGCATGGCAGTGATATGATAACATATTATTAGCCCTGCAGTCAGGTGACCTGCAATGAGGTGTCAGGCATAATGGACAGCTTTCAGATAGTGCAGGGACAAAACTGTGACTCTCATGATTATGGCATCGGTCAGGTTTGGTTCCTCTTCCCCAAAGAACAACATACACTGGAGTTTCAGGAAAACTGTTTTTATCAGGGTCTACACTCCCCTTGAGCGGGACTCATCAGGAGGTTGCTCTGCTTTGCCTCTTATCTACCAGCAAAACATAATCTACAGAAATAATGGTACACTAGTCCCAATCCACTGTAAACTCAGCCATTCATAACAAGAGAATTCTAAACACCCTTGATGAGTTCAGAGTTACAGGACATAGGCCCTCATCAGAAGTTTGGTATGCCAGTGGTAAATATGCTGGAATACTGCCAATGCAAATAGCATTACTGCCACTCAGTTCAGCGCTATTAACGCCAGATCCAGATTTGTGGTAAGTCTGTTACTCCCAATTTTTTATAGAGTTCATAAGACTCTATGGGTCAGTAATGGCGCTATGACGGCCAGTGGTATTAGCGCCAAGGTAATAGTGTGGCAAATTTTACCTCCATCAAAAAGCTGGAGGTAAACCTCCCATTTTCCGCACAAACTAGGGATTGTGCGAATTGGAAATGTGGTGGTACTAGTGTTACTGCTGCATTCTGCCGCTGCGCCCAACACCTGATAACTCTGCTAGAGAATAGGGACTTATTACTAGTCTGGTGGGACATTAAAGAGTAGTATTAATTATGTTACCAAACTGTAGTCCGTGGTAGCAGAATTGCCACCATTTGTACTGCACCCCTGAAACTGAGTTTGAACTTTAAGTAGAAGATGTATCTTAAGCATGTCAGAAATTGACAGATTGACCAAAAGGAATAACTACATACTGTAAATCTGTCAAATATCCCCATGGAGTCCAACAGACTGAAAAAATAGAGATTTGTCCCAGCATACCACCACTTGTAATCCTGTGGTAAGCCCACAAGACTGACTGGTGGTAACAATAAATGATTTAAGTGGTACATTGACAGATTTTCCACTGACTCTTTGTCAAACTCATAATGATTCTTTGTGTACATGTGCTGAATAAAAGGATGATTTTCATCTACAGTTTCTTGTCAAGATTTCCAGGGGTCAGCATCCTGGGATTTGTCACATACTTCTTGTGGTTGGTGTCTGCCTACACAAGGTGCTAAGAACATTCTTCTTTGTTCCCAGAGACAGACCTCATGGAGGTCTTGTAGACAATGTGTGATATTTTGACCCATGCCAATGTCCCCCACTGCACCACTTTACAAATGGGGAAAGAAACAGCCAAAATTGGATGCGCTAACCCCTGTGTGTGCAAAAATCTGCAAAACTGTGTGTGGGTTACCACCACAAAAGGCTGCAAACCCCTGCCACACACAATAAAAGTGGGGGTGAAAACAGAATTCTCACTGCAGGAGCATGCCACTGGGTTCTGTTCCATTCAACATGAAGCAAGGCCGCAGAATTGGGCTAAAAACTGAAAATGCCTTTCAAAATGCAGCTTTGCAGCCTTCAAAGTGCTGTTTTGGCGCTAGATCCATTCAATTTCCAGTGAACCATTGAATTTAAAAGGGTTGCAGATCATCCAGGTGGCTCAGAGGAACCGGGCCTCACTGTCTGACAGCAGCTAAGAAATTTATTTCATGAAAAAGGCAGCCCAGCAACAGTGTTTTCAGTTCCACAGGAAAAATTTGGCTAAAATGGCAGCATGTAACCATTTCAACTGTGCAGAAAGACCTCCAAGCAAAGGCTGGATACATACATCCAGACTGCAAACAAATCCCAGCCCTCAAGGACAGGAATAATGCTGAATTAAATGTGTATGCTGCAAAAGAAAATTGGATGTAAAATGATTCAGTTTAAATGTGGTTTTTCCATGAAGAAAGTGCAAAATTGCCTGTTTAAAAGTATGTTTTGGTTTAAAGGTTTAATTCTTGAAGAAACGTCAAAGGAATGCCAATGTCAAAATACACTGATAACTGTGTGCATTTTATATGTGTTAATGAAAGATGTAGGTAACTTAAAGTCAAAACCCAGTCTTGAGTTAATTAAAATATGTAGTTCTGGGCTGACAGCCTCAGCCTGGGAATGGTTGACACATCGCCACTGACAGGAAAGGACTAATTGCTGCTGGAAGGTTTTCGCATACTCAGAACAAAGAACTCATTAGAAATTCGTCTGTGGCCCAGCCAAAGACAATGGCAAGCTGAACACTCATCCCTACCCGGGAGGGGCAGGAAACTTCCCTCTGGACCCCACCCTGATCAAAGGAATTTGACATCTGTTGCCAGTGAAAGAAAAGTTAAAAAAAAAAAACTGCTAAAGGACTTTTGGTCTTTAAATGCCTAAATGTAATTAAGCTTTAAAAACATTTAACTTTGCCATATGAAGGAGGACAAATCTAAAAATTGGAAGTTGTAAATCTCATTGTACACTCTTTCTATGAAGACGTGATTGAAGCCTATACTACATAAGGAACAAAAGTTACACAGCAAGAATAATTGTGCCAAAAGTATTGATGCTGCAAATATAATATTGTATACCCATGTACTAGGGGTGATTGCACAGATATGTACTGAATTAAGAATTGTTAGGCCAAACCTTTGTGATTAAAATTGACAAAATTCCACAGAACGACAAAGCCAGCTCTCACTGAGATGGGAATTGGACGTAAGGGTAACCCACAAAATATGTAATGCATGTGTCTGATTTTATTAGAGGGCATCATTATAGAAATGTGCATTTGTAGTAAAGTTAAATTGTGGTTCAAATAATTGTGGGAGTTCCCATTTCACATCATAAAATATGACAGCTCTTTCTGGCTTCCACCCAGAAAAAGGCAAGTGCATTTGACCACTCACAACCGTGGGGGTGTGGATTGTAATTCTGCCCCTACCATAAACTGAGTGATGTCATTTGGCATGATAACTAAGGGAACTTACCACACACAGACACACACTAATTCCTGACTACATCCTGATTTTTCCGCGTGACGCTCTGGTCCTGACTTCTTCATCCTGTTCCAGAACTTTTCATCTTGTTCTTTTTCCAGACTACTTTGCCAAACCAAGGCCCAGCATTTGGTGAACTCTTTTCAGCTAGGCCAAAATCTTGAAACCATCCCAAAAAACTTCAGGGAAATAATTCTGATCCAGTTTGGCTTGCTACCATTCATGCTTTCCTGCTGAAACTCGCCATCCCGCTCATCTACAGTGTCCAGTGACCAGAAGGGCCAATCCAATTCAATCTGAGGAGCGGTACAATTGACCAAAACCGCCCAACTGACCATCCCGCCAGAAGTGCCCTGCTGCCTGTAGACCCGATCCGTGATTACCAGAACCTGACGGTTCAATCTTAATTTACTGTGGACTATAACTATAAACAGGAATCAAAGTCACCCATAGTATATTTGCCTTGTCCTACCCCAATCTCAACCCATCTTCTCATCAATTTAAGAACTTGTAATAGTGATAATTTCTTTAAAATACTTTTTGTCTTGTGAAAACCCAAATCCTTAAAATCATCCCACGGGTAATCCGACTGAGTCCGCCAATGCAGACACGTAGGTGCTGGGGTTGGTTTCCGCAGACCAATCCGGAGCTTACTGTGTTTCAAACTGGTAACCAGTCTGAATACCCTAGTTTAGAGCATAATTGTTATTGTAAAAACTGATTTCTGTTTTCATGTTCACGCCTTTATTTTCAAAAACACCTCTCATTAAAACTGGCATAACATCTTCAATTCTATAGCTAGAAACTTAATTTCAACTCTCACTTAAACCTAGGACCTGTAGCTACATCCACAACTGAGATTGTAAAACAGTATATTTGACCCATATTTATTAGAAATCGCATAGTGAAAATTAGGCGGGAATTCATATTTTTGCAAAAGTTCTACACGTGTGATTTCCCATTCAAAGTATTTCTACTCAAACTTCCATCCTGATTTAAAGTGTGTTCTGTTGCTCATCTTGTAGCTTAAGTTTGTGAGAACCTGTTCAGTATTGCTCCTACAGGAATTTATATCAATTTAAGGATTTTTGCACACTTTTCATTGTTTCACAAAGCCATTTTCAACTGTCATTTTGAAAGTGTACATTTCCAAAACTGTTTTTATCTCTTGTTTGGGGAAGGAAGGTTGCATTCAAACTCTATACACTGTTCTACATTCCTGAATACCTGCTGCTTACTGACATCTGTGTAGAACTGCTCATTTGTGAATTAAAAACTTTTCAGGGGGAGAACTTAACCTAAGTGCTATCTTTTCTACTAACCAAAATGGTTCTTTTCCCTGTGTTTTATATTCTGTGCTACTCAAAAGTGAATTCAATTGCCTTCCTTATTTTCTGTTTGTATTGTCACCACATTGGTGATTGCTGCCCAATATATATTAAATATTGTGTTTGAATTTTAAATAATAAATAAATATGTACCATTACCAACCAGCCTGATTCCCGGTCCAGTGTGACATGGGGGCCTATTTTGAGAAGGGTGTGATATGAGTGGTATATCACTCAGAATATTGAACCTATAAACACAATATATATGTATTTCATTTGTGCATTACATGCTAGGTGAGACCCGGGTGTATTGCATGATTGAAATCCTTAACAACAGTCATGGTGTGGGCATATCAGCACCTCGATTCTAAATAATGACTTGATTATTCTGCAAGAAAACAAGCATTGCAAAAGCAACATCCCCAAACTAACATCAGACCTATTTGTTATGCCCATACAAACGCATAGCTATAGAACACTATGGAGGTAAGCCTAGACATGCTAAAGACAGAATTCTTCTAGTTACGATGCATACAAGGCTACTTAATATTACATGATTTTTTAATAGTTGCACAGTACAGGCTACTCTATGAGAAACATGTTGATAGTGCTTCTATATGGATATAAGGTCTTAATCAATATTTAATGTGATTATATATATTGAATCCTTTTTTACAATATGTAAGGGTTATTAGGGAACCCTTTTGCACAATCAATATTTATAAAAGTGAAAATGTATGGGTTTGTGGTGAAGCGTTCCACACTGTTTCACCAATCTGCATCAAATTGTGCATAGTCACATGTTAGGACTCTCTGGACAATACTGGCTACATATCATTTGGACACCCCACCTCTTTCCCTGGATTTCAGCAAAGCTCTGAATTTGTGTGTGGGTTTGTGGCTTGACAAAGCATTGCTCCTTATACAATTGCACACTGTTTCACCAATATGCACCAAATTGTGCATCGTTACCATTTAGGACCCTCCAGATATAACTGGCTACATGACGATTGGACACCCCACCTCTTTCCCCAGATTTCAGCAAAGATCGGAATTTCTCAGTGGGTTTGTGGCTTGACAAAGCGTTGTTCCTTCTACAATTCCACACAATTTCTCCAATCTCCACCAAATTTTGCATAGTTACCTGTTAGCACCCCCTGAAGATGATTGGCTGCATAATATTTGGACACCCCACCCCTTTCCCTGGATTTCAGCTCCTTCAAACACGAGGAACCGCCTGAAATCAGCGAAACATCAATGTGGTTGTCAAAGTACTGGTTCTCAAGCCTAGAATGCACGGTTTCTGTGACATTTGCACAGTAATGCACCACAACAAACTACACCACACCAGGGTGAGACAACAGATGCGAAGAGAGCACAGTAGGTCCCAGTAAGCAGCAGCACACCAACTCTCGCCTCCTCCCAACATCTGCTCCGGGGTATGTCAGCCGGTCACACACCCCCATTCTCAGGGCAGTTTACTTCAGACTGCAAGGCACATGCAGCGATAAGCGAATTGGAACAGTGACCTACAGGATCACTGTTATCATGTTTGTCTACAGATACCATTCGGAGAATGGGTACTTTTTGCTAGTAATACTATCATTATAAAAAATATTATTTCTCTCAGAATGACAACACATTCAGCCTCCTCCTAATATTCCTTCATTTTTATCGTTTCCAAATGGACTCAAGATCCTGAAAAAGCTCAGCTTCCTATGTTTTGTATACATCATCACACATAACATAACCATTACACAGTGTGCTACAAAAATTATATATTTGATGCCATGAACATGCTAATGATAAAAAGGGATGTGAGAAGCTTATAAAGTTACGACCACCAATGGCTATATTCTGCATCATAAACTGCTTGCCATATAAAATGAGCTTCCTTCAAAAGTGAACGTGCCACCAATATATAGGGGGTCTTCGCCTTCATGTCGGTCGTTATTGCCATTACTTCCTTGAGCGCTGGCCCAAATATATTTTCTGAAAAAATATTCAACAGTTGCAGGGGCTGTTCACTGACTGATCCCGGTCTAAGTTCCCTAGTCCCTCTTCTCAACACTGATATATTGTTCTTTACATGCAGCACAGAAAATGGAAGGGTCAGGTCTAGGAGAATATAGTGATCACCCCATTGTTTCCCTCATCCTGTTCACTCTAGCACAGAGATAGTTTGCTGCTATTTTTGCAGCTTGCTTCTGTCGGCGTTATCTTCACTGCCATCGCTGTGCAATGAGCGGATGAATTGAAACATCAGAAACGTTATTTTTGTGTCCGTCATGTGCCCGAATGGCTTGGCACAGTTACTGCTCCCGATTGTCCTGACCATTTGGGAACATTAACCAAATCAATCTCGGCATGCAGCGTTCGGTCATTCGACCAGCATAATTCTTGACTCATTTCCAAGCCTGAATATCTGTCAGTGAAAAGGCATTATGCAATCTTCATGCCCTCAAGCTGCTCATTTTGTATAATGGTTCATCTTAGTATTTTAACACACACCTTTTCATCTTTTATTAATTTCTTTCCCAGCCTTAAATAACTGTTTCAACACTGCCTTTACGTTCATCCAATTGTGTGCCCATTCATGAAATGCATTTAATAGTAACTTTTCCTGCTGTAACATAATGAATGACCCATGTATATGTTTTTCAAATTGTATTATTCATCAAATAAGCCATATCATTCAATCCCATTCAATCCCATCCTGACACCCAGCGGTATCAGTTGCATTACACACAGCGACAGATGTATTAAGAGAATCGCAAAATTCCCAAAATGAGGGCACCCACACATTGTTTGCTATATTTTCCCGATAACAAGGGGGGTCCTGGGAGACTCTCTGCCAGACATGAGTCCTGGTTACAAGAGCCTTACCCAGAGTCTTTAGCTCACTATCTTTCACAGAGAAGAAATATCCCAAACATATCAGTCTTTGTCCTGCCCTGGGGCAGTCCAGCACCGAAATGCTAGGCAATTCTCCTCTGAACAAGAGTACCAACAGCAACCCCAGACACGTGTTTCGGTCTGGTTGAACCTCATCAGTAGGGTGTAGCTGTGCCTCTCTAAGAATAGTGAGCAAGGGGTCCACGTCTGGATTCCCCTAGTAACTTAGGGTGAGACCCAAAGTTACTTTAAATATGCAGATAACAAGGGGGGTCCTGGGAGACTCTCTGCCAGACATGAGTCCTGGTTACAAGAGCCTTACCCAGAGTCTTTAGCTCACTATCTTTCACAGAGAAGAAATATCCCAAACATATCAGTCTTTGTCCTGCCCTGGGGCAGTCCAGCACCGAAATGCTAGGCAATTCTCCTCTGAACAAGAGTACCAACAGCAACCCCAGACACGTGTTTCGGTCTGGTTGAACCTCATCAGTAGGGTGTAGCTGTGCCTCTCTAAGAATAGTGAGCAAGGGGTCCACGTCTGGATTCCCCTAGTAACTTAGGGTGAGACCCAAAGTTACTTTAAATATGCAGATAACAAGGGGGGTCCTGGGAGACTCTCTGCCAGACATGAGTCCTGGTTACAAGAGCCTTACCCAGAGTCTTTAGCTCACTATCTTTCACAGAGAAGAAATATCCCAAACATATCAGTCTTTGTCCTGCCCTGGGGCAGTCCAGCACCGAAATGCTAGGCAATTCTCCTCTGAACAAGAGTACCAACAGCAACCCCAGGCACGTGTTTCTGTCTGGTTGAACCTCATCAGTAGGGTGTAGCTGTGCCTCTCTAAGAATAGTGAGCAAGGGGTCCACGTCTGAATTCCCCTAGTAACTTAGGGTGAGACCCAAAGTTACTTTAAATATGCAGATAACAAGGGGGGTCCTGGGAGACTCTCTGCCAGACATGAGTCCTGGTTACAAGAGCCTTACCCAGAGTCTTTAGCTCACTATCTTTCACAGAGAAGAAATATCCCAAACATATCAGTCTTTGTCCTGCCCTGGGGCAGTCCAGCACCGAAATGCTAGGCAATTCTCCTCTGAACAAGAGTACCAACAGCAACCCCAGACACGTGTTTCGGTCTGGTTGAACCTCATCAGTAGGGTGTAGCTGTGCCTCTCTAAGAATAGTGAGCAAGGGGTCCACGTCTGGATTCCCCTAGTAACTTAGGGTGAGCATTTCGGTGCTGGACTGCCCCAGGGCAGGACAAAGACTGATATGTTTGGGATATTTCATTTCTGTGAAAGATAGTGAGCTAAAGACTCTGGGTAAGTCTCTCGCAACCAGAACTAATGTCTGGCAGAGGGACTCCCAGGACCCCCCCTTGTTAATTTGCTATATTTTCCCACCATAGCCTCTCCCAATCCATGCATTCCTGTGGTAACTTATAAAGTGTGAGACTGGTGGTTAAGCCACATCATCCAATACTTTCAATCATTCATTTCTAGTGCTGTTCTTCTAACTGGACATAAACTAAAACAGATTACAATGGCAAATACTCATCGCTCATTATCTTTACCAAGCACAGACATCTTCTATCCCCAGATAGAAACCCTTGAAATCTGTACAAGTCATCACATGCCACACACTTATTTCATCCACTCTGCTCAATATCTCTCTAGGAGTTGATGCTGTCTAATTGTTATAAACAACCATAATATGACTCTGATTTGCATTGCATAACTATTTCTCCTATCCAATACAACCCCCACTTACCTTCTTTTCTGTCCATTTTGGAAACGGACATTGTGGGGACCCTTGCGTTCCCAGCGTGTCCACTCCTGATCATGAGACAGGCTGTCAAAGAAAGGAGAGGAGGGACTACTTGTAGTCCATTCTCTCCTTTCCATGGCAGCCATTTTTGTTTTGTTTACTTTTGGTTAATGGCAATCACAAAAAGAGAGGAGGGTCTACGTGTAGTTCCTTCTCCCATCTCCATGGTGGCCGTTTTTCTGTTTACTTTTTTCTATTTTTTTCAATGGCCGCCATGGAAAGGGAAAATTGACTTTGTTTTTGACATTTATTTTTTGTTGTGAAATGAAAATGCTTTTAGTAGCCTGGTCTTCGCTTGGGCCTGTAACTATGGGCCCCAAGGCCTTACATGAAGTGGTAATGCCCCCCCCCCCCCGGTCAGGGTATATTGCTTAATTAATGTAACATAGCTGTCCAAAATATAAGTCATACAACACATCATGCCCACTCTCACCAAAAATGCATGTTTCACTGCAGTCTTACTGTCACTGACCTTTAAGACAGGCTTTCCTTGTCAAATGTTTATTTAAATAAATCATTTTGTTTGGTTCTTCCAGGTATGTCACAGTCACAGATTTTGAATCTGTCTATCACTTGCAATCCATTTCACTGATCATCTGTGTAATCACATATTCTTGATCAATACATAGGATCTATGTGATCACTGCGCCGCTCGTAACTGCGACGGCCGAAAATGCTGACGCAAGTTACAGAGCGGTGCAGTGATCATATGGATCACTGTGCCCGCTTCCCCTGGCCTGCATTACCCCTCCCAATCCTCCACTCCACTTACCTTTAGGGCGGCACACGCAGAAGTGCGTGGTCCACACTAACTTGGGTTGGAGCTAATGCCACAGGGTGCTTTTCTTTTTTTTCTTACGTGTCTGCCTCTTTCCAAAATGGTAATTGAGGACACCCCCGCAACACACAATCCCTGTTACTGTGCCCAGGTAGAGTGGGGGATACCCGCGCAACCCCCGCTCTGCTTGGCCGCAGTAAATGTCGCCCTCATTTTGTGCATCTCCAAAGTCGCAGTGACTGCGGGGGCGCACAAATGAGGGCAACATTTTGGAACAATACCAATACATATACCAACAAGTTGCCTTACATTATCTATACCTCTTTACTCTCTTGTCCCCTCAAAATCTACTACAGCCCAAAACATTATTATTACCAGGACCATGAATCTGCCATATGCACTCTTGCCCCGAGAAGTGTAAAATATATTTATGGGGCAACAATTAATTTAGGTCCACATCTATTGATCATTTCATTGGATTCTTGACTAACTCTGCCTTTGATGTTTATAGCACAATTGTAATCCCTATCCCCTTTTGCAATATTGAAAGTCAAGAACCAGGCCGATGGGCAGAAAGAATATAAGTTATTTTTAAATAAAAGACAGATCCTTATTTACACCATTATTATCACGAGGCACACCACTTCAATCCGTGGCACAAAGCTGTTCCTTCCTAACAATGCTTCTCACTACAAACAAGTTGAAACTACAAGTTTGTTTTAGAACAAAGGTTAACATAAAATATAAGACACAATCACATATACAGGATTCTATTTCTGGTCTCTATTATCCGCCCCCTTATGGCTTTACAGAATCTATAGAGGAGAGATATACAGGCCTATTCATGGAATTAATGTGCACTGAAAATTTCCGCGCAAGCGTGCGAAAGCGTGCAAATCTCAGCGCAAGTGCGAAAATCGCAGCGAAACCCACGCACAGCGATTCATGGAAGTCCGTGCGCATGTAAATCCATGGATATGCGCTAAAATCCTGCGTGGCGCACGCTGGCGCACACATCTTCAAACATTGTGCGCTACGCGTACAGCGAAAGCGCTCATTGCGCAGCGCACACAACAAAAGTAGGCGTAACACGGGGCGTAACAAGCGGAATGGGGAACAACGCATGAAAATGTGGGCGTCATGGGGGAAGTACAGGAGGCAAATGTGCGGAACGCCCACAAGCGTGCCTACAACATGTATTCATGGAATCGAACAGGGCTAATGCGTGCACCAAAAAAGACACGCTAATCCGGAAACACGTATGCCAGCAGGAAGCAGGCGTACGTGGACCCGCGCAGCATAAAAGTGCGCACAAACAACAAACAAGCTCAGACGCCAAGATGAATATACCGTTCCTTGCAGCAGTGGTCGTGGGATACTGCAGGAGGAGGAGGAGTATAGTCAGGTCCAGAATTTTTGCACCCAGAACCAGCCTTTTTGGGATGCCTGATGACCAGGTGTATGCGAGGTACAGGTTTCCACTTCACATAATATTCGACCTGGTGAATGAGTGGGAGGATGACCTCACATCACCCACCCTGTTCTCCCAAGCACTGAGCCCCCTTGAAAAGGTGCTTAATGTACTGCACTTCTCGGCCACTGGATCATTTCAGCGGACAAGTGCTATAGTGGGGGGGTGTCACAGGCCACGCAGTCACACTGCCTACACCAGGTGTTGGCCATCATAACTGCACGCCCATCAGTCCGCAGGCACATACACCTGCCCAGAACACCTGTAGAAAGGCAGGCTGCTGTCCAGGATTTCTTCGGGGTGGCACAATTCCCCAAAGTGCTAGGTGCCATTGATTGCACCCATGTGGCTCTACATTCCCCCAGGGCAACGGAGCACATCTGTAGAAACCGCAAGCACTGGCATTCCATCAACGTGCAGGTAGTATGTGATGTCAAGGGAATCATCACCTCAGTATATGCCAACTATCTAGGGTCCACCCATGACAGTTTCATTTACAGAATGTCAACCCTAAACCGGGACCTAGAAGCTGGGCAGCATGGCAATACATGGCTGCTTGGTGAGTATAAATGCCACTGCACATGCATGCATGCATGTCGGATACTGAGTAATGTCACAAACCCACTAATGATACCCATCACCACCTCCCCAGGGGACAGTGCCTACCCTCTGAGCACCCACATGATGACGCCAATTCGGAACCCAACCACACCACCCGAGGTAAAATCCAACACAGCCCATATTGCAACCCAGGGCATAGTGGAGCGCACATTCGGAGTGCTCAAGTCACGCTTTCGCTCCCTTGACCGCTCTGGTGGGCAGCTGCTATACGCTCCCCCAGTAGTGTGCAGGATCATAGTGGCAGCATGAGTCCTGCACAACGTTGCAACACGCCGGGGCATGCCGGTGGACATGGTGGTGCCCCCATATCCCCAACCACATGCACGGCCGCTGCTCATGGGAGGGGGAAGGGCACATGGTGAGGCAGCCCATACGCAGTTGGTGGCTAATTACTTCACCTAAAATCACACCCCTGTGGAGTGCACACAGCCCTGGCACTTAACAGCTGACAATCAATGATGATGACATAAGGGACAGTCAACTGTCACAACCATACCAGCCTGAGTTTGGTCACCTGGAAGTGTTACATTGTGTGTATCCCTACCTACCGAAACACCACCAATGCGGTGTTATTATAAGACATACATCTATGCTGCTAAATTGATAACCCCCTTGCAAAATACAACATGAAAACAGCACCATCCATGTCACCCAACCCCTCCCCAGCTCCGACACCCAACACACCATGGCATGTCATGCAATGTGAAAGCAAACAAAGCAATGCACAAGACCTGACACAAGTGTCACAAAGTGCACTGACCCAAATGGAAACTGCCCACAGACAATATGCTCCCCGTAATCAATAACAAACAGCACACATGAACAAATACTTACCACCAACACAATACAGTAACACACCATGAAACATTGCAAAAACATGACAGTACTAAGTCAAAGTAGTGGTAGTCTTACAACCTGAATAAGCCAGCACATCGAACCCTTCCAACTGTAGAGTGTTGCTGCCACACAAATGTGTCAGCGTACTGCATACAACATGAACTCCATCTGCAAAGGAGACGGCCTTGTGAAGACATGAGGAAGGAACCTGCAAATTAGGAGGAAGACATGGATGCACAATACCCACTAGGGATGTCCACACAGTATTGACTACAGTCTGCCCACACAGCTCATGGGAGCCCACTGTCACTGTGTAAGTCACTGTCACTTGGTCACACCCTTTGCAAGCCCATGGAAATGGGAAGCAGGAGGGGTGTGTGTGTCACGAACCCAAGCATCTAACCCAAATTCAGGACAAGCCTGCATGTGCCCAGCCGGAATACAGTGGATGTCCACGGGAGCCACACAAGGCAACACACTGTAAAAAAAAAAAAAAAAAACAAAAATGGCCATAAGCGGGCCAGGGGGGGGGGGGCACCCAGGAGGTGCACACCAACACCCACCTGCGTGGATGTTTTGTGAAAAAAAAATACCTCCATGGGCTCATGGCCTGCATGGCTATGACATTGTGGGAGAACTGCTGTCGCTCTCTTCACCCACTGCTGCTGCATCAGGAGGTGGTGGCACTATGGGAGGCAGCATGACAGCAAGCACGCGGCTCTGGAAGATCTGATTCTGGAGTATTAAAGTGTGGAGATCCCCATGCAGCACCTCATGGGTTGCCTGCACTTCTGCATGCATGGCCTCGCGGGATGCCCAGATCTCCTCACGTGTTGCCTGCAGCTCAGCTGAGAGCGAACGTGTGAGCTGCTCCAGCTGCTGTTCTGCCCTAACATTTCGGGAAGCCTCAAGTTAAAGCAGACTCTGCCTGAGGTTATGGAGTTCTACCCTCAGGGCTTCCCTGTGGCCCTGTGACTCTATTGATATGGATTTGCGCAGAGTCTCCAGTGCCGCCAGTCGGTCCCTGTTGGACGCCAACATGTCTTCCCTGTGTGATTGGCAAATGGAGTCTGTTGCCTGCTGTTGTTGCTCCATCTGCCTTTCAGGGGGGATAATGGAAGTGGCCACCCTCTCCATTGCCTGAGCCATCATTTCTACTGATGATGCCTGTTGGGTTGCCATACCGTACATGGAGTTTTCCCATGCAGTATTGCCTGGTGGCGCACGTCCACCGCTTCGGTGGGCACCACACCTGTTCGGGCAAGGCGATCTGCACCTTGCTGTGCTGGCACTGCCTGAGGCTGCAGGACTACATTCCCCCTCTGATCTGCTGGCCCAGGAACAGGATCAGATGCTGTGGAGTGTGACCCTGCATCCGTAACTGCCAAAGGCGGACCTACCAACACTGACATCCCCATAGAGGGTTCTACCCCTGGTGCAGGTGGGTTGGACAGAACAGAATCCCTGCCAGAAGCACTGACCTGCAACAGCACATAAGTCTCATTATCCGACTCAGCACCTGAATATAGGTCTGGAGAGCTGCACCCAGAGACACCCCTCGACAGTATGGTCTACAGTACCAAAGTGTTTTCACCCACCACCACACCACGTCCCCCACTGGTGCCTGGTCATGGCTGAGAATCCTCCTGGGTCTGCACGATCTCCTGAACCTCACCAGCACCAAGTGCGTCGTCACCTGCAAAAACATGAAATACAAGAAATGGAAACAGGCATGAGCACCATAGCACACACATAGGCCTAACAAGACATAGATCCTGTACATGGTTTACACATGTCCCACATGACTATAACCCTGGCATGCATGCACTGTCAATGAGTTTGAAGGGGAGTCAAAAAGACAGACAATGAGGACATCAAGATGGAAAAGCAACACATTTGCAGCATGTTGTGTAGCACTGGCATCACACATCAGCCTGTGAGTGGCATGTCCAATACACATACATGACACCTGCCAGCACACAGACGTCATGTAGCATAGCCATGGTAAATTAGACAACTACTGTCAGTGAATGAGTACTGTCACACATCCATGTCACATGGACATGATGAGAAGATTCATGCAGAATAGTGTTGCAAAATATGCATGTGCCACACACTGCAACACATCCAGTGTACAATAGGACAGTGATTGTAGGCAGATGTACACATCAATGCTTGGTCACTTCAACATGACAGGAAACAACTATCATGTTCCACATGCAAACAGGCCCTAAAAATAAATTTCAGCAGGCCAACACTCCCTCGCCCTGAATGGTTTAATCATTCACATAACCAGGTAACTAAAGTGGCACAATGTGGGGTGTAAACAATGACAGAAGCATGTCACATATGTGGCATTAGGGATGAAAAAAGCATATGAAAAATGGGATGATCTAAACAATCAGCCTGAATGAACACAGAAAAAATCAGAACAATGTTGTTGCAAGATGATAGTTCAAGTGCAACAGCAGTAATGAGGGGCTAATTGGCTACTGTGGGCAGAAGGGATACTGTCATACCCAAATCAAAGGCACGTGAATGTATTGGAGGAAGCACATGGATGACCCATAACACTCAGGAGTACACACCCTCACCTGGCACTCAATCAGAACCCGTCACCCAAACAACATACACATGGATTACACACACATGAATGGGCCCTCACCGGACAATGCGTCGTTATCAGGTAGCTCTCCCACACCTTGGATCTGTTCCTCTGTGACGAAGGTCCCAGCAACAGACTCATGTTCAGTGAGTTTGTTGTCCTCTGGTGGAGACCCACCGCCAGTCACCAGAGTAGCGGCATGATTTGAGGCCAGCTTGTTCTTTCTCTGTGTTTCAGGTCATTCCACCGCTTGTAGCAATCATCAGCTGTGCACCTCAAAAATCCAAGGGCACTTATGCGGTCCGCGATGGTCTGCCAGTGTGCCTTACGTTGACCAGGTGTGGCCTTGTACCCTGCAGTCACCACCATTTCACGGCTATGTGCCGACACATAGGTCACAAGTGCATCAAGTTCGGCGTCATTAAAGTTAGGCTTCCTTGACGTGCCGGACTGTGCAGCTATTGTCTGGGGTCTCAGCCTGTCGTGCCAGAGCACCCTTCTTCCTCTTTTTCAAAGGTGGAGCGGAGCCTGAGTGGCTTACGCAGTTCTGGTCAGTAGGGGCAGAAGCGCCGGTGGACTGGGTACTGGGAGTGTGCAAAGGCACAATGTCCATAGGTATTGGTGCAGGCATTGGCTGAAGTGTGATGTTGGCAGGGGCCACGTCGGTTTGATGGACCTGGACCGACACTGTCAGGGCTGGGAGACTCAGAGCTGGGGTGGATAGAGCTGCAGCTGCCCCTGCAGCCTCCCCACCCTGCATACTTGGGGCAGCAGATGACATCGCTGCCCCAGATCCACGTGGCCTGGTGACACCAACTTGCACCACCACACGTGGCTTAGACTTGCTGACCTGGAAGTCAGCCTGGGAATCATCCTGTGCCGGGTCAGGTGCCACAATGGGCTGGTCCAACAAGGGCTGAGCTGGGATGGTGTCAGCTACGTTTCCCACAACCATGGGGGGGTGCATGGGTGTCCCTGATTGGTCCTTCACACATGGGGGTCTAGGGGCACCCTGCAAATCCTGGCCACGTCCCCTACCATGCCTACCACGCCCACCTTTTGGAGGTCGGCCACCTTTGCCTCCCTTACCGCTTGGTCGCCTCCCAACCATGGCACCGATGTTGTTGTGTGTATGGGAGTAGCAGTAAACTATTGTCCTGGGCAATTGGGGGTGAAAGGGGTAGGGTACTAGATGGAAATCATACCCTAGTGCTCTAGCAAGGCTGTCTGTGACCCCTCGGGTAAGATGACGGCTCATGCAATGCACAGGCACCCCGAAAACAAAAACCACGTGCGTCGAAAAATGAACCCGCACTACGCTGTGGCACCCAGGAACAAGAAAATTAACGTACGCATGTTACACGCAGTCTACACTGACCGCTGAAGGGGTACGCGACACACAGGGCAAGCACAGTTGGTAAATGCGTGCGCGACTCACCGTCTGCCTGGAAAAAAAATGTGAAAAAAATGCACGTTGGCAACACCCTCGCCAAAAGAAGAATTGTACGCTGTCTGACGAGACAGGACAAAAGAAGAAGTGAACGCTGTTTGAGGAACGAGGCCCAACAAAAAAAATGAACGCTGTCAGAGGTAACAGGGAGTATGAACTTGAAACGCTGTGAAGTAATCGCGTGTGAACCGACAAGAAGTACAGAATTCACCCACTCGCTCTCCATGAAAAGCACGTACAAGGAAATGGGGTTCTACACGTACCTTTTAAAGCGGCCCACATGTACAACGTCACTTACGCGTGTACGCACTAAGGCCCTTTCCTCCAATTACACGAGCTGACACTCGGACGTGTAGTTTTTGGACGCGTACGATAAACATGCATCCGTGTTGATGGGAACGCCCGCGCGCCTCACATCACAGACGCGTAGGCCCTTTCCTCGGATTACACGCATTCACACTCGGACGTGTAGTTTTAACACGTGCAATGAGCCACTATGGCCAAGTCACGAGGGAAACGCCCGCGCGCGTCACGTCACAGACACGCTTACGCGATAAGGGCCTTTGGTCCAATGAAACCGCGTACGTGTGCTGACACGCTTATGCGCTAAGGGCCTTTCCTCGAATTACACACTGACGTGCAAGATTTTCACGTGCCAAATCACTCTGTATCAAGCTGGCCATGCAACAACACACGGAAGACTACGCTCCTGCCCAGAAGGCCGAATTACTGCCCGCCAGAGCCCCGAGCATGCTCCCACCTGCCATCTGCTGCTGCCTGCCTGCTGCCCACGTGCCCTGCTATTTGCTGCCTGCACATCATCCATCTGCAAGGGTGCAGTTGTTGTGACCACCCCTGCTGGAACTGAATACTCCCGACTGGGATACCATCGCTCCACAGCCCAGCCCCAGGACCCAGTTGCCCACCCACACCTGCCTCTGGGGTTGCCATGTTAGACACACCACCATCTGGCACCACTGGCAACCCCCAACCAGAGAGGCAGAGGGCCACTAGCCTCAGTGCCAGGGAAGTTGGTGTCCTGGTGGAGCAAGTCTTGGGGTAGTATGATGCCTTCTTTGGAAGTTCTCGCGCCAACTATGAAGGATGGACCAGGATCTGGATGGACATCGTGACTACCATCAACGAGGAGGGGGTGGCAGTCCACGACATCAAACATGTCAAGAAGTTCCTGGGAGGACTTCAGGTCTAGGACCCTCGACAAGGCCCGGCGCCTCTTGAAGTCAGCGGATGCCAAGGGGCGCCCGGGCCACCTGTCCGACCACCAAATGAGGTTCCTGGAACGCATATGCCCAGCGCTCCACATCCAGGTCCTTGAGAGGCAGACCCGTCTGGAGTCCAGCAGTAAGTGTACATACATACTGATTGGACGCTGTGCGTGTCGTTTTGTGCCAGTAGTGTGCAGGTTGCACATGTATTTTCGTAGTGCCATGTATGGATGTGTATGTACAGGGGCGTGAGGCTGACACATGCAAGTCTCTCATGTGTGAGACACATGGATGGTGTATGTGTGGGTAAGCATGCAGGCCAAATGCAGATGTGGGAGCACACATGTTTGAACTACTGTGTATGTACGTTGGCATGGTTGTGGTGTCACACATGAATGTTGGTTCCAGCTGCATCTATCTGCACTGTGTACATGTGCATGTGTGTGCATTTGAGAAGTGTGCAACTGTGATGCAACATGGATGCATGTGGCACTGACATGTAGAAGGCTGTATGCCAGATGTGACATGGATGGCAATCTCTTCACTCTGACAGTTGGTGGACAAGCACACATGCATGTAAGTGTGTTGGTGTGTGTGCATGTGTTGTGTACTCCCCGTGTTTCATGTGACGTCAGGCTCACCTTCGGATGCTGATGCTGTTGTTTGTGTATGGATGGTGCTGCCTGGCGCAATATTGCTGTGGAATTGCTCATGTGTGTGAGTAGAAATGACATGTGTGTTAGGGAGTGTGATGCCATGTCTGAAGTTTGACACTGCCACTCACGTACAACTGTCAATTGTGTATCAGTCCATTGTACAGTGCCCTGATGCCTGTGTTCTATCTCTCCCTGTCTGCAGCGTCAACTGATGAAGAGGGCGGAGAGGGTGCTGTGGAGCAAAGCGGCAGGGATCGCACCACCAGCGGAGATGCAAGGCCGGGCTCCACTCCCAGATTGTCATCTCTTCGGGGAGTGAGGAGTCTGGTGCCGCGTCCCAGGACGCAGCTGCCGAGGGTAGGCCCAAAAGGCAGAGGTTGGAGATGGACTCCTTGGCAGCAGAAGGGGCAGCTGAGACCCCGCAGGGTCTGACGGAGGAAGATGGTATGGAGTCATCCAGGTTGGTGGGGGGTTTGGAGGAGGAGGAGGCCATGGAAGAGACACACACGGGGTCTGGAGGTGGGGATTCCACTGGTGCCAGTGGTGCAGTGCAGGGGCAGGGACAGGAGGCAGCACAGGCCGCCGTGGAGGTGCCTGTGTGTAATACTCTCCCTGATCCTGTGACTGCATCATCCAGCACCAGCAGGGATGCCTACGTCCAGACCCGTTTTCAGGGAGGGGATGGGCACACAACTGGCCTTCCTCTCCCTGCAGACGTGGCTATCCGGGTCCGTGTTGAGCCTGTCGTGGCTGGGATAGCTTTGCGTCAACGGGGCATGCGAGCTGACCTGCTGTGTTTTCATGAAGACATTGCACGTCATCTCGGATGTCTCTTTGACCGCTTTGACCTACTGGGATGGGTCACCAGTGCTGGTATCCTCCGTGTGCTGGACCTTCTTGCGACCCCCTCCTCACCTGAACCCCCTACTCGCCAGTCGTCCTCCATGCCATCTTCCCACCCATGTATCACCTGGGTACCCTGTGGAGCAGCCTCTGACCCAGCGGCCAGGCTGGTGGAGGACACATCCCTGCTACAGTCGGGAGTTGGACGTCCATCAGGGGTGGCCAGCACGACAACTGCACCCAAGCCAGAGGAGGACGTGCAGGCAGCAAGAGCCAAGGCACAGGCATAGCAGCAGCAGCAACATGGTGGGAGCAATGATGGCTCGGGGCATTCAACATCGGAGGGGCAGGCATCCGCCAGACGGCAGGAGGACCCAGGATTGCAAGTGTCTTCCGTGTGGCAGCGGTTGGACCATTCCATAGATGTGGAGCGCAGCGGGCGGAATAGGCACGGCTCACAATGGTCAGGGCGGAGAACTCCATGCGGAGGGTACTGAGTTGGGCCGAGTGCCTCGAGGCAATTCGCAGGGAGTTGGAGGCCAACATGTCCTCGAGGCCATGGAAGAGGACCGCCTCCAGGACATTGAGCGGGAGTTCGATGATGCCCTGTCCCGGGACATCCAAAAGTGAGCCATCGGACTATCCCTCTGCCATTGTAAATAGTTAGTTAGTTAGTTAGTGTTAGGTTTCATTTTGGTTTTCATTTTTTTTTATGGGGTGCTTGGACAATACCCCACATTTTTGTATATAGTTCTTCATCAGTTAGTGTATTTTTGTAGGTTTCATTTGGAAAGTTGGGCTCATGGACCCAGGATTTTTTCATAGTTGGAGTGTGGATTTGTTGGCATTTTCTTTTTTGATTTTTCCATGGAGGAATGGATTTTACTTTTTCATTTCTGTTTGGATTTGCTTTGTTGGAAGGAGACTTTGGTGACATTTTTCATTTCATATATTTTGGATTCTGATTTCCTTTTTTTTATCATTATGTGACATTCTGCATTGTTTTCCTTATGTCCATTGTTTGGTATTTGATTTTCTTTCACCACATTTTTTGTTCAATACATTTGTTCCCGTACTGTGTGGTATTCTCGCATTGGTTTCATGCATGTCACGATGTGGGTTTTCACATTCACTGGCACCGATTGTGTGTGTGTGTGACAGACATGTGTTGATGTACATACATTTCATTTGGGTTGTTTCATGTAATGGGCATTTCAATTTGGGGTGTATGTTATGCTTGGTTGGTTATTTGGGCAGGGGTGGCGTGCCGTGGGATTTTGGTGGCCATGAGGGCCATGATTGTGTTGGGGGGGAAATGAGTGGGGGCCTGCTGGCAGGTGTTCCTCACTGCTGAGGGGTGGGGGTGCTGGGGGACATAAGTGGGGGCCTGCTGGCAGATGCCCATCACTGCTGGGGGGTGGGAGTGCTGGGGGACATGAGTGGGGGCCTGCTGGCAGGTGCCCCTCACTGCTGGGGGGTGGGGGTGTAGGGGGGCATGAGTGGGACATGAGTGGGACATGAGTGGGGGCCTGCTGGCAGGTGCCCCTCACTGCTGGGGGGTGGGGGTGCTGGGGGACAAGAGTGGGGGCCTGCTGGCAGGTGCCCCTCACTGCTGGGGAGTGGGAGTGCTGGGGGACATGAGTGGGGGCCTGCTGGCAGGTGCCCCTCACTGCTGGGGGGTGGGGGTGCAGGGGACATTAGTGGGACATGAGTGGGGGCCTGCTGGCAGGTGCCCCTCACTGCTGGGGGGTGGGGGTGCAGGTGTACATGAGTTGGGGCTCCTGCTGGCAGGTGCCCCTCACAGCTGGGGGTGGGGGTGCAAGGAGACCTGAGTGGGGTATTGCTGGCAGGTGGCCCTCACTGCTAGGGGTGGGGGTGCAGGGGGACATGAGTGGGGGCCTGCTGGCAGGTGCCCCTCACTGCTGGGGGGTGGGGGTGCAGGGGGACATGAGTGTGGGCCTGCTGGCGGGTGCCCCTCACTGCTGGTGGGTGGGGGTGCTGGGGGACATGAGTGGGACATGAGTGGGGGCCTGCGGGCAGGTGCCCCTCACTGCTGGCGGGTAGGGGTGCTGGGGGACATGAGGGGGAGCCTGCTGGCAGGTGCCCCTCACTGCTGGGGGGTGGGGGTACAGGGGGACCTGAGTGGGACATGAGTGGGAGCCTGCTGGCAGGTACCCCTCACTACTGGGGGGTGGGGGTGCAGGGGGACATGAGTGGGGCCTGCTGGCAGGTGCCCCTCACTGCTGGGGGTGGGGGTGCAGGGGGACATGAGTGGGACATGAGTGGGGGCCTGCTGGCAGGTACCCCTCACTGCTGGGGGGTGGAGGTGCAAGGGGACCTGAGTGGGGGCTTGCTGGCTGGTGCCCCTCACTACTAGGGGTGGGGGTGCAGGGGGACATGAGTGGGAGCCTGCTGGCAGGTGCCCCTCACAGCTGGGGGGTGGAGGTGCAAGGGGACCTGAGTGGGTGCTTGCTGGCAGGTGCCCCTCACTACTAGGGGTTGGGGTGCAGGGGGACATGAGTGGCCGCCTGCTGGCAGGTGCCCCTCACTGCTGGGGGTGAGGGTGCAGGAGGACATGAGTGGGACATGAGTGGGGGCCTGCTGACAGGTGCCCCTCCCTGCTGTGGGGTGGGGGTGCAGGGGAACATGAGTGGGGGCCTGCTGGCAAGTACCCCTCACTGCTGGGGGGTGGGCATGCAGGGGACATGAGTGGGGGCCTGCTGGCAGGTGCCCCTCACTGCTGGGTGGTGGGGGTGCAGGGGGTCATGAGTGGGACTTGAGTCGGGGCCTGCCGGCAGGTGCCCCACACTGCTGGGGTGTGGGGGTGCTGGGAACATGAGTGGGGACCTGCTGGCAGGTGCCCCTCACTGCTGGGGGGTGGGGGTTCTGGGGGACATGAGTGGGGGCCTGCTGGCAGGTGCCCCTCACTGCTGGGGGGTGGGGGTGCAGGGGGACATAAGTGGGGGCCTGCTGGCAGGTGCCCCTCACTGCTGGGGAGTGGGGGTGTAGGGGGACATGAGTGGGACATGAGTGGGGGCCTGCTGGCAGGTGCACCTCACTGCTGGGGGCTGGGGGTGCAGGCGAACATGGTTGGGGGCCTAATGGCAGGTGCCCCTCACTGCTGGGGGGTGGGGGTGCTGGGGGACATGAGCGGGAGATGAGTGGGGGCCTGCTGGCAGGTGCCCCTCACTGCTAGGGGGTGGGGTTGCTGGGGGACATGAGTGGGGGTCTTCTGGCAGGATCCCCTCACTGCTGGGGAGTGGGGGTGCAGGGGAACATGAATGGGACATGAGTGGGGGCCTGCTGGCAGGTACCCCTCACTGCTGGGGGGTGGGGGTGCATGGGGACATGGGTGGGGGCCTGCTGGCAGGTGCCCCTCACTGCTGGGGGGTGGGAGTGCAGGGGGACATGAGTCGGGGGCTGCTGGCAGGTGCCCCTCACTGCTGGGGTGTGGGGGTGCAGGGGGAAATGAGCGGGGGCCTGCTGGCAGGTGCCCCTCACTGCTGGGGGGTGGGGGTGCAGGGGGACATGAGTGGGACAGTCGTGGTGGCCTGCTGGCAGGTACCCCTCACTGCTGGGGGGTGGGGGTGCAGGAGGACATGAGTGGGGGCCTGCTGGCAGGTGCCCTTCACTGCTGGGGGTGGGGGTGCTGGGGGACATGAGTGTGATATGAGTGGAGGCCTGCTGGCAGGTGCCCCTCACTGCTGGGGGGTGGGAGTGCAGGGGGACATGAGTCGGGGGCTGCTGGCAGGTGCCCCTCACTGCTGGGGGTGGGGGTGCTAGGGGACATGAATGGGGGCCTGCTGGCAGGTGCCCCTCACTGCTGGGGGGTGGGAGTGCTGGGAGACATGAGTGGTGGCCTGCTGGCAGTTGCCCCTCACTGCTGGAGGGTGGGGGTGATGGGGGGCATGAGTTGATGATCATATTGCAACATGACATGTGGCTTGTCTGGGGGGCATGCCCATGGTGGATGGGCTGCCTGCGGGACATGACCAGGGGTGCAGGGTAGTCCCCTGTGGTGTGGGCTGTCTGCAGGGGCTGTGGAGGGGGTAGAGGGGACACCTGGGAGGATCCACACTGCCAATTCACGTGTAGGACTCCCCGCGCACCACACTGGATACACGCACCCCGCTCTGACAGCAAAATCGCGTGTGATACTTCACGGGCACCCCCGAAATACACGTACCCCGCTCTGACAGCAAAATTGCGTGTGAGCCTTCATGCGATCCCCAGTAATACACGTACATCGCTCGCACTGGGCCAATCGCGTGTGACACTTCCCGCGAACCCCAGTAATACACGTACCCCGCTCGCACAGGGCCAATCACGTGTGACACTTCCCGCGAACCCCAGTAATACACGTACCCTGCTCACATAGGGCAAATCGCGTATGAAACTTCCCGCAAACCCCAGTATTACACATACCCCGCTCGCACAGGGCCAATCGCGTGTGAAACTTCCCGCGAACCCCAGTAATACACGTACCCTGCTCGCACAGGGCCAATCACATGTGAAACTTCCTGCGAACCCCAGTAATACACGTACCCCATTCGCACAGGGCCAATCGCATGTGACACTTCCCGCGAACCCCAGTAATACACGTACCCCGCTCGCACAGGGCCAATCGCGTGTGACACTTCCCCCGAACACCAGTAATACATGTACCCCTCTTGCACAGGGCCAATCGTGTGTGACACTTCCCGCGAACCCCAGTAATACACGTACCCCGCTCGCACAGGGCCAAACGCATGTGAGACTACCCGCGAACCCCAGTAATACACATACCCTGCTTGCACAGGGCCAATCGCATGTGAGACTACCCGCGCAGCGGGGTACGTGTATTCGGAGGGGTGCGCAGGGAGTTTTACAGGCGTTTTCGAGGTTGTGAGCCTGTGCGCCATGTCCGGGATTTGTGCGCTGTACATGGTGCACGGGGAGGGGTTGAGGGCGTAACTGGCACTGCTGCAGGGTCGATGCGCCACTCTGCACCACGGCTGGTTTTGGATGTTAAAATCCATGAATACGCTGTGCGCGGAAATGGATTTTAGCGCACGTGGCTGGCGCAGAAAGTCACACATGCACACTGTGCGCCATCCGCGTGCGCCACTTGTGCGCTGAATTCTATGAATTACCCTCATGGTATTATATCACAGTCTGAGTGCACCATTTTAGAATGTTCAAGTAAGGCGAATGTTATGCTCCGATTAGTAGCCTGCCCTCATGTAAAATGTAAGAGAGAACACATGTGGAAGTGAATACTCAGATAATTGACCAACAACAAGAATATCCCTCATGTGAAGAGAATTAATGCAGCACCCCAAAACATGACAGGACAAATATGCTGTACAGTGTGCTTTGAATGTGGCCCAACTTAAATAACATGTAGCACCCTTCTATTGGATACATTAATTGACATGTGCTACACCGTTTATCTCAGACAGCCCTGCACACTTTCCATTTCTAGTAATAGTCTAATACAGCAATCATTTAATGAACTGCTCTTCTGAGCAGATAATGAAAACATTTCCTTTGCCATTATCCAGTGAGGATGAACCCATTCACTTTGGGGTTCCTTGGTCACTCTCTATAGAGAAAAGTTATTTTAAGTTAGCTGCCTTTCCTGTGCTTACAATGAATGCACTTGTCTGCACAGCACAGACCCTGAGATTCAACTTACGATTACGACTCCTTAATGCGGGATCTGGGGAGTGTTGAACAGTTTGAAATGTAGTTTATGAATGCACCCCTCCATTTTATGGGATTTTGAGTTTGGCCAAAAGGATGTAGGTGATCCAAAATTACTTAAAAAATGATATCATTATTCACACTTGGAAAGATATGTTAGATTTTGAATTTCCCCAAGATCACCCCAAAGTCCTTTGGGTATGTGGGAAATCTTCAATTATTCATGTGTAAGAACATGCTATGGATCTACTCCTCACCGCCCACCCCATTCATTTCTACATAGGGCAAAGATATTATCTTGAAGAGATCCCCACCAATGGTTTGTTCTGTTGGAATACTGTACTTACTTTGAATCTCTCTGGATTCTGTACAGGTGCGGTCCTCAGGAAGTCATTTAGGGTCATCTCATTTGAAACAATAGGACCTGGTTGGACTGCCTTCCTGTTTGGCCTTTTTAATGGATGGCACTCCAGACCCAACCCTTCTGTCTGCCTCCTCGAGACTTGTTCCTACTCTGGTCTTCTCTTCAGATTTGAATTTCTCCTTTCTTCTCCCTCCCCTTTTCCACTATGTGTCCACTTTTAAAACCTCATAGCCCATAACCCAATATATCTAAATTAGGAGGTATGATATGATATGATAGGTTATTTATAACGTGCTAAATACCCAGAAGTGTCTAAGTGCAGCCTGGAGATCGAACCTGCGTTGCTCCTTGTCATCTTGCTTCCAAGGTGAGCACTTTGCACCTGAGCTATCCTCCTGAGTGCTACCAGCTCATTGGCCTAATGATTCTTATTGGATATCTATTACTATCCCTGCTAAACAAAGTCTAACCTCTTCCCAATGATTTCGTCATCGGGTCCCCAGCTCCCACTTCTGGGAGTTCTTACTGATCTGAAATAGCATTTCTGAACAAACTCAAATATGAAGTAAAAAATCGTCAACATGGCACTTCCTTCAATTTGCAAAAAAGAATCACAACCTATATATTTCTAAATTGACCTGATCATGCTGATCACAATGACATATGTCAGGTGTTGGCAAGTGATTGCGTGATTGACTGTTTTTTGTGATTTCTAACGACAGGATTAAAATTAGTACCATGATATGTTGGATTTCATCCAATTATTTGATTAGCATCAAATGAGTAGGAATTGAGACTTAATGAAAATAGTGACCTTGCCTAATGCCGCATTCACAGATGTTTTTTTGTGCATTAATTAAAATATATATGTACAATAGTCGATGGGCCATTTAACTTCACCATTTAACATTGGGCTAGTTACTGAACATCATCCGAGTGTGTTCTCTGCCGAGAATGTCTCCAATGAGGTGTTTATATTCAGAGCAAGTCAGCTCTGTCATATATATGAGGTTAGATGACTCATGCCCAGTATGTGCTTGAAAGAAGCCATGCAGTCATCATTGGAGAACCTGATGAGAACGTTTTTAACAACGTGTTCATAATCAGTACAACCTAGCCCTGTCTTTTAATCTTACGCATATGTGGACAAATCATTCATATGTGTGTTTCTTGCAAGGAGCCAGAGGAACGTCATCTGGCTTTCTCTTGTCCATTTTCACAGATTCTGCTACAGCGCAGTTAAAATGGAACATATACGTTTCCAAGTTTAAGTACCATCGCCGATGACCATCAGTCTATGCTTTGACAGTGGCCCAATGCAGCACCAATGAATATACTTGTTGCTGCATTGAGGGCAGCATTGACTTTGAGAAAGACATGTTGACTCTCCACATGTGAGGTGAGTTGAGACTCGTTAAAAACCATCTATGAAATATTGGAATTGCTAGCGGTCCAACCTGCTCTACTGTTTTGCTTAAGTTTTAGACTTATGGTTGCAGATAATAAGTTGCAGGCACAGTTCCTTTTGTCCAGGGAACCAGTCGTTGGACAATTAGGTATGTTCTTACTTAAGTTCTCCCCCAATACATAAGGCTATGTCTGGCTTTCTTAGATATCACTAATGGTGCAATGTTAGGCCGCCCCTCCTCTCCCTTGCTGTAAGTGGCTTACCATCATGTGTCTTGGGTTCCTTGGTTTCACTAACCTGCAGGCACTCAGAAACTTGGGGCACTGCATTACCAATAATGAGTGCCTCTAGGCATGTGAGATTTGTATTTGATTATTTTTTGGAGCACATGCATGAATTAGTTTCGTTTTATTCGGATTGTTGTGGGTTTAAAAAAAATGATGTTGTTTTTACTTTTTTGTATTAATGTCAGCTCATGTATACTTTGTTGTAGTATACAATTTGTATTCCCTGATTCCCTGATGATGATGTGGATAAAAAAAATCCGTCAAAATGTTTCCAACTTGCTAAATATTATGACATTTTCCCTATGTCGTCATATGAATATTATTCAAAAATGTATGTGAAAACACTTTTGTATGTGTGTGTCTGTATGAGGAGGTGTGTTGAATGAATGATGGAATTGTTCAGTGCAGACATGTGTTTAGTCATCTGCACTGTCTTAAATGTAATTTTACCTGCAACCTAAATGTTATTTACAGTGGTGATTTATACATGATTGTCATTTACAACATTTTGTATCAAGTTAAATACATATTTTTGATACGCATTTCTTGAATAGAGTCCTCTGGATCATTCTTCAGCATACATTGTTATGGTAATACCCTGGTCTAGAGTTTAGGGTTTTCCTGTGTAGTCAGTATAGAAGTTTATTCAGCCTTTGGCTGTGCAGGTCATTTTTGAGTTGTCCTTGCTTCCCCTCTTTAGGGGTTAATTGTTTGTAATTTTTGTTGTTTCTTGGTGTCTAATCCGAGAACTTGCAGGTGGTAGTTTACTATCACTATTGCCGAATCTGACACTATTTCATTTCCAGAGGCAATAGTGCACTCAAAAATATCATTGTCCCAACAGATGGGCAATAATGAAAAACATGCATTAAGCATAATTTTAATGAAGGTTCCATGGGAGCATCCATTTTGCCATTTCAGGCAGCCTCCTCAGCTCATGTTAAGCTCTGCCCTGATGGCACTAAACAAGCAGCAAAAGCCCCCTTACTGGGAGCTTTTGCTTACTGCAGCCAGAGCAGAACTCTACATGAGCTTGGGAAGCTGCCCTCACTTTCATTTTACTTTTTTGGTGCTCCCCAAGCCCAGGGAAGCATAGAAAATGTAAAATGAACGGCAAAAAGCAAAGGCGTTGCTGTATTTCTAAATGCTGCATTTTTCTTTCTACGTTTCTCGGGCTCCGGGAAACATAGAAAGAAACTGCAGCATTTTTAAATACAACAATGTTGTATTTAGGTTTGCTGTGGCTTATGCTTTGAGACTCCTGGGCTCCCTCCCCCCCCCCCCCCCGACACAGGGGAGCCCAGGAGACTCAAAGCTGAAGCTACCGCAATCAGAAATACAACTTTGCGCCCAACTTGGCCATTCTTTTTATGGCTTTAATGGAAGAGCAAAATGTCCTTAATAATATCAATCAGTTTTTCAGTCAGATTAAACTATATAATCAATACATTGATGATATTTTTCTTATCTGGGGTGGTAATGTAGAAACATTGACACTCTTTATGACCTGGCTAAATCAAGTCGATTCCAATTTACATTTGACATTTGATTATTCCACTACTAGAATTTCATTTTTGGACTATGAACGTGGGTACCCAAAGAAGTTCATCAAACGCTGCAGGATAAGAGTGTGTTTTACTAATCGGGAGACCCTCTTCACTCCAAAAACCAAATCCATTGCGCAAGACCAGTTGGTATGCGCTTCCACCTTTTGCCAACATAGTGAACCTATTAAAAGCATTATCTTGAAAAATTGGAGAATCCTCAATGCCACTGTGGTCAAACTGCAAAAAAACACTATTTGTGTTTAAGAAGAGTAAGAGCTTAAGACAGAAATTCACACGAGCCCAGTATATGTTTGGAAAAAGCCATGCGGTCATCATTGGAGAACCTGAAGACAACGTTTTTTTAACAGTGTTCATAATCAGTACAAGTTAGCCCTGTCTTTTAATCTTACGCATATGTGGGAAAATCATTCCTGCCCAGTATGTGTGTTTTTTGCAAAAAAACAGGGAAACGTCATCTGCCTTTCTCTTGTCCATTTTCACAGATTCTGCTACAGTGCAGTTAAAATGGAACATATACTTTTCTCAGTTTAAGTACCATTGCCGATGACCATCAGTCTGTGCCTTGAGAGTTGCCCCATGCAGCACCAATGAAAATACATGTTGCTGCGTTGAGTGCACCATTGACTTTGATAAAGACATATTGACTCTCCACATGTGAGGTGAGTTGAGACTCGTTAAAAACCATCTATGAATTATTGGAATTGCTAGCGGTCCAACCTGCTCTACTATTTTGCTTAAGTTTTAGACTTATGGTTGCAGATAATAAGTTGCAGGCACAGTTCCTTTTTGTCCATGGAACCAGTGGTTGGACAATTAGTCAAGTTATCCCCCAATACATATGGGTATGTCTGGCTTTTTTAGATATCTCTAATGGTGCAGTGTTAGTCCGTCCCCCCCCCCTGGTGTCAGCAGATTACCATTTTAGGGCACGGGTTCCTTGGTTTCACTAAGCTGCAGGCACTTAGAAACTTGGCGCTCTTCATTAACAATAATGAGTGCATCAAGGAATGTAAGATTTGTATTTGATTATTTTTTTGAGCACATGCAACAATTGCTTTAGTTTTATTCGGATTGTTGTGTTTTTTAAAAAAATGATTGGATGTTGTATTTACTTTTTTGTATTAATGTCAACTCATGTATCCGTTGTTCTATTATATAATTTGGATTCCCTGATGCAGACGTTGATAAAATAATCCAACATGTCGAAACCGGTCGGAAACTGAAATTTGTTGGCAATGTGATCAAGCAAATTGCAATTACTATCAAGATCCATTTAAAAAATGTGACGACATTTTTCAAACTTGTTAAATATTATGAAATTTTGTCTGTGTCGTCATCTGAATATTATTCAAAAATGTAGGTGAACACACTTTTGTATGTGTATGTCTGTATGAGGATGTGTGTTGAATGACTGATTGAATTGTTTAGTGCAGAAATGAGTTTGGTCATCTGCACTGTTTTAAATGTAATTCTACCTGCAACCGAAATGTGATTTACAGTGGTGATTTGTACATGATTGTCATTTACAAAATTTCAAGGGTAATTCATGGAATCAAGCGCAGAAGTGGTGCACGCGGCTTGCACACAGAGGGAGCATGAGCCGGCTAACGCCAGCCACCTGCGTCAAAACCCATTTTGACGCACCGCGTATTCATGGATTTAAACATCCATAACCAGCCGTGGCGCAGCGTGGCGCAGTGACCCTGCAGCAGCGCCAGTTACGGCCCCAACACCGCCCTGTGCACCAAACACATCTGCACAAATCCCCTACATGGCACAAAGGCCAGTGGACCAGCATACAGCCCCCCAACAACGAAATTGCACTAAAAACGCCACTCACTCCTCACGCGACAACCCAATCGCATGTAAAACTCCTCGTGCAACCCTAGGAATACGCGTACCCCGCTCACACCAGCCCAATCACGTGTAAAACTCCCCACACACCCCTCAGAATATGCGTACCCTGCTCGCGCCAGCCCATTCGCATGTAAAACTCCCTACGCACCCCTTGGAATACGCGCACCAATCTCGCGCCAGCCCAATCGTGTGGAAAACTCCTTGCGCACCCCTACGAATATGCGTAACCCGCTCACACCAGCACACTCGCGTGTAAAACTCCCTGCGCACCCCTTGGGATACGCGTACCCCGCTCATGCCAGGCAAATAGCATGGAAAAAGTCCCCCTTGTGGTGTGGGCTGGCTGCGGGTCATGGTCAGGGTGGATGGGCTGCCTGCGGGGCATGGGGAGGGTGGATGGGCTGCCTTCAGGGAATGGGGAGGGTGGATGGGCTGCCTGCTGGGCATGTCCAGAGGTGATGGGCTGGCTGCGGGGCATGGTCAGGGTGGATGGGCTGCCTTTGGGGCATGGGGAGGGTGGATGGTCTTCCTGCGGGGCATGGGGAGGATGGATGGGCTGCCTGCGGGGCATGGTCAGGGTGGATGGGCTGCCTGCAGGGCATAGGGAGGGTGGATGGGCTGCCTGCTGGGCATGTCCAGGGATGATGGGCTGGCTGCGGGGCATGGTCAGGGTGGATGGGCTGCCTGCGGGGCATGGGGAGGTTGAATGGGCTGCCTGCAGGGCATGGGGAGGGTGGATGGTCTGCCTACGGGGCATGGGGAGGGTGGTTGCACTGCCTGCAGGGCATGGTCAGGGTGGATGGTCTGCCAGCAGGGCATGGGAAGGGTGGATGGGCTGCCTGCTGGGCATGTCCAAGGGTGATGGACTGGCTGTGAGGCATGGTCAGTGAGGATGGGCTGCCTGTGGGGCATGGGGAGGGTGGATGGGCTACCTGTGGGGCATGTCCAGGGGTGTTGGGCTGCCTGCACGGCATGGGGAGGTTGGATTGTCTGCCTGCGGGGCACAGGGAAGGTGGATGGGCTCCCTGCAGGGCATGCTCAGGGGTGTAGGGGGGGCCATGTGGTGTGGGTGCCATGCGGGGCATGCCCAGGGGTGTAGGGTGGACCCCTGTGGTGTGGGCTGGCTGCAGGGGGTGCATGTGGCTCCTCACCATACTGCTGCGTGAATCAGGTGGTATTCGAGTGAGGTTTCCATGCAAATTTGCTGGCGTGAGCGGGGTACGTGTATTCTGGGGTACGCGAGTGAGAATTACACGCGATTTCGCTGGCGGTTGTGGGGTACGTGTAGTCCAGTGTACGCGATTGAGAATTACATGCAATTTTGCTGACGCGAGAAGGGTATGTGTACTCCAGGGTACGCGAGTGAGAATTACACATGATTTCACTGGCGCGAGCGTGGTATGTATATTCCGGGGTACGCGAGTGAGCTCTCCACGCAAATTCACTGGTGCGAGCGGGGTACTTGTATTCCGGGGTATGCGAGTGAGAATTACACACGATTTGGCTGGCGCGAGCGAGATACATGTATTCCGGGGTACGCAAGTGAGAATTACACACAATTTCACTGGTGGTTGCGCGGTACGTGTATTCAGGGGTATGCGATTGAAGGCCAGTTGTTGTTTGCACATCTCCTCCCTGAAAACGGGTCTGGACGAAGGCATCCTTGTTGGTGCCAGATGATGCAGTCACAGGATCGGGGACAGGATTACACACCGGCACCTCTGCGGCGGCCTGTGCTGCCTCCTGTCCCTGCCCCTGGACTGAACCACTAGCACCAGTGGAATCCCCCCTTCCAGGCCACATGTGTGGGGCTGTCATGGTCTCCTCCTCAACCAAACCCCCCACCAACCTGGATGACTCTGTCACGTCTTCCTCTGTAGGCCCCTGTGGGGGGTCAGATGCCCCTTCTACTGCCGAGGAGTCCACCTCCAACCTCCGCCTCTTGGACCTTCCCTCGGCAGCTGTGGCCATGGATGCGGCACCAGACTCCTCACTGCCGGAAGATATGATTACCTCAGAGGGGAGCTGGGCCTTGCGTCTCCTGTTGGCAGTGGCATCCCTGCCGCTGTGCTCCACAGCAACGTCTCCGCCCTCTTCATCAGTCGACGCTGCAGACAGGGAGAGATAGAACACAGGCATCAGGGGACTGTACAATGGTCTGATACATACATGACAGTTCCACATGAGTGGCAGTGTCAAACTTCACAGATGGCATCACACTCCCCAACACTCATATCATTTGAACCCACACACATGCACAAATTAACAGGAATCGTGCAGCAGGCAGCATCATCCATACACACACAACTGCATGAACATCCAAAGGTTGTCATGACATTACAAGCAACATGGGGAGTCCCGAACGCATGCACACACGCCACCAGACAGACATGCATCTGTACATCTCCACCACCTGTCACAGTGCAATCATCAGCAAGTATGGCACATCTGCCAATCGAGTACCAACATTTCTGTGTCACATGTATCCATGGCGTCGCACAGTCACACCCCCCCAAACAGATACACACACATGTACACCGTGCACGTACATGAAGGCGTGACAAGAATCCATGTGTCAAACCCCAAACATGGCTGAGTACATACACAGGCATGCAAACATGTGTGCATCTTCACACACATGTAGTTGTGCATTATGCTTTGGGGCACATGCACCATTGGTGTGCATCACACATGACTGGACTCACATGCAGCACGGTCATGTCCCTGCACATACACATCCATACATGGGCCATGTCAGACATATGTCCAAGCTACACATTCCTGGCACACCTCAATATGCACTGCGTCCAATGAGTACGCATGGACACTTACCGTTCGACTCCAGACGGGTCTGCCTCTGGAGGACCTGGAGGTGAAGCGCTGGGCGAATGCATTCCAGGACCCTCATCTGGTCGGTGGTAAGGCAGACTTGGCACACAACTGCATCCGCTGCGTCGGGCCTTCCTGAGGGTCCTGGGCCTGAGGTCCACCCAACGCTTCTGGATGTGTTTCAGGTCGGGGGTTGCCACCCCCTCCACGTTGACGGCACCCACAATGTTCAACCAGATCCTCTCCCGTCCATCCTTGTCCGCGCGTGGTCGTCCGAAGATGGCCTCATAATGCACCAGGACTTGCTCCACCAGGATGCCAACTTCTCCTGCAGTGAAGCTGGCAGCCCTCTGCCTCTCTGCCGGGGGGTCACCCCTGGTCCCAGATGGAGTTTGGCCAGACATGGCAACCCCCGAGGCACGTGTGGGTGGGCAACTGGGTCCTGGTGCTGGGCTGTGGAGCGATGGAACAGCAGTTGGGAGTCTTCTGTTCCAGCAGCGGTGGTCGCAGCAACTGGACCCCTGCAGATGGCTGATGTGCAGCCACCAAATAGCAGGGCACGTGGCCAGCAGGCAGGCAGGCAGCAGCAGATGGCTCGTGGGAGGCTGCTCAGGGCTCTGGGGGGCAGGAAAATGGCCTTCTGGGCAGGAGCGTGGTCTTCTGTGTGTTGTTGCGTGGCTAGCTTGATGCAGAGTGAATTCGCACGTGAAAGCGTGTAATTCGAGGAAATGGCCTTAGCGCATAATCGCGTAAGTGACGTGACGCGCACAGGCTTTTACCTCGGCACGGGTGTATAGTGAATCCGCACGTGCAAAAACAGCACGTCTGCGTGTGAATGCGTGTAATTCGAGGAAAGGGCATATTGCGCGTAAGTGACGGTACGGGAGTTTCCCTCGGCATGGGATAAAGGTGAGCGCGGCCCAGCAGTTCGCTGTACATGCTTTTCGTGGAGACCGACACGTGTGTTGCTACTTCTTGTTGTTTTATGCGCCATCACTTCACAGTGGATCGAGGGGGTACCTCTCCTTGGCGGGGGTCTTGTATACATGTGTTTTTCTTTCCCACCGTAGTCAGACGGTGAGTTGAACATGCTATTTTTCCCACTGCCAATACCAATGGTATATAAGGCGCTATATAAATGCAAAATAACATAACATAACATAACACTGCGGGTCCCCATGTGTATAGTTTACTCATTTTCGAGGTCATAGTAGCATGTGTGTCCCATGCATACGTGTTTTTGTGTCCCTGGGTACCACTGCATACTGCGGGAGGTTAATTCACACATGTGGGCTACAGGGAGTTGCATGCACAGTTTTATTGCATATTTGGGGTGCCTGAGCGTTGTGTGACCCGTCATTTTCTCAACCAGGTCACATACAGCCTTGCAGGAGCATGGGGTGTTATTTATATCACTTACCCCACACCCTTCACCCCAATTGCCCAGGACAACTGTCGTGTACACCTCCCATTGGCACTAGTACATCCGTGCCATGGTTGGGAGGCCACGAAAGGTGAGGGGTGCCTCAGTTGGGCATCCTCCACATGGTGGGCGTGGTCAGGGATGTGGCCTGGGTGACCAGGGAGTAGGGGGAGTCCAGGGTGCCCAGAGTGGTTGCAGAGGGGGAAGAGGCAGGGGTGTGCAACTTCGGAAGGATGTTCTGCCACGTGTTGGTGCAGTCATGCCACCACCCCGGGAGATGCAGCTCTTGCATCTGACACTGGTACCCATGTGACCCAGCAGTCAGTTTCATCTACTGCCATGGGTCCAATGGTAGTGGTAGCTGCAGGTGCAGCTGTGGCAATCAACACCAGGCTCAGGGTCAGCCAGCGCATGATGCGTTGGCACCTGACGACTCCCAAGCAGAATTCCAGGTGGTCACGAAGCACAAGCAAAGTGCACGTAGGGCTGCCCTGACCGAGGCACATGTCCTTGGGCAGTGTTGTCATCTGCTGCCCCGAGCAGCCGGGTGTTGGCAACTGCATGGGCAGATGCAGCCAACACCACCCCGGTTGTGAGTCTGCCAGCCAGCACAGTCTTGGTCACATACCTTGGCACAGCGGCTGTTGCTGCGCGGGGTCCATTCAAGAGAACCCAGCAGCAACTGACGCAAGTCAGGGCCTCTGTCCTAGTTCCACCTGCCACTCCCTTGGTCCAGTCCACCAGCGCCACTGCCCCTATTGATCAGGGCGGCATTTGCCAGTCAGGGTCCGGACCACTGCCCAAGAGGAGGAAGGTTGCTCCTGCACAAGAGGCTGGGACCCCAGACACGGCTCCGGCCTCCTGCATGTCGGGGAAGAAGCCTTTTGGCAAGCAGGAACTGGACTTCCTTGTGGGCTACATGTCGGAACACGAACGTGATATGCTAGTTGGCCCAAATTGCCACACTATGCCTGCCCAGCGTTGGGACCACTGGAAGCATGTTGCGGATGGTGTTAGTGCATTCAGATATGAGGTACGCACAGCTCAGGAGTGCAAAAAGCGTTGGGATGACCTCCGACGCTGTGCTAAGCAAAAGCGTGCCTCCAATTATGCATGACTCAGGTGACTCGCAGTGGGCCACCACTTGAAGAGGAAGAACTCACTCCGCATGAGTTGATTGCTGCGGAGTTCATCCCGGAAGAATTGGTCAAAGGAGTGGGAGAGATGCAAGATTATGATGCCATGTCCGGTGAGTGTTGTTGCGTGTTTGTCCAGCCCATGTTTGGTTTGCTTGTGTGATGTGTTCTGCTTGACTGCCACTACATGCTATGTGTACATGGTTCTCATGTATGACGCATGCAATACTTCACTAATGCATGCCTGTTGTGATGCATGCTGGACATGTGAAGCAGACGGGGACTGTCCTCATAACCACACATGCACCCTACTCACATGCTAGTCACCTGGCTGCCCCTCCGGGCCATGTTCCAGATCACTGACCTGTCTGCATGTAGCCTTTGGTGTCTTTCCACTCAGCACTCCGACTATGTCATTGCATGACTGATGTGCATGTGTGTTCAGCATGCATGCGGGTACTCCACTCGGGCATGCTTCCTTGCCCCTCAACCCCCCTGCACCTCAATTTAACCATGGCACTGGTGGGTAACATGTTGGACTACTGCAATGGCCTGTTCCACGCTCCTGTGTTACATGCACACTTCCCCCTGCGAACCTGCCAGACACATACTGTGGGGTACATCATTTGTCCTTGATGCAGGGTGTCTCACTCGGACTGTGCAGATAGCAGATGCTCCCCGGGGACATGAGTGCCCATTCATGCTCCATGTGCATTCCAGGCATGCCCCTATGTGTCCTTGGCAGGATGCTCATTGTAGTACATGTCCAGGAATACATACGTATCATGGCATTTGGTCATCCATTCCATGCTCACTCTGGCTCAGTCCTGCAGCATGCACATGTTTACGGTGTCATTGTCTGTGTGGGGCACAGATCTCCCCATGTTGCAGGCCCCCTGACTCTGTACAACTGGTGTAGTGCCTTCTGGATGAAAGGGTGCACTACTGAGGGTTCACCATGTGTCCTGCTTACTGTCCGATTCTCATCTGCTGTGGTGTCTGTTGACTAAGATGAAGCAATTGACGCTAGCCAACACTGTCTGCCAATACACAGTTCTCTGGTCAACCGTTCATTGCCGTGCAATTCCTCCCTGCATTTTCACTAAGGGGGGATGTGGGGGTTAACTGTAGCCATGCAACCCAGTGCATGTACATTGCACATGATGGTTGAAATTGCCCTTACACTGCCGTCATGTTTAGTGATTGACATCAAAACGTACTTGTTGATGTAGATTGTTGGTAACGTACACATGTTCTGCACTGCACCCACCCACTTCTGAGCCATGTTGCACCTTTCTACATGCCTACTCACTGCTGCAATGTAAAGGTGACCTGGCATGTATGTTCAGATTTTCATCCCTTCACTGTTATGAAATGCACTAGCACAGGTGCATCTTGTGACACATGTACTCTGAATTGGAACATCCTAGCGGGAGTTTAGCAAAGTAGATTGGTCAATCTGCGGCTATACTGACTGGTATAGGCCGCAGATTAATTATAGCCTGCCAATCGGGTTGCAATTACTGTGGAGCTGTGTGCACGTGTGTATGTGTACACTTTCACATACATCAAAGCAAGCAGCATTGACGTTGCTTGCTTTGCTGTATAGGATGCTGTTCATATACACCATACGGGTGTATATGAACACAGGTGTATTTGAACACTTTCACATATACATATGCAAGCAGCTTCAACGTTGTGTAGTGCAACATTGCAGCTACTTTCTTAGGTGTGTGTGAAAGTGTTTATTTACACATGTTCTCAGCAGCATTTTTGTTGAATGACTAATATGTTGTTATTTAACGTAAATGCTGCTGAGATTTCAGCATTGCACCCGTTATGTTCAACTGGCACAATCCTGAAGGTGCACTGTCATGCAGTACGTGTACACCCAGGCCCATTTAGCAAATCAGATGGAGCATGGGCGTGATGATTTGACACACTGAATAATGTTTTTTGGCACATTCAATGCACAATGTGCTTAATCAGGCCCCGAGGGGTGTTCTGGAGGCTTCATGGACCGGCAGCTCGGACCGTACTGGGCGTTATGGAACATCATGCCTCGTTGCAGGCCCTCACTCTGCTCGGGACATTCACTATGTCTTCATGGCCCATGACGCCCGGTACAGGCCGAGCTGCAGATGGATGAAGCTATATTGGTTATGATGATTTAGTAATGCATGTTTACATGTATATTATGTGTGTCATGGTGTGTTTTGATTCACTTGCAGCTGTGGCCATTTGGCTATTCAGACATGCTTATGCTACATGTCATCTCTTTTTTGCCATCTGTCATTTCTGCCTGTGATATGTGCCTGCCAGAGTTGGTGTGTGATGGAGGTGATATATTACATTCATTACATGTGTAGGCTTCACAATTTACACGCATCATTTTCTGCTTTCGGGATGCCATTGCATATCAATGCCGCTGGATGCATGCCGGAATTTCAGTTGTGTGTGACATGTCTGCTTCATGTATTGGCTATCAATGTGATGTCTATTTTGTGTGTGGGTTATGTGCTTCTGACATGTGTACTCATGTTTGTTTTTTCCACGTTACAGGTGATGACGCAATGGAGCCAGAGGATGGTGATGTCATTCCAAACAGAGGGTTGCTATTATATCAGCAACCCGGCACAAGTGGGGGTTGTGGGGTAGTAGACCACGAGAACCCAGTTGTGCTCCAGACCATCGTGTCCAGGGCTGCCAATCAGTCAAGCTCTGATGATCACTCTGAGCAAAATGTTGAGTTGGATGCGCGTCATGGCCATTCATCGCCGGTGAGTGATCCTGATGTGAACGATCTTCTGTCCGCGATACCTGCACTGAGGGGCCAGACAGTGTTGGAATGCCTGCCTTTGGTGGTTCTGGATGCACGGTCACACTCCACACCAGTTGCTGATGTGCATGGGGCATCATGTCAACGGAGGGATGTAGTCCTGCAGCCGCGGGCAGTGCCAATCCAGCAAGGACCACGGCTCCTTGGGTCCCGCAGGAGTCAAGGCCGGCAACGTGGTGGCTGTGCGCCACCGGGGAATACTGATTGGGAGCAATCCATGTATGCCAGTACACAGCAACAGGGGGCAGCTGTTGATAAGATTGCTCAAGGCATGGAACGTGTGGCCCAATCCGTGCTCCCCCCAGCTAGGCAGGTGGAGCTCCAGTAGCAGGCAGCGCAGTCCACGGGCCGCTCACTCAGGCTGGCCATGGCGGCCTCAGACAGGGAACACCGGGATGAAAGGGTGTCTCTGCGCCAAGCACTTGCTGTACACGCAGAGGCACACATGGAGGCCATCAATCCCTCAGATCTACTCTGGGTGTGCTCAACATGTCCCAGAGGCAGCTTTCAGAGGAGAGGTTGGAGAAGCTTGAGAACACCATCTCGGCTGAGCTACGTGCATGCCGGGAGGTGATCCAGATGTCATGTGAGGACATGCAGGCAGAACTCCATGTTACACGTGCTACCTTGCAAGAGGAAGCACTCGTATCACGTGAGGTGCTGCATGCTGACCTACGTGCCATCGCCACACAGGACCAGGCTTACTAGACCTGCATGCTTGCTGCCGTTGAGGGGCAAGCTGCGCATAGGCGTGGTCAGGGAACTGTGCCATGTCCACCTTCTGATTTCCATCCAGAGGGTGACTTGGATGACGACTTATCTTCCACACAGGTCGGGCCACGCAGGCTTTGAGCCCATGGAGGTTTTTTTTTTATCTCAACATCATCACATGTGGGTGTTGAGGTGCACCCTGTACCTACCCCCTCCTTGGTGCCCCCCCAGGTCATATGTGGCCATTTCCTTTTGTTTTAAAATGATTGTTTGTCTATTGTGCATTCATGTGACGGTGTGGTGCTTTGTGGCTTTTGAAAGCATCCACTGTCTGTTCCAGCTGGGCCCATACAAGCTTGTCTCGTGTATGTGTTTGTGGATTGGGGTCAAGACACATATGCCACTGCTGCTTCCCCTTTCCATGGGCTTGCAAGGGTGGTTCGGTGTGACAGCAATTTACACAAGGGCATTGGACTTTTGTCAGTTCGGTGTGACAGCAATTTACACAAGGGCATTGGACTTTTGTCATATCTTTGGCCAGTCTGCTGCTGTACTACTTGTGTTTACACCCCAAGTGGGGATTCTGGATATTTTCTCCACGGCATGTCTGCAATCAATTTTGGTGGGTACATTTATTGTGAATACATTAACTGTGCATTTATTGAAGTTGATTGTGATGTTTTTTTCATTTCTTGCCTGTGTACGTGCTTGATGCAGATGGCATCCTGCACCCTTTAGCTGTCAAAGCCACACTGATGGTGGGAGGGGGCCGGGTGGTGACAATGTCACGTTGGTATGTGTTAGGTTCAGCCCCTGGGAATTGTGGCAAAGGTCGAAGCACTAGGAATGTGAACCAAGAACAACAGCTCACGGTCCAGTCCTCACCTGAGATGTCCACCTAGACTACTTCTCTGCTAGGTTCCGTTTGGACGGCATGTTGTATCTGTCTTCCCTCTTGGACTTTGCTGCTGCATTATGGCACAGTTTTCCTACTGGACTACAGCTCTTTTACTCATTTTTCACACTCTGGTGCCATTAGTCCATGTTTCTATTCCTGCTACTGTCCTTGTTGCAGATCTGTCCGCCCGTCTCTCGGGCAGTTATTTCCACGTACTCGTACGCTGCCTCGGTTTGCCTTGGTACACTTCTGTACCACAGCATCTCTCTCTCTGGCTCCTCCTATCTTTCTTCTATTCCATCCATACCTTTATGTTGACTTTGGGCTTTTACCAAAGCTATTCAACTGTTCTGGCTCTTAACTTGCTGTCAGCTGTTTCCGGAAATCTCGCATTCATTCTGCCTTTCCAGACTTGTGCTGTCTCTGCCTTTCTCCGTTCACGCTATCAAGGATTGATTGGGTTTCAGCTCAACCATCCAGTTGTGCCAGCCTCCTTGGTTATTTTCTACTCAAGTTTCAGCTCTACCCATCAGTTGTGGAATCCTCATTGATTATTGTCTACTCAAATTCCTACCCATCCTGTTGGACCATTGTACAACTGTGCAACCTTGGAAGTTATTTTATCATTCAGCTTGGGCATGTGCTTGGCCATATTCTACAACTTCAAGTCATCTACTGGAGACTCTTCCAGAGTTTTTTGGTGCCTAGAGGCTTTTTCCCTGGTTTGGGGGTTTGGCTCCTTGGAGTTCTCTGCAATTTGGTATTTTTACTGTTCAAGGTGGGCTCTGAGGGGGCTAGACCCTATTTACATGAACAGAAGTACAAGGAAACCAAGGGGAAGGGGGACCCTGAAGCCAGGTAGACTAGAAGGAAGAAGCCGATGGACCCGAGAGACAGATCTTCTGAAGGTCAAGGTAATGAGGAAATGAGGGAGGTGCTTTTGTTGTCGGACAGTACGCTTGGGCTACAATGATTGGTCACTGTCTGACATTGTCAATATGGGGTACTATGTACATGATGTGTTCTGCTGGTCAATGGATGTTCCTGTGTTGGGTTTACTTTTCAGGTGTCAGGGGATTGGTGTGGTTTGGCACGCTGGGGTGTCAACATGGGCAATGTTCACATGTGATGTGCGCAGGACAATGAGGGTCACTTTATTCATTTCAGTTGCATGGATTGAGTGCATGTCCCTACTGACACACACACTTACACAATGCACCACCACACATACTACCACCCATCCATGCCCACACTTGCACTCAGATTGCCTTCTCTGCCATGCTGGTTCCCTGCCGCGCATGATCAATTACCATTTTGGTATTGTGTACATGCGTCACTGGGTAATTTTAGTTGCTTGTCCTTTTTTATATGATGCTCAAGGTGTATCCCCAACACAATGGCCATTCACTGTGCTGTATGCTGAGCGGTGTGTTGCAGCAGACACACACAGCCCGCGGTTTTGGGATTTGCGGATTTGGATTGGCCAATGTGCATGCCAACAGGCATTCTGTCTTTTGTTGATGGTACCGCTGGTGGCATGCATTTGTGTATGACTTTGTATGTGTGGGAGGTTGTTGGTCATTCATTTAATCTTATTCCATGTCAGGTGTGATTGTCTCAGGCCTGTTTCCATTTAACATGTGGCACTTCGTAACTAATTTTGTCATGTGATGTGCATTTGGTTTGCTCTTTTGTTTGTTTGTTTGTTTATTTATTTGATAATCTGCTCCAAACCCTTGGGTAGCCGGGCGTAAAAAGTACAAAAAAACTTAAAGCTTGGTTACATAGCAAGAACAGGTGCAAACAGATAAGTACCAAAGGTGCATTCATACAAGTAGTGCAGGGGCGTAACCTTGGAGGGCCAAGGAAGCATTGGCTTACAGTTAATATACATAATATACATAGTTGGTTACAGTACAATGTGACTCAACAAATGCCGGGGTCAGGTGCAGGCCAGGAATGGTAGTGAAGGTGAGTCTGGTTAATTGTCATTAGTGCACAGCCATTTAAGTACCTTATGCCTAAATGTGGCATAGGGTTGTTTTTTATCTGAGGTCAAGTGGTAGCTTATTCCAACATTGCACAGCATTGACAGGGAAGCTAGTGCCTCCGACAGTCGAGCGTTTCAACCTAGGAGTCTCCAGCATAGATGCATTAACCGATATAGTAAGGCGGGCCGCTGTTCTCCTGGTGATTTTTTCCGCTAGGTAAGGAGCTGCTAGGTTGTTTAAGCATTTGGAGGTTAGAGAGGTTTTTTGGAGGAAAATTCTGTCCGTTATTTTCAGCCAGTTAACCGCTTTCCTATATTTGGAGATATGCTCTCTTTAGGGGACATTCAACGCTGCTCTCAGGGCATTGTTCTGCAATCTTTGCATTTTATATGTGATGTATTTATTGGCTCCCGAGTACAGGGCATTGCAATAATCTAGTCTTGATATAATAAGAGCATTGGCACGGGTGATACAACTAGCGTTGGAGAGATATGGTCTAGCTGCTCGGATTAGTTTGCAGGTGTAGGTTGTGGTGGAGGCTAGGGATTTGACATGTTTTTTTAAGTGTGAGAGAGGAGTCAAGGTAGAATCCTAAGGTTTTGACCACAGACATCATCTTGATAGTATTGTTATCTATGTTGAATGAGGTATAGTTTGGGCCTAGTTTTCTGATGTTGGTTTCCGAGCGTAAGATTAGTAGCTCAGTTTTCTCATCGTTCAGGCAGAGGCCATGTGATGCCATCCATGCCTGAATGATGGAATAGATTTTGTTCACCAAGGCTGAGTCAGTCTCAAAGTTGCCCAAAAGAGGTCTGAGGATCTGGGTGTCATCTGCGTAGTTAGTGTAGGTGACACCCAGTCTATCCAACTTGTCAAACAGAGGCTTGGTGAAGATGTTGTACACAGTAGGGGAGACACAGGATCCCTGAGGGACACCACAGATAATCTTGATGGGGTGGGCAGAGGCTGTGGTGGAGAAGACTTTCATAGTACGATTAGCTAAGAAGGATTGGATCCAGGCAATAGCCTCTACAGTGAAGTTGGCGGCAGATTTGAGGTGGTTGCAAAGAACAGCATGGTCCACCAAGTCAAAGATTGCTGAAAAGTCCAATAAGAGTAGTAGGGCTGTGTTTCCATTGTCCTTTAGTTCTTCAATTTGTGTCTTAAGATCTAGCAGAGCTGTTTCCGTGCCGTGGAGGGTGCGGAAGCCAGATTGCCTTATGCCAAGTAGGTGGTGAACTTCCAGGTAGTCCTGGATTTGTATGTATACTGCCCTATCCAAGATTTTGAGCAAGAACGGTATGGTGATGATAGGTCAGTAGTTGGTAAGGATAGACGGGTCCAGTGTTTGTTTTCAGAGCAAGGGGAGGACCCAAGATTCTTTGAGGTTGGCAGGTACTGTATTTGATTTAAAGGAAGAGTTTATAAGCTTGGATATGAAAGGGGCTAGTTCCCTAGCTGTGTCCTTTATTATTTGTGCTGGGCAAATATCACCCTTGCAATTTGAGGGTTTGAGGGATAGTATTATTTTTCCAGTGTCGATTATAGAGATGGTCTTGAAGCTAAAAGGGTGTGGTTGTCCTGTTCTCGAGCGGTTGTGTTGATTTTGTATCTGGAGTCAGTGTAGCCTTTTCATTAGCAATTTTACATTGGAGAGAGGAGATTTTGTTGGTTAGGGCACATTGTATGTTAGTGCACCATACCTTGTCCTTAGGTGCATTGTCTACCAGTTGGATACCCGGTTGGATTGGGGATACCAGTTCTCGGAGGATGGAGAACAGTTCTCTGTGTTGGAATTGGCTTTGGCAATTCTATCATTGAAGGTATTCTTTTTGGTTTTTATTATTTCTTTTTTGTACAGTTTGGCCAGTTCAGTTAGATTATTTGTGTTATTTTCAGTAGGGGAGTGGCGCCAAATGGATTGGAGCTTTCTTTCTTGCACTCTGAAAGCTTTAAGTTGAGGAGTAATCCAAGCATTTAGATATGTTTCTTGTCTAGCTTTGCGCTGTTGACAGGGGCAGTCATGTCAAGTGCCTTGGTCATAGCGTTATTAAAGGTGTTTACCAGTATGTCAGGGTTGGTATTACTTTCCAGTCCCGTGAGGGCTGGAAGGAGGAGAGGTATGAGTTTGTCAGCAGTAATGTCCTTCTTGCTTCTGGTCGGAAGAGGGGGTGCCATATTGTTAGTCTTGGGGTTGAGGACGTCTAGTGTGGCGGAGAAGATTATTAAATAGTGATCTGTCCAAGGTTGCGGGACAATATCGGTAATATTAATATTGCAGTTTAGTTCAGAGACCCAGTCAAGGGTCCTTCCTTTAATGTGAGTTGGAGAAAGGACTTTTTGGGTGAGACCATGGTCACTTAACAAGGCTGCTATTGATTCAGAATGTTTGTTGTCTGTGTCATTGAAGCCAAGATTAAAGTCTCCGAACAGAAGTGATTGAGAGTGGTCTTTTGTGTTGTTCGATAGGAGGCTGGTTAGGTCGTCTTCGAAGGTACCTAGAGGCCCTGGTGGCCTGTATATCAGGTGGATTGTTAGTGTGCGGTTGTTGGAGAGAGGTAGTTTGGTTGTATTTCACAGGACAAGTAGGGTGCTGGCGCGGCAAGTCTAATAGGAAGGGTCGTTCTGAAGATGATAGCTAGGCCACCACCTCTGGCATTCGGCCGGTCTACTTTAAGGATCTGGTAGTTGTCAGGAACCACTAGCATGAGAGTCGGTCCTGCAGCCTCATGTAACCACGTTTCCGTTATGGCCAGTAGGTCCAAGTTATCGTTATTTAGGATGTCTGCAATTTCGGTGGCATGGGCTACCATTAATCTTGCGTTAATGAGGGACCCTGTTAGCATTTGTGAACTATGAGCTTTAGAGAGTAGTGGAGGTTTGGGTGAGGTGGTATTCTGGTCCGTGTGAATTTTGGTGGGATTTCTATCACTGGGATTTCTATCACAGGAATGGGTAGTTTGCAGTGATAAGGGCCGAGCGGTCTTCGGCTGGGAAATGGTTCGTCTGTTGGAATTGTTAGGGTAGTTTCTTTTAGGTTCGTAGATGCAGGGCAACCTAGCCCTAAGTCTCAGGTTTCTGTCCTTTGGGGGTTTGTTTTGATAGCAAAGGCCATGATAGTAAGGATAGCAAGGGTGAGTATTAGGGAGTTAATGGATTTAGTGGAATGGGCAGTGGGCATCTTCAGGTTTTGCCAGGAGTGTGTTGTTGTACAGGTATTTAAATATTCTAATGGAGGGAGGGTGGAGTGTGCTGGTAACACTGCATGTGATCAAAACACTCCTGATTAGGGTTTGCTGTGGCCTTATATACGAGTTCAAATTTGGAGGAGTGTAGCCAAGGTTCAAGCCAACTCGGTCTGGGGACTGCAGAGGGGTGGTGGGATATGCACCTTGCATGTGTTCCTTTTGGTCACACCGGATTGGTTATGTTTAAGTAGCTAGCGATGCCCACAATGTAGCACTTCTGTGGAAACATTCTCAGGGTGGTACAGTTGTGACAGTTGACTGTATCTTTGTCACCATCGATTGTCACCTGGTATATGCCAGGCCTGTGTGCACTCCGCAGGGGTGGGAGTTTAGGTGAAAAATGTGGCCACAAGCTGGGTCCAGGCTGCCTCGCCACGTGCCCTTAACCCTCCCATGAGCACTGCCTGTGCCTGTGGTTGGGGATGTGGGGGCACCACCATGTTCACCGGTACACCCTGCTGTGTTGCAACATTGTACAGGACACATGCTGCCACAATGATCCTGTACACTACTGGGGGTGCATATAGTAGCTGCCCGCCAGAGCGGTCAAGGGAACGGAAACGTGACTTGAGCACTCCGAATGTGCGCTCCACTATGATCCTGGTTGCAATATGGTTGCAATATGGGCTGAATTGTATCTTACCAGGGGTAGTGTGCTGGGGTTGCATATTGGCGTTATCATGTGGGTGCTCAGAGGGTAGGCACTGTCCCCTGGGGAGGTGATGATGGTTGTCATTAGTTGGGTTTGTGTATTTGTCTGTATGTGACATGCATGCATGTGCACAGACATTTGTACTCACCAATGAGCCATGTGTCGCCATGCTTCCCAGCATCCAGGTCCCGGCTCAGGACGGACATTCTGTATATGAAACTGTCATGGGTAGACCCAGGATAGTTTGCATAGACAGAGGTGATGATTCCATGGGCATCGCATACAAATTGTACTTTGATGGAATGCCAGTGCATGCTGTTGCGGTAGATGTTCTCAGTGGCCCTAGGTGGACGTAGGGCCACATGGGTGCAATCTATGGCACTGAGCACTTTGGGGAAGTGTGCCACCCTGTAAAAGTCCTGGACCACGGCCTGCCTTTCTGCCGGTGTTCTGGGCATATATATATGCCTGCAGACTGAGGGGCACGCAGTCATGATTGACAACACCTGGTGTAGACAGCATGACTGCGTGGGCTGTGAGACACCCCCAACTATGGCAGTTGTCCACTGAAATGACGGAGTGGCCAGAAATGCAGGAAATTGAGCACCTTTTCCAAGGAGCTCAGTGCTTGGGAGCACAAGGTGGGTGATGTGAACACATCCTCCCACTCAGTGACCAGGTCTAGGATGATATGAGTTGGAAACCTACACCTGCCATAGACCTGGTCATCAGGCATCCCAAAAAGGTTGTCCCACGATCACTGCTGCGAGAAATGGGACATTCATCGTAGCTGCATATATCTGTTTGTTGTTTGCGTGCACTTTTATACTGCACGGTCACGCTTCCGCATGCCTTCGTGTGGCGGTCGTGTTTACGCCTGTTCATGTCTTTTGGTGTGCGCGGGTTTCCCCCATTCGATTCCATGAATACGTGTTGTTCATGCGCGTGTGGGCGTTCAATGTATTTCCCAGCAGTACTTCCCTAATTACGCCCTCATTTTCACGCGTTGTTCCCCATTCCGTGTGTTCTGCCCCCTTTTTGGTGTGTGTGATACGCATTTCTTCAATAGATGCTTATAATTCTTCAGCATGCATTGTTATGGTAATTCCCTGGTCTAGAGTTTAGGGTTGTGCTGTGTATACAGCATAGCATCCATGATATGTTACAGACACATATTTGTTTCAACAAGCTACCAGATAACTGGCTATCCTATCTACAATGTATTCAAGGATGCTGCAATCATATCTCATCTTATAACTTTGGTTCCCAGAATTTAATTTTGAGAGGAGTCCTGTCAGCAGACAGTGCTCTTTATGTGCTTTTTGGAAAGGTATGAGCCATCTATGTATCTGTCACGGTTCTCAAGTTAATGCGCAAAATATGATTTTCCATACATGTAGTTCACATGTATCCCGTGGCTGTAAATACCCCACAGATGCTTTTATTGATTCTGCTAAATTATAACATGTTGTTATACACATTGTGATGATTACTCCTGTGATATTCCAGAGAATAGACACGTGTCATACATGCTCCATTCAGTAATCATTGTGTATTTACTGAAAGTCTGAAACCACAGTATACTTTTTTGCCACAATATTTTTCCCGAATCTAGAATCACAATACCAAGTCATTTACCTACTTTACTTTGTATCCACTGCAATTTGATGTCATTGATCAGGGACTATGATCACATACAAAATGTCCACCAACATTTCAATCAATCAATCAATCAATCAACCCAACAATCATCTCCCTCCCCCCTGGCTTCTTTTTGTTTTAATAATGAATAAATGAGCTGTACATATTTCACATCCATCTTAAACAACAAACATTTTCTCTACAGTTATATCTCAATGCTCTCTCCTTTCACATTATACAGAAACTGTTTTCTGTCTCCCTCTAGCAGCATCCTAATAGGGTCTTTCACTTCTTCACTCTTTTTAACTGTCATATAATTGTTATTGAAGTTCCTGGCGTGGCTCAAATGTTTATGTCATAATACCAGGGCTCTTCCTGCCAGTGCCCATACAGGGCAGGTACCATTTGCATTTGTCAACATTATTTTTGGCAGTATTCTGTACTGGAACCCCATCTCCTGCTGTTAATTCAATAGCACCTGAAGTTACTAGTAGTAATGCACTTCACCTTGTTATATGATTTTACATTCTGCCACCCTTCTCTCTGGTGGTATGTAACTGGTTCACTAATTACTGTATATCATCTCCATTACATGATTCAGATGCCTACAGATAACCTGGGATCAGAGGCAATAGTTCATTTCCTGTGTGCCACATGTCCCTCCAAAACAATACTTCATACGTAATGATTTCAGGCAGTATGCTTTCTTCATCTTAACACATGCCCAACGAATGGTAACTTCAAATTCTATTGGTCCACTTATTTGACTTTTTTTACTCTCTTCAGACCATGATTCTGCTTTCCTACCTTCTCAAGAGCCTGTAGGTGTAGTCGAATCACAGACTTTTGAGATGGATTTCTAAACTCTGGCCCAGTGGAGTTTAGGAGGCAACCCTAGTTATAGTGAACAGGGGGCTCTGGATATTTAGCCAAACCCAATCAAGGTAAGTGTGCAAAGCGGTCAAGGCTAAGTCCCAGGAGAGGTGAGTGGGGTCAGGGCTCCACAGTGAGCCAATGCAGTGAAATATACAATGATTACACTTAGACAGTAAGCGCAAAAATTACTATATTTGTTATAGGCCCAAATACACCCCATGAAAAATGAACCAAGAAGGTAATATTATGAAACAACTCTCTAAATATAAAACATATGCATTCACAGTTGGTGAATACAATGCAAATAATTCACCCCAATACCTGCAATGAAAATGTGCATAATTAGACCATTTTATCAACAGTCTACAGCAATTGAAGCCCTAACATTATAGGTACACCCCTACTTTGAATGGGGAAATTGTGCCCAAAGGTTGACAAAGTACCTATAGAAGTTGTTCCAGTGCTTGTGATGGTTAGTACAGAAGTCTTTCAAGTGGATTTACTGGAAGGTAAATGTATTTTCATAGTTTCTAGAGCAGCTTTTGCAACACAGATGTTAAAAGCAATGGAATGGAAAATAAATCACAAACTTTATAATGGAGGAGATAGGTGGCATCAGTAAGTATTATGACTACTCACTGCCCTTACTATGATTTTTCCAAAGGATTTGGCAGGTCGAATGGGGGTTGCTGGAGTTAGGTTTTCCCACCATTGGAACCAGAAGAAGATGGGCAGTAGCTGCGGGTGTAAGCGATGGCCCAGTCCAGGAGCTGGGTGCAACCCTTTCCACTGGAGAAATGCAGCAGGGATCAATCAGAACTCTTAAGGACACTCTATCACATGGGAGATGGTCAGTTCCAGTGACAGTCACCACACAAGGGTGACAGCAGGAATCTCAGTAGTCAACAGAGCAGGCTTTGCAGAAATTGACCTGTCAAAGCTGAGATGCTGAAACCTCACAGGAAGGTGGCTTGTAGGATGGCCTGAAGACCCTGAAAGGTGGAATGGCAATGCTTCTAGTACCGTAGCCCGAAATTGAGCTGGACAGTCCACTGTGCGTTCAGGGACAATTCCAAAAGCTCCAGGCTTCATGGTGTCTATTCTGTTTGGAGCCAACAGTCCATATGGTCGAAGCGCCGCAAGGGCCGTCTAACATCAGGTAGTCCAGCAGGGCTTCTCCGGGACAGCAGCAAGAATGGTCAACAGGCCTCTTCAGGATTCATCCTCGGGACATCCGTTGTCTGCACAGCCACACAGGATACTCCTCTTCTGATCTGCTCTAATGGCTACAGGACTGCTCTTCTTATTCTAAATGCAGCAGAGTGATCAAACTTGCCCCTTCAATAACAAGATCTGCAACACTCATGCACACCAGCAGAGGTCCAATCAGGGACCACTGTGAGGGTGACCCATGCATGCACACTAGACATACTGTCACCCGTATGTGGATTTGGATAAGATGGTCTCAGCCCACTTCCTGCCACAGTATTCTTTGTTACCTAGAGCCATATGCGGCCCCCATGCCTGACCAAGGTGTTACAATAATTGATGCTGTGGAAACAGATTGCTTACATGTTGTTCATGCTTGTGAATGTTCTCATTCTCATTGGAGTAATTTCTGCATTCAACAATTGTACAAGGGGTTTACCTATTGTGCAAAAATCGATTAAATGATTTTGTGGACCCTGCACAATACTAACTTCTATAATTTGTGAGCTGTGAGGTTCGGCAATATCATTTCTGACTGAAGTATGTCATTGTCAATATTGGTATATTATGGTAATAACCACTTGCCTGCAAATACATTTCATTGAATGTCACATTCAGTTTCAAACCTCGTCCTGTATTCCCATATACACTTCGTTCAAATCTTCATCATGTATCCGCACATTCTTACTCCTACATATTAAAACACATTGTTCTCATATTTTGGATCAAATAACATTCTTTTGATTACTCTGTCAAATATTCTGGGAATGTCTCACAACCCTTGTGGCAAGACTCTTCCAAATATATTTCTCCCTCCCACCTGAAGTTAATATAATTCTGACTATCTTCAAATGGAGTACCTGTCCTGAAGCCATTATTTAAATTATTGGCTGTATGTAAAGATTGTGAATTTGGTCATCACATGTGCCTGACTTTCTGTCAATGAGGCAGATAATGATGCTGCCTGGTCAATACTTTGAATAACTCTCTGTAATTTTTTACTAAGGCCCATCTCCAATAGTTGTTGCATATTGACCAAATAGTGCACACAGCAGGGTTTAATCAGGTTTGGAAATTACTCTGCACTACAAAAAGTATATAATGGTGTTCATAATGGATACAATAATCTACTAAAGTGCACTTTGAGGGTGATTTTAGATTGAAAGGTGCAGGAAATAGTGCAGTAAAAGCAAAGTGCTTGTATTCATCGATTTTCTACTTCAGCTCATTGTTTGGAATTGCCATCTATCAAGGGTGCAAAGCCCTGTTCTTTTTGATTTTTAGTCTATCAAATTATGTGGGTGATTCCATCTCCAAAGAGATCACCTGCTAACCAAAATCCTGCTTTGTCACATATCCATACCAAAAGCATCGCGCACTTGTGCCCTGCTGCAACAGTATCCTGATCCGCAGCACCCGCTCTGCTTGTGGCGCAGAGCATGTTCAAAGGTCATAAGATGCCCACTCGACTGCTGCAGGGACAGCAAAGTCACTGCAGCACAGGTGCAATGTTTAAGATATGCCGTCCCTGCCCAAACTTCGATCTTCATGAGTACCCCATGCTGGTGGCAGGGTAATAGCTAAAAATAAGCTATGCCTGAGTTGAGGCATAGTGCATTGCAATATGTATGAGCTTGGCCACCACATCCCAATTAGTATTTCACATGTTCAGCTCCTGTGACTAAGCTCTGCTCTGGATGGGAATGTGTATTTGGGTAACACTGGCCAATACTATAACACGGCAAGACAGAAACCCAGAGGACCCAGCCTCTCTTTGATTCTCCCAGCCAGGGCCCATAACCCCCAGAAAAAGCTGCATAGGTAGCTGCCCTGGGCCCAGGTATCAAAGGAGCACATCCATTCAGGAGGAGTAGCTTCACACCAAGGTGCTAAATATCCATGGGTCTTTGTTGTCAGTAGTAGAGAAAGGGCAGGAGTAGGATCGGCAAGTAGCCTTCCACCATCTTTTTTCTCACTGTCTCTCTTTCCATTTACTGTCTCCTCCAATTCATCTGCAGCATACCCCTTTGGGTGAAAGATCAACAGGGCAAATTCTACTCCAGGCAGGAGCAGAGATTTGTCCCATAAAGCAAGCTAGCTTTAGACCAATCACCTGAGGATTTGTGCCTTTAAAAGAAGGAGTCTTGCACACCTTCAGCAGAATTCCCTCAGTTCCTTAAGGATCCGTTAAGGCTAAAGAGACGTTCTGAAGATTCTCAGTTGGACTTCCTTTGGGACAGTTGACTGTCCAAAGCCGTCCGGCTGAGGTGAAAAGACTGAAGGAATATCTGTCTCCTGTCCACTCAAATGGAACATCGGCATTGATAAGTGTTGTTGACCAGGACCAACCATTCTGCAATGATATGATATGAAATGGCATTTATAACGTGCCTATACACAAGTGTATCAAGGTGCCACGAGGCAAGGGAGGGGGAACAGGGGGAAGACAGAGACAATGGTCTTATTAAGCCAGGTGACATTGAGATTGTGAACCAATGGATCTTCTTTGTCAGAAGAGCTGACCCTGAACTGGAGTATCCTTTTCTCAAGTCCATTGCGAAGGCCTCACAGCAATCCGGAGGGCCAGAACACACCAAACCGGTAGCTCAATTTTCCCTGCATCCTGAACAATAGGGAACACACTGATGCTGGTGTTTGTGTTCCTCCAACAAGTTAAACTATTGCACTGTATGTAAACAAGCTTGACACTGCATCATGTCCTAGCAAAGCACGTCACCTGCTAAGCCTGAAGTGTCTGCTCAATGCCGGAACCCAAACCAAATGTCTGCGAGGTCACTCGCTGACTTTAGCTGAGGGTTACAACCATGACTCAGCTGAGGTAGCCTGAGAATGGTCACCGAATTCTCTCAGTGGCCAAAACCCAACTTGGCCTGGCCAACTGTAAATTGTTCTTGAGACCGCCCCAAGCTGCATCACTTCAACCGCTGCCATTCAACCACATTCAGCACCTGCATTCCAGCATTTCAGCTCCCATCAATGTCCAAACTCGGACTGATGCGTCAGCCCACCAAGAACTGAATCCAGGTACTCTAACACTGATCTGCCTCATGTTCCACTGAGACCGTAGATACTGGTTAGGTTAGGATTGCTCCTGTTTTCATTCCAATATCCTTTGTATGATAGTACCCTACCTACCACCTTCAAACTATGCTCAGAGTGCTACTTTCTCCAATCTATTGCATCTGCTCTGTGTTTTTCCTTTGGGGGTGGGGTTTGTTCTACTTGTAGATGGTGTGTTTTATTAGATTGTGTTATTTGTTATAGTACCTTGATTGTGGACTGTAATACTGTGTATTCTGAATCACTACTAGTTCACCATCACACCCCTCTTGAGAGTATAGGCTTCCATCTGCCTATGTTACTACAAAAGGCAAACTCCCTTGACTGTCCCTGTTTTACCTTTATGATTGCATTGTGTTTTGGTTTTTAGAAGCATGAGGGCTGAGTGGGCTCTTTTACCCTTATTTACTGCCTTGTTCTCCTGTGAGGCAGCATCCAATTCATCACACTCATGTTCATGCTCAAACAAGTGTTTCTCCTCTCTCTTTTGTGAGCACTTTGGTTTACATCTGCAGGAGATTTTCATATAGGCATAAACCTAATTGATACCTATGGAATCCATCCCCCAAATTAGTCACATCCCAAACCTTGCATCTCAATAATATTGTCATCTTTCAGTTCTTGGAATTCAGCCATTTGAAAGACCTTGCAGGCCCACAATTCAATATCTAATTTGCTTCTTAATGTAACCCACTGGCACTGCCACATTTGTCTTTTTGCATTGGTTTATTGTGGGTGGAAACTGCGCATTTGCATTCTGCAGTTTGTCCATGACCTAGTGGTTATTCTTCTCCATTTGCTCAGCAAGCACTAGGGCTATGTCTTGTTAACAGGGCCTCCTAACCTGTGGGGCTAAATCTTGTTCAACGCTATTGGTAATGTCCCTGTAGTTTCCACCTTCACCCTTAACTTTCAAGAATCTATTTTTCTTTCTTTACTTCTCATTTTAGTTAAAAATAAACTCTTCAAGGGTGTCAGTTGACATTCTCAGGTCTTGTACATAATATAGTGTTGCATATCACAATATCCTCCACTGTGTCCTCTTTTCTTTCAGAAAAGTATTCATCTTTGTTGTCCTCTCCTTCTCCATTGTACCTAAGATCTACACTCTATGAGGGCCCTCACTGTTGCCCCTATCCCTTAAACCTTGTGTTAACCTCATCTCCTTCAGAATTTTCCGGTGGGTAACCCCTGGCCACCCAAATGTTGCATTCCCTCATTCATAGAGCCATTCTCTAGGTTTTTCTTATCTACCTATTCCAATATCATTTCACATCTATCCTCCCCATCTACTGTATAAACTACTTCTGCACTGCATTCGACTGTTTCACAGATGTTGGAGGGCAATGTTGCTAGGATACTCAATTTGTCTGCACTTGAAAAATTATGCTTAATTTAAAAAATCTTTGAGTGAAAACATCTCCATACTCTAAGAGACACTAATATTCATCATTAGTAACCCGGCGAGAGACAATCAGAAGGCAAGAGCCATTCTGATTGGCTCTCGCCAGGTCCCTACCCGGCCGGGAATCCCTTCATCGGGATTCCACGGCCTTTGTACCCGGCGGGGGGCGTGGCAGCCCCTCAGCCAATGAGGAGGCTCGAAGAGGGGCCATCCCCGCTCCGAGCCTCCCCGCGGCTGAGAGGCTGCCTTCGTCCCCCACCAGGGACTCGGGTAAGGATTTTTTTTTTCTAAATCCCCTCCCTCCCCCCTTCCCCCCCACTTACCTTCTTGTTCCTGCTATCCCCGCTCCGCACCTCCACACGGCTGGAGGCTTCCCTCATCCCCCGCCGGGGACGCAGGTACGTATTTTTTTTTTCTCCCCCCTCCCAACCCCACTTACCTTATTTTTGATCCTTTTTCGGGAGCGGACGCGCTGGGAACACTTGTGTTCCCAGCGCGTTCGCTCCCGATGCCCGCCATGGAAAGGAAAAATGGACTGCGTTTTCCCTTTCCATGGCGGCGGCCATTTTCTTGGTCGTTCTTTTTTCTCCTGAAACGCTGCAGCGTTTCAGGACAAAAAAAATAGCTTTTAGTGCCCCGGTCACGCAATTTTTGCGGGCCGGGGTATTAATAGCAATAGAACCCGAGCGTCGGGGGCATTACCGTCTCAGGTAACTCTCTACGTTATTCTGAATATTTCCCATTAGTATGTATCTACTGAGCGCTAAGTATGCTTTATCATTGATAGCAAAATGGAGCGAGCCTCCTCCCAATTCATGTCTGTCTCATTCATCATTGTATATATTATTTATAATATAGTTTGATGTCCCTCTGATTTTTGTTTGTTAATTTAACACTTTGTAGCTTCCTGGTGCCTTCCTCATAGCACTATCAACTTCTGTTATTTCACCTGTGCTGCCTTGGGCACCCTATTCTACGGGCGACCCCCCTTGAAAGGCTTCAATTTTCATTATGTATTTCTGTTTGTGGCAAATCATGTGCCGACTGGTCTTTTATTTGTTTACTTTTCTCTTTCTTTCTGCTTTTTTTCTCGTCCTATCACATCTTGAATAACCTATCACCCTCCTCAGGTGCTGTCCTCTGCACATCCACTTAATGCATCTAACTTGTCCTGCCCTCTCATTTCTTCTGGCACTCTTCTGTTATTCCACTTTGGTCTTTTAATTGCTTGCTCTATTTGTAATAAATCACAATCTATTATTTTTTTTTCTCACAATTTATAAATGTTAACATTACAGTTGCAGAAAACCACCAACACCCCCCCCCCCCTCCCTAACAGTGTCACATACATTAATACAGTTCCAGGAATCTGCTCCAAATGTCATAAAAAACGTATGATTCTTTTGATGCCTGTAGATAACTCTCTCTATTTTGCACAATCGTATCCATTTCATCACACTCGATTTTTGACCGCTTACTCTGTTCTAGTTTTCATTTTCTCTGTTTAACTGAAACTTGGATCACCCCTAATAACTCTGTAACTCCTGCCTTTCTTCACACTGCCTCTACTTCTTTTTCCGACACCCCTGCCCAATTAGGTGCGGCGGTCACTGCAATCATTTCAAATTCCTCCTGGACTCTCCTATCTCCTTGTTCTAATCTCCCAAGTTTTCCTTCCTTTGAACACCACTTCTATTCCTTTTCTAATCCTTTCCCATATCTCTCTTGTTGTTCATCATCCCCCTGGTTCACCAAACCGATTTTCTTGAACAACTTGACCTCCTTCTAACCCATCTGCTTCCATTTTCCTCCCCTTTCTTTCTACTTGGAGATTTTAAATTTCCTGACACTAACTCTTCACTCCCCCTCCTGCTCTCTCATGCTGACTTTTATCACTTACACTTTATTGCTTCCCCTTTTCCTATCTGTCTGGCTCCTGCCTCAACTTAATCTTCTCTTCCTTTTCCCACCTCGCTCGTCTTCCCCTTTGTATACCTCTGATATTTACTTGTCTCCATTTCCCTTTCTCCTCTGTCCCCTGTTCCTCCTTCAACTATCTTCATGCATCGTAATCGTTCTTCTTTGGATTCTTCATCTTTCCTCTCACCACTGAGCTCTCCCCTTCCTCCAATTTCCCTCTTCTCCTCCCTTTCTCCTGACTTAGCTGCTGGGTCTCTACACTCTTCTGTATGATCTGTTCTTGAATGTACATTCCATCTACATCCTTTCTCCCCGATTCGTAAAACTTCACAACCATGGCCCACTCCAAGTCTTATTTTCCTTCACCACAGCCTATGTAGAGCCGAGCATCATTGAAAAAACTCTCACTCCCTTTCTCACCTTGCTAAGCTATCAATGCGGAACACTTCTTTTGATTCTGCTTTACTCATTGCCAATAAATCCTACGTTCCAAAAGTACACTTTCTCTATCTCACAATCCTTGTCATCTCTATCAGATTTTACACAATATCCTCTCTCGGAAAGCCCTTGATCCTTCTGCTTTCCTTGTCTCTTTCTTCCCTGACTTTGCAAACTACTTTACATCTGAAGTAGCTAATCTTCATCTAGCTTTCACCTCCTCTCCTTCTTCCTCTCCTTCTCTTTCTCCTGCTCCATCAATTCACTCTTTTTCAGCATTCTCTCCTCTCACAGACCTTGATATTTCTGCTCTCTTAACTTGTGATCATCCTATTGCTTCTCCTTCTGACCCTCTCCCTTCTTCTCTTATCCCGCAAGTATATCCTCATCTTATTCCCTATCATACTTCCCTTATTAACTCCTCCCTTGTAGATTCTCATTTTCCTATGTCATTCAAGCAAGCACATATTCTCTCTGTTCTGAAAAACTTGTCTTGATCTGTCTTTCCCAGCTAATTTCCACCTAATTCCCTCCTACCCTTTCTCTCTAAAACTTTTGAATGTACCACCTATAACGAGGTAACCAGTTACCTGAGACTTCAATTTTTTCTTCCTCCCTTGCAGTCTGGTTTCAGCCCATCTTATTCCACCAAAACTACCCTTCTTCATCTTTCTAATTCTTTCCTCACAGGCATTCACTCTAAGCTTTCGTCTATTCTTATTCTTCTCGATCTGTCTGCTCCCTCCATATCTCTTCTCTTTCCTCTTTGGGTATCTCTGGGTATGCTCTCAAATGGTTTCGCTCTTATCTTTCCCAACAGACGTATTCTGTCACTTGTGCTGGACACTCTTCTTCCTCACTCCCTCTTCTCTATGTTGTCCCCCAGGGCTCATTACTCGGCCATCTTCTTTTCTCTCTCTACAATGTTCATCTCTCAGCCCACAACCCGTCCTTTCAACTCTACTATCACCTTTATGCTGATGACACCCAGATATTTCTCTCTTTATCTTTGTTTGATTCTGCTCTGCACTCCACCATCTCTAACTGTCTTTTAGCTGTTCAGAACTGGATGTTTTCCATTTTCTAGTTCTCAATCCCTCAAAAACTGAGGTCATGTTCTTTCCCCTTCTACTATCTCTTCCACTCCATCTCCCCCTTTTCCTTCCCCATTTACTGTTTCCTTTTCACTTTTAGCGTGCAATCTGAGTGTTATCTTTGATCCATCCCTTTCTTTCTCCCATCATATCACCTCTATTTCCCACTCTTGCCGTTCTGACCCATTTAACATTTGTCGTGCTTGCGCTTATCATACCTTTCACGCTACTAAACTACTTCTCTTTTCCCTTCGTTCGTCTCCTTTTTCTCTCCCCCCTCGGTCCCCTATTACACCCTCCCTGCTCTCAATTTCCCTACTTCCTTTCAAATCCCGACTTTTTTATCACTTTCCCCTGACCGTGTTCAAATGCACCCATGGTTTGGCCCCACCCAACCTCTCCTCTGTACTCTTGTTCTATGCCCCTCTACACCCCCTTCAATCTCAGAATCTATTTCTCTTAACGGTTGCTAAGGCCTCAGTGCTTTGTCCCATTGCTGCTCTTTGTCTCTTTTGGCTCCTAAACATTGGAATGCTCATACCCTCTCACTTTGCTCCACCTCATCTCTTCGCATTTTCCAAACAAATCTTATTTCGTGTCTTGTTTCTTAAAAAAACATGCCTTCACTTTTTCTCTGTTGATGTTAACCTTACTCATTTGTATCAATTTTATTGTACTGTTTTTGGGTTCTTTTTACTGTTCAGCGCCTTCGAAGAAAGGCCGCTTTAAAATTCAATAAAATACCAAATGGAGTGAGCCTCCTCCCAATTCATGTCTGCCTCAACCATCATTGTATATGATCTTTATACTATAGTTTGATGTCCCTGTGGTTTTTGTTATTTTAACACTTGGTAGCTTCCTGGTGCCTTCCGCACATCACTATCAACTTCTCTTCTTTCACCTTTAGTGATTTTCCAACTCCTCCAGCCCTTCCATCAATTCCCCATCTGTCTTTCCTGTCTCTCTGTCTCTGTCTTTGGCAATCAGTATCTCTAGGACTTTAGCATACCTATTCACCTTTCTTGTCTTCCTCTGACCTCTCCTGCAATGGTTGTATTTCATAATCAATATGGTTTTCACTTACACTTTATAGAACTAGCACGAGGGCAATACCAGGAGATATGGGCCCTGAAGGCCTAAGCACAGCGAGATTATTAATACGATCTAAATGTCTCAAAGCTCCCAGTACAGTATGAGGACATGATCTACACAGCTATTTTGTCCCTTGAAAAAAAAATGTAATGAAGGTTAATCTGCCTGGTTTGATTACTGGGAACTGGCTAGCACAGAATGAACGCAAGGCACTTATGAAAATCTCCTGTAGCAAAACTTGTTTTGAGAGAACCGCTATGGACGATGGAGCAGCAAGGGGTATGTGCCAGAGCGGAAACTGATTCCACTCACCTTCAGCGGGGCATTGCACCCACAATGAGTGGTGCACAGAGAATTCAACAGTTTGTGTCTCCAACCCCAAACTTACTGAGGTCTCGGCCTGTATCTAGTTATTTCAGCATGACATGAGAAGGTGATGCCTCATGTGGGGGGATTGAGGGAACCTTGTAAGCATTTCATTATTTACCAGTACATTGATAGCAGGGGATGGCTAGTTTATGCAGCAGTCAGTTGCTAGAAACATCGGGGTCATGCCAGAGGTCTCAAGTCATAAGCTTCCTTTACTATGACACAGGTAAGAAGAAACATGGTACCATATTCTATGTATAACAGCTAGGAGCATGCTGGCCTCAAAATTGGTGCCTATATTCCTATCAATCTTACAAGCTTACCCCAAATAGATTTTACCAAAGTATACACAGAAACAAAATTATCATCAACTTTCAATGTGCTTCTTTTTAAATATTTAGGTTTAAAACAGAAAGTGTTTTTTTCATGTTAAATTGTTTTGGTATTCAATAAACTTAGAAGGACTGGTTAGAATTGGGCCCTTTTGTGGAGTGGCTGACTTCCTGAGCAGGGGGCACATGGGTTTTGAGGAGGGTATTACAGTGGAGACGCGTTGGTCCTAGTGACAAGGCTGATGGGAGGTTAAGAGGAGTTAGAAGGCACGTGGCCCAGGGAAGGATGATTCACCATCTTGCATTTATTCTTTGGCCCACTTCCTTTTTATCTCACACTTGTTTCTGCAGACGTAGAACTCTGGGTTTGCATGAAAGGGAGCATTTGAGATTGTGACAAAGCGACTCAATTGTGTAAAGAAGGACGGATGTCCCATCATGGTCTCCTTAAAATAATGAGTCCTGAGGAGTACGTGCAAAATAGGACACAACAAGCTTCTTCTCTTTTCTGATGCAGCAGAGGAAAAGAGGCTTACTGGCAATAAAGAAATACTATTCAAGTATTGGACCCTCAAGTCACCTGAGGTACCCAGCTCAGCTCAATGGGGGATATTTTCTAAGTCCCTAGTGTGCAGAAATAAGGTGAAAAACCAACCCATGAGAGTTGTATGCATTGATGTCGCACTCTGCAGCTTTTGATTCTATTTGGAGGTGGTGTGGGGTCACAGAATGGGATATATGTTTCCACCATAATTCCTCTTTCCGCCTTCAAATACCACTTGATTTAGCATTAGCATGAGATGTTTATGCTGGCATGAAACCAGTGTATTCCAATGCAATCGGCCTGGTTTCTGCACATGCTAAAATCAGACAGATTCCTTAGGATTCCATTGAAAATGGTTTCTGACACGTGCAAATGACAGGCACTTAGAGCAAGACGTTGCACAAAAACAAGGTGTAATGGCCTCCCCTCCAGTTCTTTGTTTTTGCACTACATTCTGCAAATTGGTTCCATGTCATTTGTTGAACAGGAATTCTGCCGAAGTACTTCACTTCAATGGAATTCTGCTGAAAAAAACTCATCGACATTTTTTTATAATTAGGGGTAGGAAGCACCCCCTTTATTACCTACACTGATACTCCTACACTCCTACCTCAGACCCCTCTCCACCCGTTTTAGTTCCTTACCTGCTCCCCCCCCCGCCTCATATAATTCAATTAGTGTTTTCGCCAGAATTCTGTCGAGATAATGCACTTCGGCTGAATTTCTGTTGAAAAAGTCATTGGATACCTACAAATGATAAACATTGCATGTAGAGGATCCAACAACACCCAAGGGCTAATGTTGCTTAGCTCTATGCAAGTGCCACTTGATTTAGAAAATGACCCTAATGTGTTTCAAGGTGACATATATCTAATTAATTTGAAAAATGTTTATAGTAATGCTAAAAAGTCACAGAGCTGCCATGGACTCCCAGAGTTTCCATGCAATTTCCAGTCAGCTCGGCCCTTCTGGTCTGTTTCAAACAACTCTAGGAAATCAGGTGTGCTGTAGGTTATTTATTTATTTATTTATTTATTTATTTATTTATTTATGTATTCATTCATTTATTTATTTATTTATTTATTTATTTATATTTATAAAGCGGCCCAGCTGCCCTGAGGAATGTTGGCACTGTTACAGAAGGCTTACTTAGTTACACAAGTGCTTAGCGTGAAGTACATGGTTAGGTGCAGTCAAAACAGGTGGAGGTAGTATTACAGTCAATCAGGTGGGTGCAACACAATACAGGCCGGAACTCCTGTTATGGGGGTCTCAAAGCAAAGGATGCTGGTAAAATCAGGGGCAACATATTATAGTCAATCAGGTGGGTGCAACACATTACAAGTTGTGCCTCATGTTACGGGGGTCTCAAATCAAAGGATGGAGGTAAAATCAGGGCTGACATATTATAGTCAATCAGGTGGGTGCAACACATTACAAACCACACCTCATGTTATGGGGGTCTCAAAGCAAAGGAGGGAGATAAAATCAGGGGCAACATATTATGGTCAATCAGGTTGGTGCAACACATTACAACCTGCGCCTCATGTTACGGGGGGCTCAAATCAAAGGATGCAGGTAAAATCATGGGCGACATATTATAGTCAATCAGGTGGGTGCAACACATTACAAGCCACACCTCATGTTATGGGGGTCTCAAAGCAAAGGATGCAGGTAAAATCAGGGGCAACATATTATAGTCAATCAGGTGGGTGCAACACATTACAAGCTGCACCTCATGTTACGGGGGGCTCTAAGAAAAGGATGCAGGTAGAACCAGGGGTGACATAGTATAGTCAATCAGGTGGGTGCAAAACATTACAAGCCACACCTCATGTTATGGGGGTCTCAAAGCAAAGGATGCAGGTAGAATCAGGGGTGACATATTATAGTCAATCAGGTGGGTGCAACACATTACAAGCTGCGCCTCATGTTACGGGGGGCTCTAAGCAAAGGATGCTGGTAGAATCAGAGGTGACATATTATAGCCAATCAGGAGGGTGCAACACATTACAAGCCACACCTCATGTTATGGGGGTCTCAAAGCAAAGGATGCAGGTAAAATCAGGGGCAACATATTATAGTCAATCAGGTGGGTGCAACACATTACAAGCTGCGCCTCATGTTACGGGGGGCTCTAAGCAAAGGATGCAGGTAGAATCAGGGGCGACATATTATAGTCAATCAGGAGGGTGCAACACATTACAAGCCACACCTCATGTTATGGGGGTCTCAAAGCAAAGGATGCAGGTAAAATCAGGGGCTACATATTATAGTCAATCAGGTGGGTGCAACACATTACAAGCTGCGCCTCATGTTATGGGGGTCTCAAAGCAAAGGATGCAGGTAAAATCAGGGGCAACATATTATAGTCAATCAGATGGGTGCAACACATTACAAGTTATGCCTCATGTTACGGGGGGCTCAAATCAAAGGATGCAGGTAAAATCAGGGACGACATATTATAGTCAATCAGGTGGGTGCAACACATTACAATGCACACCTCATGTTATGGGGGTCTCAAAGCAAAGGATGCCGATAAAATCAGGGGCAACATATTATAGTCAATCAGGTGGGTGCAACACATTACAAGCTGCGCCTCATGTTACGGGGGGCTCTGAGCAAAGGATGCAAGTAGAATCAGAGGTGACTTATTATAGTCAATCAGGTGGGTGCAACACATTATAAGCCACACCTTATGATATGGGGGTCCCAAAGCAAAGGATGCAGGTAAAATCACCGGCAACATATTATAGTCAATCAGTTGGGTGCAACACATTACAAGCCACACCTCATGTTATGGGGGTCTCAAAGCAAAGGATGCAGGTAAAATCAGGGGCGACATATTATAGTCAATCAGGTGGGTGAAACACATTACAAGCCACACCTCATGTTATGGGGGTCTCAAAGCAAAGGATGCAGGTAAAATCAGGGGCAACATATTATAGTCAATCAGGTGGGTGCAACACATTACAAGCTGCGCCTCATGTTTTGGGGGGCTCAAATCAAAGGAGGCAGGTAAAATCAGAGGCAACATATTATATTCAATCAGGTGGGTGCAACACATTACAAGCTGCGCCTCATGTTACGGGGGGCTCAAATCAAAGGATGCAGGTAAAATCAGGGGCGACATATTATAGTCAATCAGGTGGGTGCAACACATTACAAGCCACACCTCATGTTATGAGGGTCTCAAAGCAAAGGATGCAGGTAAAATCAGGGGCAACATATTATAGTAAATCAGTTGAGTGCAACACATTACAAGCTGTGCCTCATGTTTCGGGGGGCTCAAAGCAAAGGATGCAGGTAGAATCAGGGATGACATACTATAGTCAATCAGGTGGGTGCAAAACATTACAAGCCACACCTCATGTTATGGGGGTCTCAAAGCAAAGGATGCAGGTAGAAACAGGGGTGACATATTATAGTCAATCAGGTGGGTGCAACACATTACAAGCTGCGCCTCATGTTACAGGGGGCTCTGAGCAAAGGATGCTGGTAGAATCAGAGGTGACATATTATAGCCAATCAGGTGGGTGCAACACATTACAAGCCACACCTCATGTTATAGGGGTCTCAAAGCAAAGGATGCAGGAAAAATCAGGGGCAACATATTATAGTCAATCAGGTGGGTGCAACACATTACGAGCCACACCTCATGTTATGGGGGTCTCAAAGCAAAGGATGCAGGTAAAATCAGGGGCGACATATTATATTCAATCAGGTGGGTGCAACACATTACAAGCCACACCTCATGTTATGGGGGTCTCAAAGCAAAGGATGCAGGCAAAATCAGGGGCAACATATTATAGTCAATCAGGTGGGTGCAACACATTACAAGCTGCGCCTCATGTTTTGGGGGGCTCAAATCAAAGGAGGCAAGCAAAATCAGGGGCGACATATTATAGTCAATCAGGTGGGTGCAACACATTACAAGCTGCGCCTCACGTTATGGGAGGCTCAAATCAAAGGATGCAGGTAAAATCAGGGGCGACATATTATAGTGAATCAGGTGGGTGCAACACATTACAAGCCGCACCTCACGTTACGGAGTTCAAATCAAAGGATGCAGGTAAAATCAGGGGCGACATATTATAGTCAATCAGGTGGGTGCAACACATAACAAGCTGTGCCTCATGTTACGGGGGGCTCTAAGCGAAGGATGCAGGTAGAATCAGGGGTGACATATTATAGTCAATCAGGTGGGTGCAAAACATTACAAGCCACACCTCATGTTATGGGGGTCTCAAAGCAAAGGATGCAGGTAAAATCAGGGGCAACATATTATAGTCAATCAGGTGGGTGCAACACATTACAAGCTGCGCCTCATGTTACGGGGGGCTCTAAGCAAAGGATGCATGTAGAATCAGGGGCGACATATTATAGTCAATCAGGTGGGTGCAACACATTAGAAGCTGTGCCTCATGTTACGGGGGGCTCTGAGCAAAGAATGCAGGTAGAATCAGAGGTGACATATTATAGTCAATCAGGTGGGTGCAACACATTACAAGCCACACCTCATGTTATGGGGGTCTCAAAGCAAAGGATGCAGGTAAAATCAGGGGCAACATATTATAGTCAATCAGGTGGGTGCAACACATTACAAGCCACACCTCATGTTACGGAGCTCAGAGCAAAGGACACAGGTAAAATCAGGGGCGACATATTATAGTCAATCAGGTGGGTGCAACACATTACAAGCTGCGCCTCACGTTATGGGAGGCTCAAATCAAAGGATGCAGGTAAAATCAGGGGCGACATATTATAGTCAATCAGGTGGGTGTAGTAAGACAAGACTCACATTTCTTCTAGGTCGGCGGTGCACAAACAAGCATGACTAGGCAGAATTACAGACTGCTGATTTTTGATTAAGAGATATTCTAGAACGTTATTTATTCAGTAGTTTTGATCATTCTTTTTCACTTGCAAGTAATGCTATGATTCTGGAGACCTCGCCAAGATGTGGGTTCAATAAAGGGTTTGTGCTCACATTTAGATTGTTGTTGATGGGTGCGAGTATTTTTGGGAAAGCCTATGAACACTGTCAATGAAATGTAATTGCAGCCCACCCAAAAGATACCGCTTCCACGACTGCAAAGAAATACCAACATATCATCACGCAGCATATAATATCTTATGGTCAATGCTCACCAAATATAGTTCCACATGGAGAACCAGTGTGAATAGATCTGCAGCACTAGCTGTGCGATGGTGGAGCCAGCTGCTGTTGCTGTCTGCTGAGAGATCTGACCTCACAGACAGCAGCAGCTCAGCTGTAAGCTCTGAGGTAGATGCTAGCGATGGGCTGACAAGTTGGTCAGTAGAGAATAAAATCATTGCATAGTAGGATTATTTCTTTATGATGCTTAGTAGTCTTATTCTCAACCTTAACCTATCCATCTTGATAGAGTGGAGTGGTACCGTCCTCTGTATCTTTGCAGGCAAGTTATCATTAACATCCATTTAAAAGTGCCAATGCATTCAGCTCACGTGGTGTACACATAAGATGACCATGCCATGTAGTCAAATCAAAGGCCAGCTATGGGCCACTTAGTTAATAAGACCAGGTAAGCTTTATTATACATATGTACATATATGTGGAGTTCTAGTTACTCTTTGGTATTTACATTAAGAGACCACACACCGGCCATCCTCTTGCACCGCAGCTCATGCCCCCAACTTGCACATCAGAACATTCACACTCACGCGCTCATCAACATTCTCCTGAGCTGTCCTGAGCTGTCGGCCACACCATGAACCAGCATTCTATGAGCATTCACCATGGGCTGAAATCTTTTCAAAATGAGAAGACTGCATAGGCATTGTCTCAGCTTGTTAGGCTTTGCAATTAGACACATTCTTCAATCATCCTATGTAGCAGAAACCTAAGGCTAAACGGCTTTATCATTTCCACTACAATGTCCTGTACAATCAATGTGGGAGAGTACTGAATAATTGACATGTTCAATGTTGCAAAATCATAGAGATAAAAACAAAGACAGAAAAAAAAAGAGTTGATGAAAAATGAACAACCCAATTCCATCCCCTATGATAGCTCAGCAAGTTGAGTACTCACCACAGACCACAGACATTGACGCTCGGACTGCAGGATTTAATACACAACTGGTTGATTAAGGGCGTACAAATGATGATAATGAGGATGATACATTGAAAATGAGTCAATTGGCAAATAACACCTATGATTGCAACACTTATAAACAGACCAGATTTAGCATGACGTGCTATATAAAAGGGAAATAGTAATATTAGCAAGTAATTGAAAACCATGGACATTTCTCATGTGGTTTTGTTGAGTCCTTGATATGTTAGGGTGTTAGCTTTCACTTCTTTATATGAGAACTAGCAGTTATACCTGTGGTTCGCACGGTAATTCCTACTAGAAATAAATAAATTATAGACAAAGGTATAATTATATTTTATACTTTTTACATTGTCCGTACCATGGAACCTACCCACATGTCACATTTCTGGTCGGTATTATGTTGGGAACTATACTGCGCATTTCAAACCGGCACACACACATATACAATCATTGCAGACAGCTTTAAAAAACACTTCCTTTGTAAGCGGATTCAATTCAACACTACAGCTAAGTCAATGCCTAGTCTAGGATGCTGAGGGAAACCCTTATTGATATATTTTTATGTCCAGTTCATTTAATCTGGATGACAACCCTTATATAACACCCCTCTCTCAGAATCCCCCGACCCTGCTGAGCCAAGAAGTAGGTTTGTTTTGCAAATTTAAAAGGTTTATTTGAAAATTAAACAATATATATCTATCACACTTTTATAGTAAATTAATATTTGATAGCACACTTGTGAGGATGATAGTGATCAACAATGGATAATGTTACAGTGATACACTGTTTTTGATGGCTTAGAAGTGATATAGAGAGGATAAAGTAGCTGAGAATGCTTTTATGGCTTCAAGGACAATGCAATGATGAATGAAAATGCAGTACAGAAAATAAACTTGATATGACTTCAACAAAAGACAATGTAATCACTTTTCTTTGACAATTCACCCTCCCCCCCTTATGCAAGGTAAGGAGATGAAAAGGAGAGCATACAGTTCTCAGGAATGCAATCAAATATAATTCAGTTCCCCCCTAGCAAGCTGAGAGGAAAACAGGTAGGAGTTTTAAACACAGGCAAGATACTTTGATGTGGTTGCAATTAAGTGAAAAATATGCTAAAAAGGCTTTTAATTCCCGATAGGGGGTTCAGGGTAGTTGATAGATACTTTCAATCAGTTCAGGATCACTTTAGCAATGTTCTATGAATGATTGTCAGGTTGCACACAAATTTCAGCAAGGAAAGCAAGGACAAATATTTTCTACACGTAGCACTATAAGGAGTAGGAAGTCGGTTCTAGGCTCATTGGAAAGCTTAGAATGTTAGCTTTAAGATGACAGTTAGAACTCCTAGCCCAAACGGTTCCAGAGATACGGCCGATTTAGTAAAGGTAGTTTTTTGGATTTGAAATTTTAAAGCTTAGAATGACGGATGACAGTTTTCAGTTTTAAAAATGACAGAATGACACGATTTTAGGAGGCAGTTCTAATAGGCTAAAATAGTTTGGATTAGATTATTTTAAACTAAGAGATTGGTTTTGGCACAGTGCTAGCTGGGTACTCACACTAGATTTTTTAAATAAGCCGTCAAGGTCTGGTCAGGTTGGACGGGACTTCCGGCGGGTGGTTCTGAAGTCCCGGCTATCTGGGTCAGCTCTGCTCTCTGGGTCTGTCAAGCACCGGTTCTGCTCACAACGGTCTGGTTTGTGGTTCTCTCTGGTTCCGGATACAGCACTGCGTTCTGGATACTGCTACAGGTTCTTGCAAAAGTTCTTGGCAAAGAATTCAAGCAGCTCGCCCGGCTGTTGAATAGTTTGTTTGGTTTTGAGGCCTGGTGAAGAGAACTCAGCTTGTGGTTTCAGGCCTCTCTGCTACAAATTCTGGAGTTAATTTCTGATCTCTGGAGATTGATGGATTTGAAGTCTGGATCTCTTGATGTGAAGTCTGAAGTCTCCCAGCAAAGCGTCCCGCAAGAAAGTGGAAAGTGAATCTCTCTACCTGGGTTTCAATGTTCCTTTTATGTGTTTTGAAAATGGGTATGTGCCTGGGCCTAGTTAAGCCTGCCCCTCTCACTTATCATTGGCCAAGCTTTCCTCTCTCCCTTGATTGGGGGCAAGAAATGGAGTGTCAGAGTGATGCTGTAGGTTCTATGGTCAGAGGAACCTCCCCTTGTCAAATTGCACACAAATCTATTTCTGACCCAAATACATATTTATCTATGTACCATTTTTCTAATATTATAGGTCCAGTTAACATATTTTCTGTAGCACCAAACCATCCGATCCCTGTCTTTGTACGATGTTGTGTCCACTTATGACAGAATTTTCCCCTTTTCATCCAGATAACGACCTCTAAACCTTTCCAGATTTTACACAAATGTGCACCAGGGATATGGGTTTCAGATGATAAAGTGTCAGATTTTTAACATGCATAAATTTGGAGTAACAACCTTTTTTTCCGCTACTATCCCCAAGAACATACCACAGGGTCCTAACACCTCTTAAAATGTGCACAGAAAAATCACAGGAATGATGATGTTATTTATATAACTTTGACAAGTCCGCACTATGAATTATCCATCTTTTTAAAATCATGCTCTGGCCCCAAAGGGGTGTGGTTTTCCAAAGCACATGGTGGAATTTCTGGTTTATCCACTTCCCCCAAGCTCAGCTTGCTATCACAGGCACTGCCCCTCCCAGTTTCTCCCAATAGGAAGCCATTTTACGACCCCCCCAATATACCATTTGCCTGAGTCCAGGACAGGGCTTTGTTCAACTTCCTGCAGTCTGAAGGTACCACTCCCCTGATTCAATCAGAGAGGTGTCACCTCCTTTTGGTGGGGGCAGCAGGATGCAGCCAGGCCTGGGAAGAGTTGTTGAGCCAGTTCAACTCCTTTCGGGAGTAGTTGTCCGGCAGAATTCAGCTAAATGCCACTTTGGTTCCCAGTTTTCTACATTCAAATCCAACTTACAATTTCTGCACATGCAGCTAGAATGCTGATTCTAAGTTCAAAACTATGACATTTAAAGAATTGCAACCTATGTGACACTCACAAGTAGGTCACTCATTTATTCTAAACATTTCGATTTTAGTGGCTATAAACCCAAATTCACGTAAGCTGCTGACATCCCCAGCTATTTTTATATATACATTAAATAATTACTTCCTTCAAGTCATTTCAGAATATAGTTTTACATTGTATCCACCTCTTAGCAAGTCTTTCCTTGGCCTGGTTTGGGTACATTTGTTCAGTTTTACACAAAAGTCTGGTGGTTTTAAAACGCCGGCTTTCTGATAGTGGTGAGCACCAGTATTGCATCCATTTTGACATTAAGAAAATGAATTCCCCACAGTTCTGGTTTGCTTTTGGCAATCAGCATTGCCATTCCCAATGGTTTCAGGTTACTGTGTGTGTAGCCCAATGGTGGTTTTAGGCAGTGCCCTCCTGTGCTCACAACATAGCCAAAAATGGATGGCAGCCTATTCTTCATGTTTTCCCTGTGCACTCTCTGGGGTGTTCTGGCCATCATGATGTTTTCAATGCCAGTAATGCACAGTTTTATAGTAGGGCTTGGATGCATGGGTAAAAACATCCCACAAGCCCCCCCCTCTTGCGATGGCCATTCTGATCTTTCACTGATGGAACTCGCAAGATCTGGGATGTTCGCCTCATCTTCTTCCAGTTCCGTAGATGGCACAGTTCAGCATCTTTTCCTCCATCTGGTTGGATCGATCGGTTCTCCTCGCCTGTCCTGATGGGAATATTGGGCGGTACCCCGGGCCCCTCGGATCTTTGCTCCCGGTCTCCGAGTCGTTCTCCTTGGTCAGTCTCCGTGGTTTCATCTCTCCTAGGATGATAAAGCAAAAGCGGCAATACCTATTCGTAGACATTTCTCCACCACTATTAATGGTGTGGCGAACACATACATTTTATACATCTGGTTACATTTTTCAGTCTTGTTTTGGAAAAACAGGATATAACAGGAAATATTGACATTAGGTTACTATATTTTTGGTATGTGGAATATTTTAGGGTTGGAACTTTTATTGATCTGGTGCGGCCCCCTCTGGGATTCTAAAGGATTCCTCCAGTTTTTGCTGAGTGTGCCTAGGATGGCAACACTTTAGCTGATTTATATGGACCCACTTATCTTTCCCTTCCGCCAGACTACCTTTGGGGATGCGGATCTTATACGCTACTGGGGAAACCTTGTCTATAATTTCAAAGTGTCCCTTCCATGTAGGCAAACATTTTCGCTGTTTGGCCTGGTTCCTTTGGAAATTGTATAGATAGACCTGATCTCCCACAGTATATTCCTTCCTGGTGGTCTTCAGGTCGTAGTGGGTTTTCATGCTGTCAGCTGATCTTTCTAGATTCCGCTGAGCATAGGCAAAAGCATGCTGAAGGTGTTTCCTTAAATTCTCCACATACTCATGAGTTGCGGAGGCATTTATCAGTGTCTGCTTTAGGTCCTGTAGAGCAAATGCTGGGGAAGCACCATCTTGCGTCCGGTCATCAACTCAAATGGTGACATTTTAGTTGCAGATGAAGGGGAAGATCTGATGGCCATTAGGACCAGAGGTAATCGGATATCCCAACTTGGCCCAGAATCTGCCACAAACTTTTTTAAGATGCTCACAATGGTTCGGTTGTAGCGTTCTGCTGCCCCAGAAGAAGCTGGCCGGTAAGCAATATGTAACTTCCTTTTGTCCCCCAGTATCTCCCACATCTTTGTCATTACCTCGCTGGTGAAATGGCTACCTCTGTCTGACTCAATCCTTTGAGGTAGACCAAAACGGGAAAAGATGTGGTTAATCATCAGGGCAGCTGCTGTTTCTTCCTTGCAGTTTGGGGCCGGGAGACATTCCACCCACTTGGTAAACAGGCATGTAACGGTCAACATGTACTTGTTTCCTCTAGACGAGCGAATTACAGGGCCTATGAAGTCGATTTGCAAATCTGACCATGGCAGTGTCATCCCCCTCTTTTGGAGAGGCGCCCGGTGTGTGAGGGATGTTGGCTGAAATTGTGCACACACCAGACACCCCTTCAAGTATTGGTCGAGGTCCTGCCCCATGTGTGGCCAGTATTCAACCTCTCTTAAGATCTCAAGTGTTGTGTGAAACCCCCAATGACCGGCGGTGGCCTATCATGGGCGTGACTTAACATCAGGCTTCGGAATGAGATAGGGACCACCCACTGATCATGGCCAGCTTGGGATTTCCTTACCAACAAAGCGTCTTGGATTCGGAACATCTTTGGACATTTCATCAACACTCTTAGGTCCTCTTTCCCAATGTAATCGGTATTCGTCAGGGGAAAGTTCTCATGGTCTTCAATGTGTTGGTAAAACTTACCAATTATTGGATCCCCTTTCTGAGCTGTAATCAAATCAGCATCAGGGGTCTCCTTACTCCATTGTGCAGTTGAAAGATCATTGTGAGCATTTGTCTGGGACCTAGTGATAGCAGTGACCTGGATTTCCCCCAACAGGGACTCAATCTCTATTAGATCCCCTTGGATGGCCTCGGTTTTGGCCAGCTGATCAGCTAAGTCATTTCCAGTTTTGTCTGGTCCCTCTACTTTGGAATGACCCTTGATCTTTTTCCAGTAGATGGTCATCCCATTCGATGTGACCAGATCATCAATGTTTTGGATTAACTTTCCATGTTTCAAGGGTTTGTTATTAGCACATAACATGCCTCTGGTTTTCCAATTAACCAGGTGCTCCACGAACCTGTTCCGTACATAATCCGAATCTGTGATTATGACCAGTTTGTGGAGTTGATGTTGGACAGCAGTGAGGATGGCTTGATATACAGCCATCAATTCTGCCACCTGACTACTTCGGGGACCAATTTTGTATCCCGCGGAGGGTTCTGGGGACACATTCACCCATGCGTTCCCTACACCGGCCACGAGTTCTTTTTCCCCGTTGTTGTCAACATGGTAATAGCATCCATCCACATAGACAGTGGGCATTCCCTCACACTTGTCTTCTTCAAAGACTTTGTGTGGGGAATTAAGGTATGCCTCCATGTTGTCCTTGATTTTTAGACTTTCGTCCTCGAGACAGTTTTCTCTGGCACAATCATGCAAGTCAGCCAGACCTTGCGCGAGGGGACTCTTATTGTTTTGGCCATATCTGACCTCCACAGGAAAGCCTTGCATTGACAGAATCCAGGAAGTAATTCGGGAATTACTGACATTTCCGGCCCGGATTCTGTCACTTTGGAGATATTGCAGAGGCTGGTGTGGAGTCTCCACCATGATGTGTTCCCCCTGGATGAATGGGCGGTAATTCTTCAATGCCCACACCGTTGCCAGGAGTGCCTTCTCACAATCGTTGAATTTTTCCTCCACAGAGGATAAAGTTTTGCTCGCATAGGAGATTACTTTATTGACCTTGTCATGCTTTTGGTATAATACTGCCGTCAAGCACGTATTAGAGAACCCTGTCTCCAGGAAGAACTCCTTGTTTCTGACAGGGTAAGCTAGGCAAGGCGCTTGTGAGAGGCTTCTCTTGAGTTGTCTTACTGCCTCGGATTGTTCTGGACCCCATTCCCACTTGACCCCCACCTTCAAGGGATGAATCAGGGGTCTGGTGATCTCTGCGTAGCCCTCAATGAACTTTCTGCTGTAATTAGTAAGTCCAAGGAGGCTCCTTAGTTCCCGCAGAGTTGTGGGATCCTTCAGTTTCTGGAGTGCTTCCACCTTCTTTTCTTGGGGACAGAGACCCTGAGGAGTAATCTCATGCCCCAAGAAATGAACACAGGTTCTATACCACTGTGCTTTCTGAAAGGAAAGTTTTGTTCCGGCAGCCCTCAACTGTGTCAGAACATAACAGATCTCCGCTATGTGTTCTTCCACAGATGAACTTTTGATGAGGACATCATCTACATAAGCCAGGTTACCCCTCGCACCCAGGTCGGGCATGGTCTTATGTAGGAAAATGTTGAATTCATTCCCGGAGTTGAGGTATCCGAAGGGAGTCCGGGTCCATGTGTACTGCTGGCCCCCAAAGGTAAAAGTCAGTTTGTATTGGTCCTCCCTACTGACAGGCACGGTCCAGTATCCATTGGTCAGGTCTATTGCAGTGAATACCTGTGACCCCTGGATCTGGGCCAGCCCTTGGTCAATGTAGGGCAGAGGCCATCGGTAAGTATAGACCCGTTTGTTGAGCTCCCTAAGGTCGGCGCAGAGCCTCCACTGGCCGTTTGGCTTTAAAATCCCCAGCACCGGATTATTGAAAGTGCTGTGGACTGGACGGATTATTCCCCGGGACTGAAGGTTCTTAATTATTTCAGTAAGGGACTCTATGGATGCGAGAGGCAAACGATATTGCTTCACAAACACTGGAGTCATTCCAGGGTCCGTGGGAATTGTTGTGTGGATGTCGGTGCGACCACAGTCATATGAGTCTACCGCAAAGAGATCTTGGAAATCCAAGAAAACTTGTTTCAACTTTTGCTTCTGTTCCAGAGTCACACAGGCATCAGCTAGGTTGACTCTCTCTTCCACCATCTGCCTGAAGCCTGGAAAGACTTCTGGTTTTGCTATCTCAGCGGCCTCCTCCAGCTGGGTGGAGAAGTCCTTGGTCAGAGTGCTGATTTGGACTGGAGGCTTCAGGTGGGAAAGGCAGCCCTCATGGACCTGGAAAATCACCTCATCTCTCCTGAAGTCACAAGTCACATCTTCCTTACCATAAGGGCAGGAAGTGTACAGCAGGAAGTTCCTCCCATGCCGGGTGAAAATCCTGTCTGGTGTTGTATTGTCATCACTGTCACTGTCAAAACAGTCCTTGGGGATTTGTCCTAACAGTTCATTTCCTAAATCAATGGAGAAATGTCGGTCATCAACCGCCATTCCAATAATGGTGCCTGCGGCTAGAGTAATATTCTGTAAGTCGCTGTTATCCACCTCTATTGGAATGGTGTCATGTTCTATGTTGACTAATGGTGTTGGGTTTACCCCTAACCCTTGCTGTTGGAGAGAAGCATTTAGATGAATATAAGCATCAGGGTTTTTCAATTTTTGTCCTCTTTTAACTTTCACTTCCAGGGAGAATTGTCGGGTCCTTTCTGGGATGGTGACTTCCTCTTTAATCTGAATTTCAACTGCATAAGGTAGCAATTGAGCTGACCTAAATGCTTTTTCTTGATCATCAAAGCCCTTGGGATTATCCGCTAATCGGGACCAAGCTTTGAAGTTGATTAGGTCCAAACTAATGACAAAGTAATTGAGAATGTCACTGCCTAAGTAAAAGGCAGCAGTGACGTCTCGCACGACCCAACAATTATGGACTATGCTCTTGTTGCCAATGGAGATTTTGAGCATACACCTGCTTGGCAGGAGATGTTTGGAATTGGGTGCTTCCAGGTCCATTTCCCATTTGTCTATCAGTTTGAATGTGGGAATGGCTGGATCCTTTGGGAGTTGGCGGAACATGGCTTCGCTGATGAAGCTCTTACCGTTGTTCACACACACTGGAGCGAGAACAGAGTCCTTCCTATCATTTAACTGAACAGGGATGAACAACTGATCTCCCATTTGCTGAATATCAGCCAGGCTCTGAGCTGATTTCACATCTTTCTGGACTATAGGAGTGGGATTGTCTGATTGTGGATTGGTAAAGAATTTCAGAGTGTTTCCTTCCAGTGTGGAATACCACCTTAAACTGGAAGGAAGGTTGATTTTCAGAAATAGAGAGGACCCCCCATCACCAGTCTGTTGTGCTACTGCTATTACTGTCACGTCTGTAATTTGGTTGTTCTGGAATTGAAATTCTACTTGGTCAGATTTTTGTTCAACCATGTGGCAGGTGCCGTTTAAACTAACATGGTTGACACTCTGTTTTAATTTTATTGGTCGGCTAGTCTGGGTCCAGAGGACCTTGTTTACACAAACTATTAGGGGTGACAACCTTCTCAGGAGGTCATTCCCTAGTAAACAAGGGGTGCCCTCTGGAGTCACTACTATGACTGGGTGTTTCACCTTGTGTCGCCCAATTTTGATGTCCAAATCTGCAGGCCCCTCGACAGGAATTTCCTTCCTGTCAAAGTTCTGCAGTTGTCCAGGAAGAGAGGTGAGAGGAATACGGTAATTCTCCCCCCTTCCTGCATTTAGTTCATCAAAGGCCCTTTTGGACAGAAGGGTAGCTTGGGATCCAGTGTCCACCAGTGCCAAGAATGTACCCTGCCCCTGTACTTGTACCGGGGCATAGTATCTTCCCTCCTTTTCCTCAAGGGGGCACAGATAATGCACATTTTTGGACAACTGGTGGGCTAATTTTCTGGTTTTGGACATTGCTAGCGAAGAGATTTGGGCAGAATTCTGTGGAGAGCCTGGGGAATCTGAAAGAAAAAGTTGGCAACTGGAAATGGTTTCGGGTTCTGGGCCGCCCTCCCCTTTTTGGAGGCAGTCATCAGGATGGGTTTGACCCATGGGGTTTTGGTATTGTTGGTTCTGGGATAGAATGATGGGCGGCGACAGCTCAATCCCCACATCTACCCAGTCTGTTGATTCGGTTTTAGGTTCCCCTGGTTCCGGTTCTGGGCCGCCCCTGCCTTTTGGGAGGCAGTCACCAGGATGGGTTTGAACCAGGGGTTTTTGGTTTTGTTGGTTCTGGGATAGAATGATGGGCGGCGACAGCTCAATCCCCACATCTACCCAGTCTGGATTGGAATCTCTTGGGACCCATTTTTCCTTGGGAGGAGTTCCCCCATCTCTGAAGGAGAAGATCCTTTTCCCAGGATCCTCTGAGGATCCCTCTCCCTCAAATTGGAAGACCTGCACCTCCTCCACAAAGTGGGTCTGTTTGGGTCCTTTGTTCCTCCTACCTCCTCTCTGCTCCTTAGGTGGCAGACTTTCAGGGGTAGGAGATTTTGTTTCCGGTTCCTGGTTTTCCAGGGGCTGTTTACAAGTTGGGAAGGAAGCTTCCTCCAAGACTTTACACCCCCCTTCCCCTTGTGCCTCCTCCCTGGGAATCGGTGGGTTATCGGGGTGCTGCCCCCGTCATTGTTCTGGAGCACCAGGCCCAGAGTTTGGGGCATTCTGCGGTGGAATGTTCATCTGATGGTTCTGTTGAGCCCTCAGTATGTGACCCAGATCCCGTGCCATATTTTGGACCTGGCGCTCAAGTTGTGAAACCCGCTCTGGTTGATACGGGGTTCTGTTTTCTCCCCTGGGCTGATCCCGGGAAGAGTAGTTATCCCTTCTCTGGTAATACCCTGGGTTGGGAAGATTTGGGTACCCCTCCACCCTTGGCCTCCCCTCTCCCGGATTAGGTTGTCTGGGCTCAAGGAATTGGGGAAAGAAGGATGGATGGTTTTGGGGTTGGAAATTGGGTGGATATCTGGGAAAAAAGTTCTGCCCAGGATTTGGTGAATTTCTGCCCTCCTGGGGGAAGTTAGGAGGGAAGTTCCCTGGGTCAGGTGCTTGGCTGGATCTCCCCCCTTGGGCTGGAGGAGTCCACACATAACCCAGGATGGGTTGGTTTCCCTTGTAGCGGGGATTTACATAATCAGGGGAGCGGGGGACTCCCTCCTCGACTCCCTGTCTGTGACTGGCCCGAGGGCCTTCTGGTGTTAGAGTTATTCTGCACAGGCAGGTTTTTAGGCCCCCCCCATCTCCAAATCTAAAGCGGGGGCAACCTTTACCTCTGCCACCTTGGCAGCAGCAGGGGTGCTGTTGGTTTTGGGGTTTTTCTGCGCCTTACTTTTATTTTCTATGGGCTTCTGGCACCTCATAGATCCGGGTGGCTTGCTCAATGACCCAGTCTAAAGATCTTTTCTCGTGAAAATCTCTCACGAGCTGGGTCATTATGTACTTGGGAAGAGCATGGAAAAATGTGTTGATGAATTCTCTGCTGCCCGTGCACACCCTTCTGGTGGTCTGCGCAAAGGCACGCTTAAATTCTTGCACAAATTCTTGTGGGGCCTGATCCTCCCCACATTGCAAATTGTAGGCTGCCTTGCGAGCCTCTTGGGGATTTCTATGTACAGAAAAATGTTTCAAGATGGCCGCCCTATATGTGGACCATCTTGGATGGTTTTGGTCCTCCAGCCCCGCAAAGAAACTGGAGTATTCAGGGGAGAATGTCCATTTGACGTACTGGATGCAGCTACTGCTGTCCTTCAAATGGAAAGTCTCCATCATTTGCTCATAGAGCTCCAAGTGTTCCCAAATAGAATACTTGGCGTTCTTATGATGAGGCGTGATGACACTCCTGATTGCCTTAATCTGTTTTAAGGGGTCCTTAAGCAAGGCCCTTTTCACCTTATTGGCCTTTTTGGTTCGGGTAACCCTGGTCCATTCATCCTCTGATTCAGAAGCACTGCTCCCAGAGGTGCCCGTCTGATCTTCCAGGTTTTCCCGGATTCTGCGAGCCTGGGAATAGCTGGCAGAATGTGGGGACCTGGATTCCTGTGTCCTGTGACGCTCAGAGGAGTCTTCAGATCCCTCCTTGCTACCAGGATTTGATGGGTACCCCCCCACTGACCTAACTGGGCAGAGGTTTTCAGGATGCCCTTAGTGGGCCTACTCTCCTGGGGTTCCCCACTAAATTGCACTGTACTTAGGTGCCCATACCCGGTTGCCCACCCATCCATTCTTGGGTGGTACTGGCCTATGAGCCCCATCCTTTTGGCTGGATAGTAATCTGCCATCCCTGTGGCCCTGTGCTCATGTGCGCCAGGGGACATGGGGGTGGCAGAGTCCAGGGACTGGGAGAGATGAAGGCCTCTGGTACTAGGGCTCCTGAGGTTATGCTCAGGTGTTTCCCTTTCCCAGCAAACCTCATCTCTATCAGCCCCTGCTCCCTGTTGCAATGCAAGAGCCTGCACTTTCAGTTTCTCAGTTAAGGCCTTACTAGACTCTATCAGTCTCTCCTGCATGGCTACCTGTTGCTGGAGCCTATCATTTGCTGACAGAGAGCCTCATTCTCTCTCTGTGCCTCCTGATTGGTCCTGGAAAACTGGTCCAGTCTTTGCTGCAGGAGGGTTACCTCCTGAGTCCCATCCCTACTGGCCTGCACCTTTCTTGCCAGAGCATCTTCCACCCTCCTGGTGTGCTCTAGCAAGTCGTGATGCTCTTTTTGGAGGTCAGTCAGCCCCCGGAGGGCCAGGTGATTGTCTTCAATTTTTTTCTTTTAATTGGCAGTCTTCCTGGCCTAAGGTGTCCCTTTCCTGACTAAGAGCCTGCATCTGTGCCGCCAGGTCGTCCCTTTGCATTTGAAGGGCACCAGCTTTCTGGCGCTCCTGATCAAACTCTGCCTGGGTATCCAGGTCTTTCAGGATCAGTTTATTGCTCTCTGCATTTTCCCTATCTAGGTGCCTTTGCAGGGTGACTACCTGCTCAGCACATGCCCTATTGAAATCTAATTGTTGCTCCAGCTTTTTCTAGCTCTGCAGTATGGAGTCCAAACCTTCTTGGTACTCCTTCTGCAAGGCCAGAAATCTGGTATCCTGGTCAGACTTTTCCTGTTGCAGGATTCACATGTCCTCTTTGATTTTAATGAGATACTGTCTGCTCTCATTTTCTGACTCCTGGCTTCTGTGCATCCTCTGCTCAGAAGAGACCAGGTCAGATTGGGCCTTCTCTAACGCAATCTGTTGCCTATTTACCAGATCTTGGCCTTCAGCACATTTGTCCTGCATGGCTCCCATATATAGATACAAATATGCCGCTATCCTAACCATCTTGTCATGTTCATCTTTAGCTTTAGGAGCCATGTATAGTTCACTCAGGGCCACAAGTAAGGGACCCTGATCTCTCCAGTTATCTAACCCAGTTGCAGTGACCTGCCGTGTGATTGCCTGCAACCACGCATCCTGGCCCTGATCAGTCCATTCACCTCTCACAAATAGCTTATGTAAGAAGTGTTCTCTGGCTATTTTGATGTCTACCAGTATCGTCATTCTGGAATTTGAGTTCCTTCCTGACTTACAGAAGTTTGTATTTTATTTTACAAAACAGACCGTTTCCTTAGAGCGTTCCTTTGAGGGGTGCTTTCACAGTGTAAAACAGCGTGGTGATCTAACCGGATATGTGTATCCGGTCAGTTGACACACTGTATTAAGCTGCACAAGTAGTAAATCTAATCCAGAATATCCCGGCTACGAGCCCCCACTTTGTAAGCGGATTCAATTCAACACTACAGCTAAGTTAATGCCTAGTGTGGGATGCTGAGGGAAACCCTTATTGATATATTTTTATGTCCAGTTCATTTACTCTGAATGACAACCCTTATATAACACCCCTCTCTCAGAATCCCCCGACCCCGCTGAGCCAAGAAGTAGGTTTGTTTTGCAAATTTAAAAGGTTTATTTGAAAATTAAACAATATATATCTATCACACTTTTATAGTAAATTAATATTTGATAGTACACTTGTGAGGATGATAGTGATCAACAATGGATAATGTTACAGTGGTACACTCTTTTTGATGGCTTAGAAGTGATATAGAGAGGATAAAGTAGCTGAGAATGCTTTTATGGCTTCAAGGACAATGCAATGATGAATGAAAATGTAGTACAGAAAATAAACTTGATATGACTTCAACAAAAGACAATGGCCCTCATTACGACCCTGGCGGAATTCGGAAAACGATGGCGGAAATGCAATACCGCCATCGAATAGCGCTCGGTGCGACTATGACCCGTCACCGCAAAGTACGAAGCCATTAGCGACACCGTAGTGAACGCCAACGCTAACTGCACCAAGCACGCGCGCGCGCGCCATGCCAAACCGTAAACACCACCATGGTGCAAGGGTACGCCAATTCCGACCCTAGCGGACATGTACCTAACGCCATCAAGCATGGCGGAATGTACCATTCCGCCATGGTGAGAAGTACGGCATTGCGAATCAACCGTAAACGGCCCCACTGAGTGCCTGTACACCGCTCCCTGCCCACAAAGTACAACTCCCCGTAGGTGCAATGAAGTCACAATGCAACCAGTGAAATGTACAAGTCACCCATGCATGCCAACGAACAAATGAAACACAAGAGGGGCCAATGGGAGCTGCAGGGCACAGATGGCACGAATACAGAAGCCATCCCAATGGACACGACCACAGTCCCCCACCAAGAAACGCACGCAAACACAGGCACCTGTGACCAGCAATATTCCGAAAATCACATCATTCCACCAGTCCACCTGGCTGACCGGCATCTGTTACACAAAACCCAATCCCCCGCCCCTGAGCATGACAACATTCAAACAGTCATATTGGCAGCCCCCATCCCTGACCTCACGGGCTTCGTAGGCAAACACGCCCAGTACAGTACCACGCAACTAAACTCCGAAGCTGGAACCCAATGCAGATCTCCTCACAATACATCGCTCCCCAAATAGGAATATGCCACATCACTTGCAAAGAAGAACGCTACACGGGCCAAATCAGAATAGAAATTTAATGCACAACAAAATCACCAAGCCCATACAGCCATCAAGCCATGAACTCCAAAACACATTTCACCATTGTGGGCTGCATCCGCAAGAAATGACCAGCCACTACTTGTGTGACGCCCTGTTCCATCATGGTACACAGAGCCACATTCACGTACGAAAAGGCAACATGGAAGCGCACAGAACCGCAGGGCCGTCCCAATGGGGAGGCACTAGTCCAGCTGAAAGGCCGAAATGTTGCTCCGAGCCACCAGTACTGCGTAAGGGCATGTGGCCCATTGGCGATCGTCCCATAAGATCGTAATGCTGCTCCACTGATTAACACGAAGCAGCAGGTGTCGGGAGTAAAACCCATCTGCAGGAGTGGCATACAGATGGCAGTGGCAAAAGGGGAGGAGATACCTGTCAACCAAAAGAAAAGAAAAAGAACAGAATGGCCATCAGAACTACATTCGAACAACTCACTTCAATGATCACACTAAATCCACAGCCATATGCATGCTAGCCCACTCCAAAGGTTCATCACCACCCAAAAACCACTTGCGACTCATAACTATCTATATCGAGGTGTAAACACCATCACAAACGAGTGTACCTGTGCATGCGTCTGTCAAAACAGAATCCATCAGATGGGATTGGTAACGTGCATGGACACAAGTGTCTGAGGGCGCGTCGAGACAGGGAGGGCTCAACAAGGCCAGATAGACGATGGTCCCACTATGGCAGCCCTGCATCACATAGCGTAGGGGAGGCGGATAGATTCCAAGAAGCCCTGTACATGGCAAACTCTGTATCAAATCATCTGTCCATGCATCCATTCATCATTCCCTCATCCCGGGATTAAAACGCCTGAATATTTACTCACATAACATTAGAAATATCCATTGAGTCTGTGCGTTATGCAGCCTGCAAAATCCACAGTGCCCCAGCCCGTAATTCCAGTGTAGTGAAGTAACATGTATTTGGGAACGTCCGGCCTCATCGCCCACGTCGCCATTGCGCATCCCAAACCATTCATATCAATCATTGCATCCTCGCCATGGCCCCTGTCCCAAGGACATTGAACAATAGTACGTTATATTTGCAGTCAGACCTGTGGGCATTTCCTCGCCGCTAGCTGAAAACCGAAAGCGCCGCCCTTCGAATTCCTCATTTGCAACATCACGTCGAAGAGGCATCTGTGGCCGTTTGAAATCACTAATTAATCCATCGAGTGCGGCTGTGTGTGAAAATGGCAACTGCCTTCACCCACAAATGGGACGCCCCGCCCGTCGTTGCAACTCGGTACAGTGATGCATGAGGGTCCACCGTTACTCGAGTACTACGTTCCACTGACCCTTCACAAGTCTGTTCGCGACTGCACAGATAGAATGTGAAACAATGGGACCACAGCAGAATGAACATATCAACCAATGTTACACGGCCATCGGGTACAAATACATGATTGCAATAGCAAGATGCCATTCCCCGAATTGCAGCGTTGTGTGCGGGACGTGCTCGGCCAAAGGGGAGAGCAGTTTGCACAGGTGGAATGAATCACCACAGGTGGAGGCCATACAGCCTGAAAACACATAAATTGCACACCCAGTCTCCTCCCACAACCACACCGAAATGCTACCGGCAGGACTCGCGATGTTGGCCCTGGGGGACCTGATAGCACTGCAAGTACTCCAACTCCAAGAAGAAGACGAACACCAACTACAACCGGCCGCACGGAGGAGACGCAGGAGGAGGAGGAGGGCAAGGCAGGGCCAGCAAGGGCCGCCAGCACAGCCACTACCACCACGCAGGCAGCCCGCAATCCCACGCCTCCGAGCACATCCGTTCAACCTCACTGATGAGCAGATCCACACCCTCTACCGTCTGGACCGGGACACCATAGCCGCCATTGTGGACATGACACAGGCTGACCTTGTCAGCATGATAGATAGCCCAACCGCCATCCCACCCCTACTGAAGGTGGTGTCTGTACTACACTTCCTGGCCACAGGCACCTACCAGCACACAGTCGGACAGTTGCATGGCATTTCCCAGCCACTGTTCTCACGGATACTATTGCAAGTGCTCGATGCCCTCCTGCAGCACGCAGACGACTACATCTCCCTACCACGCTCGGAGCAGGAAATTACCAACACAAAAGTGGGATTCCATGCACTTGCCGGCATACCGGGTTGCATTGGTGCCATCGACTGCACCCATGTGGAATTGGTCGTCCCACATGCCATGGAGGCCCAGTACCGCAACCGAAAACAATTTCATTCTCTGAATGTACAAATGGTGTGTGACTCCAACAGGATCATTACACATTGTTGTGCCAGATTCCCTGGATCAACCCATGATTCTATGGTCTTGAGGAACTCTACAATACCACGCTACATGGAGCGACACGCAGGGAACAGATCCTGGCTACTCGGTGAGTCTCATTACATGCATGATAATGTGGGGTATGTGATTCGGCAATGACCTGGCAGGAAGGGGGGGGGGGGTTGTTGCGTACGTAGCAATGGCATTCCACATCATACGTTTATCGTCCACATACAGGTGATGCTGGATATCCACTGAAGAGATGGCTCCTCACACCAGTCCGGAACCCACGGGACCAGCATGAGGAGGACTACAACCATGCCCACTCACGTACCCGTGTAGTCATTGAACAGGCATTCGGCCTACTGAAGGGTCGTTTCCGCTGCCTCAGCAGGTCTGGCGGGGCACTCCTGTACCGCCATGAGAAGGTTGCAAAGATGGTCATGGCATGTGTCATGCTCCACAACATGTGCGTACGTAGAAATGTGCCCATGCCCCCTGACGCAGAACTGCAAGCACCTGATGATGGTCATGATGAGGGTGGGGATGTGGCAGCACCTCAAGGAGTCTGCGAGGCACCGGAGGGCCGTGACATTCGTCAGCATCTCATTGATGTATGCTTCTAGCACTCACGCCTGGTGGCTGATACATGGACACGGGACTCGTGGCACTGTGTTTGTCTGGGACATGCACAATATGGACTGTACGCCTATGATGGCCTAGTACACAAAGATCAATGTCCACACATCTCATTGGTTGATCGTGCACTGTTTATGGCATATGTGATAACATGTTGTACACCCTATCGACCCGCCACCCAAGTGAGCCCAACACACCCCCTCCACCCTCCTACCTCCCCCCCGTACACCAGTGTCCAAAGATGCTCATTGTCAGTGGGCAGTCGCTATTGCAAGCCCCCTCTGCGGGTATCAGGGGCACCCCTGCCTGTGGAGCGCAGGTTCCTCCCAGATCTACGTTGGGGGCTGCCCTGGACGGAACTTGCAACGGATGATGTCTCTGCCTGCTCACGTCCATGCATGTCCCTAAGGGTTTGCGAGAGCTCAGTGAGCACACGGCGCACTGCGGCAAGTTCGGCACATACGTCCTTGGACGTCGCATGCAGTTCCCCCCTCAGGCTCTCGGTGCTTCTCTCCATTTGGACTCCCAGGCTCTCGGTGCTACTCTCCATTTGTGCCCTTAGTGTCTCTGTACCTCTCTCCATTTCTGCCCTAAGTGTCTCAGTTGATGTTTCTATGTCTGCCTTAGTGCCCCCACATTCATCGGCATGGTCCTTGAGGAGCGTGGCCAGTTGCTGCTGTTGCACGATTAACTGGTCGAGGGACTGTTGCCTCTGCTGGGCCATGGCCATTTGCGGGGGTGTCACAGAGGGGCTGTGGACCTCATGTTGCCTTGCCACAGGGCTTGTGGGGGATGGCCAGTCGTCGTCTTGTGGGTGCCCCTGCGTGGTATCCTCATGTTGTACGGGATGGGACAGACAGGGGGATTGGGACAGGTCATGGATGGATCTGACTTCGACATCCCCGTCTTCTGTGTCGGAGCATGCTGCCATCAATGGGGTGTCACCTATGGTGCTGCTGCCACCAGAGGCAGTGCCTTCTGTGGCATCCGTTGGGGGGACCTGTGGTGGTGGCGTTGTGGGCATGCTGGCTGCTGGGGTGCCTGTTGATGTTCCCTCCTCTGTGCTGCCACCTGATTTGTGCTGCTGCCGTGTCTTGATGCGTGCAGCTGAGGTGGAGGGTCTTTGGCCGTTGGTCTTGGCCCTCTTTGCAGGTGTGCTGGTAGGGGTGTCCTGATGCTCGTCGTTTGGATCGGACCCTGTGGTGGAGTAAAGGAGGGCGAGGGTTATTGATGGGTCTGTGGGAATTGGAATGGCATTGTATCACATGCATTGGGGTGGTACCTGAGGGTGATTTGGGTCGGGGCCTTGGAGGTGCTTTCATTTGTGTGTGGAGTGAGGGTGCAGTTGTTTGGCAGCCTGCAGTTAGGGTGTGCCTGCTGCACGTGTAGTGCGTGTTTTAGGGGTTTTTAATTATTTATGTATTTATTGTGGGTTTTAACGTGCGCTATCAGGCCGATGTGTGTGGACGTTCTCCTGGACATGTGTTTCTGTTGCACTATGTGGACACATGGTACTTCACATGGATGGACTTTGTGGATTTGGCATTGTTTTATCTGGCCCACCTACCTGAATCTTCGGATGTCTGCACTCCTTTCTCCATCCCTCCGACTCCCTCTATGCTCTCCATTCCGATGGTGGAGGCACAGATTTCTTCCCAGGGGGTCAACTTGATGGGTGATTCAGGACCTCCCCCGGTGGCTGTGGCAATGTTGCGGTTGGCAGAGAGTATGCTGCGGACGCGTATCCGCAGGTCGTCCCATCGCTTTCGGCATTGCTGTGGGGTGCGGGGTGCGGTCCCCACCGCACTTACCCGCTGTGCCACCAGAGCCCATATGGCCTTCTTGTTTGCAAGTGCCGTCCTGGTCATTTGCGTGCAGAAGACGACGGCAGCATTCTCCTGGAGGGTCTCTGTTAGCACGGTGAGTTCCTCACGGGAGAAGTGGACCTGCCGCTTGCGGTCGCACGCTTTCTTCGCTACTTTTCCCATTTTTCTTGGTTTCGCTAGGGTGGATGACGGGTTGGGGTGTGTCTCAGGGTAGTGTTTTTAGTGGTTGTGTGGTTTTAGTGGTTTTATAGGTGTACGGCGGGATGTTTCCCGTTCCGGGCCCATGTTTTAACTTCCGTTTCCGTATATTTCCGGTCACCGTACTTTCCGGTAGGCGCACACTGCGGTGTCCGCTGTGATGGGTGGCGGTATTGCACCTAGGGCGCCGTACGGCGGCGGTGTGGGCCGTTTTGGGGTCATTTCCGCCATCGCGGACTTTGCACTTCCGCCATGCCGTGGTGCTCGTGCCCGATGGGTCGGAATGGGCCGCACTTTGCTCCTTCGTGCAATGGCGGAAACGCTATTTATGCTGTGGCGGTCCGGTCAGTCACTTTCCGCCAGGGTCGTAATGAGGGCCAATGTAATCACTTTTCTTTGACAATACACCCCCCCCCCCTTATGCAAGGTAAGGAGATGAAAAGGAGAGCATACAGTTCTCAGGAATGCAATCAAATATAATTCAGTTCCCCCCTAGCAAGCTGAGAGGAAAACAGGTAGGAGTTTTAAACACAGGCAAGATACTTTGATGTGGTTGCAATTAAGTGAAAAATATGCTAAAAAGGCTTTTAATTCCCGATAGGGTGTTCAGGGTAGTTGATAGATACTTTGAATCAGTTCAGGATCACTTTATAAATGCTCTATGAATGATTGTCAGGTTGCACACGAATTTCAGCAAGGAAAGCAAGGACAAATATTTTTACACGTGGCTGAAATTAAGCAAAATGTCAAATCGCGGCAAATTTAGTCGCGTGTGTCGAGCGCAATTACGGAGGCACTATAAGGAGTAGGAAGTCGGTTCTAGGCTCGTTGGAAAGCTTAGAATCTTAGCTTTAAGATGTCAGTTAAAACTCCTAGCCCAAACGGTTCCAGAGATACGGCCGATTTAGTAAAGGTAGTTTTTCGTATTTGAAATTTTAAAGCTTAGAATGACAAATGACAGTTTTCAGTTTTAAAAATGACTGAATGACACGATTTTAGGAGGCAGTTCAAATAACCTAAAATAGTTTGGATTAGATTATTTTAAACTAAGAGATTGGTTTTGGCACAGTGCTAGCTGGGTATTCACACTAGATTTTTGAAATAAGCCGTCAAGGTCTGGTCAGGTTGGACGGGACTTCCGGCGGGTGGTTCTGAAATCCCGGCATTCTGGGTCAGCTCTGCTCTCTGGGTCTGTCAAGCACTGGTTCTGCTCACAACGGTCTGGTTTGTGGTTCTCTCTGGTTCCGGATACAGCACTGCTTTCTGGATACTGCTACAGGTTCTTGCAAAAGTTCTTGGCAAAGAATTCAAACAGCTCGCCTGGCTGTTAAATAGTTTGGTTGGTTTTGAGGCCTGCTGAAGAGAACTCAGCTTGTGGTTTCAGGCCTCTCTGCTACAAATTCTGGAGTTAATTTCTGGTCTCTGGAGATTGATGGATTTGAAGTCTGGATCTCTGGATGTGAAGTCTGAAGTCTCCCGGCAAAGCGTCCCGCAAGAAAGTGGAAAGTGAATCTCTCTACCTGGGTTTCAATGTTCCTTTTATGTGTTTTGAAAATGGGTGTGTGCCTGGGCCTAGCTAAGCCTGCCCCTCTCACTTATCATTGGCCAAGCTTTCCTCTCTCCCTTGATTGGGGGAAAGAAATGGAGTGTCAGAGTGATGCTGTAGGTTTTATGGTCAGAAGAACCTCCCCTTGTCAAATTGCACACAAATCTATTTCTGACCCAAATACATGTTTATCTATGTACCATTTTTCTAATATTATAGGTCCAGTTAACATATTTTCTGTAGCACCAAACCATCTGATCCCTGTCTTTGTACGATGTTGTGTCCACTTATGACAGAATTCTCCCCTTTTCATCCAGATAATGACCTCTAAACCTTTCCATATTTTACACAAATGTGCACCAGGGATATGGGTTTCAGATGATAAAGTGTCAGATTTTTAACATGCATACATTTGGAGTAACAACCTTTTTTTCCGCTACTATCCCCAAGAACATACCACAGGGTCCTAACACCTCTTAAAATGTGCACAGAAAAATCGCAAGAATGATGATGTTATTTATATAATTTTGACAAGTCCGCACTATGAATTATCCATCTTTTTAAAATCATGCTCTGGCCCCAAAGGGGTGTGGTTTTCCAAAGCACATGGTGGAATTTCTGGTTTATCCACTTCCCCCAAGCTCAGCTTGCTATCACAGGCACTGCCCCTCCCAGTTTCTCCCAAGAGGAAGCCATTTTACGACCCCCCCAATATAACATTTGCCTGAGTCCAGGACAGGGCTTTGTTCAACTTCCTGCAGTCTGCAGGTACCACCCCCCTGATTCAATCAGAGAGGTGTCACCTCCTTTTGGTGGGGGCAGCAGGATGCAGCCAGGCCTGGGAAGAGTTGTTGAGCCAGTTCAACTCCTGTCGGGGGTAGTTGTCCGGCAGAATTCAGCTAAATGTCACTTTAGTTCCCAGTTTTCTACATTCAAATCCAACTTACAATTTTTGCACATGCAGCTAGAATGCTGATTCTAAGTTCAAAACTATGACATTTAAAGAATTGCAACCTATGTGACACTCACAAGTAGGTCACTCATTTATTCTAAACATTTCGATTTTAGTGGCTTTAAACCCAAATTCACTTAAGCTGCTGACATCCCCAGCTATTTTTATATATACATTAAATAATGACTTCCTTCAAGTCATTTCAGAATACAGTTTTACATTGTATCCACCTCTTAGCAAGTCTTTCCTTGGCCTGGTTTGGGTTCATTTGTTCAGTTTTACACACAAGTCTGGTGGTTTTAAAACGCCGGCTTTCTGATAGTGGTGAGCACCAGTATTGCATCCATTTTGACATTAAGAAAATGAATTCCCCACAGTTCTGGGTTGCTTTTGGCAATCAGCATTGCCATTCCCAATGGTTTCAGGCTACTGTGTGTGTAGCCCAATGGTGGTTTTAGGCAGTGCCCTCCTGTGCTCACAACATAGGCAAAAATGGGTGGCAGCCTATTCTTCATGTTTTCCCTGTGCACTTCTGGGGAGTTCTGGCCATCATGATGTTTTCAATGCCAGTAATGCACAGTTTTATAGTAGGGCTTGGATGCATGGGTAAAAACATCCAAAACCTTTTAATTTTAGAAAAATGTATATTTTAAACTTTTTACATTATCTACACCATGGATCCTACCCACATGCCAAATTTCAGGTTTGCAGCATGTTGGCAAGTATGCTGAACTTTTCGAACAGTCACACAGACAAATCCACAAATTACCCCTCTCAAAAGAATTAATAGATACAGGTATATTTATATTTTATACTTTTTACATTGTCTATACCATAGAAAAACTACCCTCATGCCAGATTTCAAATTTGTTGCATGTTGGGAAGAATGCTCAACATTTCGAGCAGACACACACACGCACACACATAACCACGCATTGCAGACCGCAAAAAAAAAAAAGCTTACAAAAAATAACATTAGCAAAAATCGATAGTTTATACTTTCTACATTGCCTACACAATGGAACATACCCACATGCCAAATTGCAGGTTTGTATCATGTTGGGAAGTATGACGGACATTTCGAACACACACACATCTACACATTTCCCTTCTATTAATACATATAGATCGAAAATAGATACACAGATAGATAGAGGAAGGATAGCTCAAGGCAGCGTGTTTGTCGCGTTGGTATAATTGTTATGCATACGCAGGAAAGTTGTTACGTTCCCATAACCCATCCATCTTGCAGCGTGTAGTATTTCCCCAATCTTAGCAAAGTAGAATTGAATGAATGAAATTACTTATTCAAATAAGTAGGTGACTTACGCATATTCCTACTTCATTATCAGCCAGCCTTTCAGCATTGGTTAATCATGATAAATGAGATTCTTCAAACACGTGGGAGGAAATTAAGTGATACTCTGTAATGGCGAGCCACAATTTGATTACTATGCTGACATCGTCATGTAGATTGAGTGCTTAGTTCTCTTTATGTTGCTGATTTGCGTATGTATATTTTTGTATTGCCAGGAAAATAATAGGTTGAAGGGAAGTTAATATTACAATTCAAAACCTAAAAAATCAGCTACATTTGCATGGTATAATTTGCTAAACATTAATAATGGAACCTCCTCTTCCCAGCTGCGTTAATTATTTCACCAGAGTACATGCCTAGAGTGCCACCAGGGTACAGTGACAATGGATGCAGTGCTAAGTAGGCAGGTGCCCAGTTTAATTGCATTCACTATGCCCTGTGATCCTGGTGGCTGTGCCTGCTATGCATGGACAGGCTATGCTCTGGACACATGAGCTCTAGTTTTAGTACCCACAGGTACCTGAAGCTAGGCCAAGTGCCATGTAGCCCCCGTTTTTAGAGTCCAGGGGCATGCCCTGTTGTCACTCTCTGAGTAATTGCCTTTCACGGTGTTCTAGGCAGAATGACACTGATTGCAAATCCAAGTAGGGCAATAGCATTGAAAATGGCCTCTGTGATGAATGTATGTGAATTGCCTCAGGCTATGATTTAGACCCTGGGGCCTTGACTTTCGTGCCCGCTGTGCATGCCCTGTAGGCACTTTGCCCTGAACATGGTTTACAACCATCCCCTCAGGCAGTGCAGAGATTGTGGCGTGGCATTGGGCACAGCAGCACTGGCTACACTGCCCAATGGGAAATCCCTGCTGGCATTGTGCCCAAGGCATGACTTTAGACCTGAATGGGCCACATGCACCCTAACTCAAGGGACCAGGGTGGTTGGGGGGGTCGAGAATGCCAACAGTTTGGGCTTTTGTGTAGTCATGAGAATGACACTTGTCAGGCACAGCCGTAGTGGTATTAACTGGACCTTGATGGTAGCAGGTGCAAAATGCTGCGAATAACTACCCATCTAATAGCAGTGCCTGGCAAATGCCTAATACTTACATGCAAGCCGAAACTGTTGCCTTTGACAATGCTTGTTTTTAACAGCACTTCAGTGAAGGACAAACATAGTGCTTATAAATCGTTTGGCTGAAGGGAGACGTGGTTAAGACATTTTATTACACTAATGGTGGGTGATAGGGAGAATTCTCATTTCCCTTACCTAGTGAGTCCCTCAGCAGCTTTGCTGGATTTCTGGAGTTTATTTTTTCCACATGGTAAGAGTGTGAGCTTTTTCCCCACTCTTACCTGTCTTTTTCCATGTGTATTTCAACTGTCTTTGTGATTGTGGACTCTGAAGGACACCACTTCAGTAGCCCCACACTTTTATGTGTTACCCAGTACCTTCAGTGTAGTGACACAGGGTTGTCTCTTAGACTTCCCACCGACTCCATTTTCTGGGGCTGACTACTGTCCCCCAGAAAAGGGTAAAGTTGCCATTAACTCTACATAGTCACTTTTACCACAGATCCAGTACACCCCATTTTATATGGAATATTGGAGAGGGTTAATTCTTAGCCCCTTTTATCTGTGTCTCTTGGAGCATTATTTTGCTCCCTTAACATTAAGACTTGGTTGGTGGCAGTGGTATCTACCCTAATTTTCCTACCGCGATTATATTACAGAACGTGGTAACGTTTTAGGCTATTTTAGTAGCCTCAAACTTTAAACCCACTTGCCCGAATACTTTTTATTTCAGCTCCGGTTGTATTTAATCACCATTTCTTTGTTAACATCCTTCTTGGGTCTTTCTTTGCGCGGTAAACCAGGTTTGCCTCCTTTGTTCGCCAACCTGTGGCGGGCTTATAACCAGAAGCCCTCCTTTGGCGTCTGGGTGTCTAGGGGGGCTGAATGTGAGGGAGGAGTGTAGTCACCCCCTGCACAGGGTCTCATTGGAGACCCAAGTCACAGTTTGTGTTGATTGGCTGAGGTGGTTGTCCGGGCTGGACAACCCCCCTTCTGAGTGATTGACAGCCAGGCTGTGTGAATGGGGGATTTTGGCATAAACGGCAGGACTCTTAGGCTAGAAGGCAGAGTTGCTACTGGAACTGCAAGGAACCGAAGAGAAGCGGAGAGGAAGACGGCTGCTGCAATCCCGAGTCCGGGTGAAGCCTGCTGCAGTCCTGAGCTATCTACCCTTCAACGACAAGAGAAGATCCAGTCCGGAGTCTTCTTCCCTTGAGCCTGGTGGGATCAACCAGCTCACCCTTCCTTCAGTCAGAGAATCCTCTCCTGTGACGAAATCACTGCTTTTCTGTAGTGGTCCGGATAGCCATCAGGAGAGCCCTCTCCTGATTTAAAGGAGGGCACCTTTTATTCATCAATGTCTTTTTCGCTGCTGCTGGCCTCATCCCTGGGTAGTGCAGATCGCTCCAGACGTCCTCCTTCTTGTCCCCATGACTGAAGCCGCAGGAACCATGAGTCTGCAGGAACTACCAGGAACAACTGCCGTGACACCAGCTTTTCTCCAACGGAATAAGGTACTGTGCACATTTGGTCGTTCTCTCTGTCTGACTACCCGGAATCGGGGTAAAGCCTTTTCATCATCGAAGATTTGCTCCTTCTTCCTTCCCTCTTATAACTTTTCCTTCCAACTGACAATATCTAAGTACTCTTGGCATCTTGAATCCCGAACTGTTCAACTTGTGATCCTCGGCAACTGAGCATCTGCTCCATTGACACTGGCACAGTCCTACTGACTTTAATCTGTATCTTTGAACGAGTCTTCCGATTCCCTTGCCTTGACAAAGTATTTCCTGTGATTGTATCCACTGTTCCCTTGTTTGAAATTCTATAGTACAAAGAGTGTTTTAACTTTGTGAGCATTTCGATTCGCGGTTACGCGTTAGTATCGCAACACCGGTCTGTCAAATCCTAATGTAATTACCTTGAATTTGCTCAAACAAGTGGAATTGGTTTTTACCTGAAAACTTGAGTCAGTGTTTGCTTGAGTCACAGTAATTGTGGTCCTTTGTGTAATCTCTACTACTGCTCATTTACTCTTGAGATAGGTCTGGCTGCTCTGCTACTGCTACCACTCTAACAGTGTAGTACAGGATTGTATCAAAGGGGAACTTGTATTGCCACTTGTAGTCTTAATTGTGTGTAGTGGTCCCTAAGGGCACTGCACAGGATTCTGCCTAACACTGGTGTACAGCGCTGTGGATTTGGAAGTATAGTGACTACACTTAGAGTGCTGCTATTGCTTTGGGTTAACTAACCACAAGGCTAAACACCACTATTCTATTAACTAAACAGCTACACTGAACACTGAAGAGATTCTCTCAAACTACACTGCTGAGGTTTTGAGAACCATGTGTAGGGAGAGGAGTCTCTCTGGTAAAGGAAAAAAATCTGAACTGGTTGCTAAATTATTGGGAAAACAAAGTCTGGAGAGTGAGTCAGAAGGACCTACCCCTCCAGAAAATGTGGATGCTGATGTGTCTGATTCTGAGAGTGTTGAAAAATAAGTAGTTAGGAGTTCCTACCAACTCCTTGCCTGCTCAGCAACCACAACCTCTGTCCAGTGGGACCCCCACAGGTCCTACACTCACTCCTGAGTTTATTGCACTAGAGAAAATGAGACTTGAATTAGAAGTGAAACGTATTGAAGCACAAACTGCCATGAAACATCAAGAATTAAGGCTCAGAGAAATGGAGATGGCTCATGCTCTAGAAATGAAAAAATTGTCTTTGGAAAATGTTTCTCTCCCAGAGTCTTCCAGGTCTTCCAGCCCTAAGAGACCCCGTATGCCAAAGGAAATGAATGGTATGTATGAGACTAAACTTGATGTTTTGTATTGGTTAGCAATGTTTGAGTACAATCATGGGATTCAGGGTATCTCAGGGAATCAGTTGATTCCTTGGCTTTTCTCTAGGCTTCCCCCTGTTGCAAGTGATGCTGTAAAGGAGTTGGGGGAGGAGGATAAACAGTATTATGCGTGGGTGAAGCTAGCATTAATAGCTAGATCTGGGAAGACCCCTTCCCAGTACCTTAAGAGGTTTAGGACCCTCAAAAGCATGCTGGTACCCCTTGGGCTACCTAGGTGTGTGAATTTTTGAAAAACTTAGATGGCTGGGTTAAGGGTTAAAAAGTAAACTCTTATGAAGGTGTGAGGAATCTTGTAATGTTGGAGTCTATTTATGGTGTCTGCTCCCCTGAGCTTAGACAGCACTTGGCTGATTCAAAGGAGATAGATCCTAAGAAGTTAGCTAAGGCTGCTGACTTGTGGCTTGCCAACAGGGCTATTCACAAGGATTCTGGGGTAACTCAGAAGAAGGATAAGGGAAAGCAGCCAAAGAAAGACAGCAAAGAGAATTCCAATAATTTCAATCCAAAAGAGGGCCCCAAACATAACCAGGGTAAGCCACAAGGGAAACCGAATTAGGCTAGTGTATCATCTGATCCCAAACCAGATGGAGATCAGAACAAACACCCATTCAATAAAGCATTTGGTAAATGCTTTGTTTGTGGGTCAACTGACCATGTGAAAAGAGATCCGAGATGTAAGGCTAAACCTTCAGGGGTCCACAATGTCTCCTTAGCCTTCTCCCAAGTGGATGAAGTACCTATAGCCAGTGGAAACTTTCAGTTACTAGCTGATGAGCCCATGAGAGTCTCAGCTAGTGTTTCTTTAGTGTCATTGGGTCTTTGGGAACAACAGAACTTAGATGTCTACAACTAAATCGCAGACAATACTAAAGAGTATTACAAAGATAGTCTTCTTGTGAATGGTCAGGAAACCCCTGCCATCAGAGACACTGGAGCCAGCATAACTGTGGTTGATGAATGTTTTTTCAAGGTGGAGGATGTTGCTAAGGCACCCAAACACCTAACCATGTTAGCTGGAGGCCCTGTGCAAATGGTTCCCCAATAACCAGCTCTCATCTAGTGCAATGACATGACTGTCAGAATACCTGTAAGTGTGCAAAATAACGTGCGTGGGAGAGTCCTGTTGGGTAATGACCTTACAACTCTTGGAGTTGTGTCCAGTACCCCCAGGCCTCCCAGCAAAAGGAAGCAGTAGCTCACAAGGTCTGCTAGGGAGAGAACCTTGAGAGGCTCTCCTGGGTACTTGATAGAAGAAACTATCACCCCAAGTCCACAGGACTTACTTACTGCTATTGCAGGATGGAAAGAGACCAAGGGGAAACCCAAGTTTGTCAGTAAGAAACCAGGAAGCCCTCCTGTGCCCAGAAGGACATATCCAAGATTGTCCAAAGTCAGCTCTGTGACTCCTCCACCAGCTGAGGCTGAGTGTGAGGTTGAACCCTGTATGGTTCAACTAGATACTGAGGAATCAGATCTAGAAGAAGATCTTACTCTGGTTGGAGATCTTGACCCTGTTGACCATCCTGAGCTGCAGTCTTTACTGGCAGAAGGTGGACCCAACAGGGCAGACTTCAGCAGAGGACAAAAGGAGTGCCCTACTCTTGAAGGTCTTCACCTACAGGCAGCTTCTCAGCTCAATGGGACTGAATATGGAAAGTATTGGTTGCACTGGGAAGATGGCCTCTTCTACAGTGAACCGACTGAGTCAACCCCTGGAGACTGCAAAAAACGTGTAGTACATCTAGTGAACTGACTCCAGTTTCTGCAGTTAGCCCACTTAGTCACTTAAGTTTTAAGAAGACCAAGGAAAGGCTCTCTCTGTACTTTTACTGGCCTAAGATGGGTTCAGAAGTAGACAAATTCTGCAGGAGCTGTCACACTTGCCAAACTTCTGGCAAGAGTGGAGCCAAGAATGTGGCACCCCTGGTGCCTCTCCCAGTGGTGGGAGTTCCTTTTGAGAGGGTCGGGATTGACATTGTTGGTCCTCTTGACCCTCCCACATCTTCAGGTAACAGGTTTATCCTGGTTATAGTGGATCATGCCACTAGGTATCCTGAAGCCATACCTATAAGGACTGTTACGGCTCTGACTGTGGCTAAGGCCATACTTGGTATTTTTACCAGAGTAGGTTTTCCTAAGGAGGTGATATCTGACAGGGGATCAAATTCTATGTCCGACTACATGCAAGCCATGTGGAAAACCTGTGCAGTCACCTACAAGTTCTCTACTGCCTAGCATCCCCAAACCAATGGGTTGGTAGAGAGGTTTAACAGAACTATGAAGAACATGATAGGTGCTTTAGAAGAACCCCTTAAGAGAAAGTGGGACCTTCTACTGCCATGCCTTCACTTTGCATATAGAGAAGTCGTCAGGAGGGAGTAGGTTACAGTCCCTTCAAACTTCTCTATGGCCATTCATTCAGAGGCCCATTGGCCCTGATTAAGGAGGGGTTGGAGAGTGCTCCTTCCCCCAAGCCAGTCAGAGTGACTGACTATGTGATAGGTCTCCGGAGGAGAATGTCACACATGATGGCAGAGGCAAGTGATAACTTGAAGGCTGGTCAAGCTCTGGTCAAACATTGGCATGACCAGAAGGCTAACATGGTTGAGTTTACTCGAGACCAGCTTGTTCTTGTTATGGTCCCCACAAGGTAGAGGGTCTTGCAGGACAAATGGATAGGACCCTTCAAAGTTGTAGGTAAACCTGGAGAGGTGAACTATCTGGTGGATTTAGGCAATCCTAAGGATGTTCCTAGAGTCTTTCATACCAACCGTTTAAAGGCATATGTCTCTTGACCTGACATAGGGGCATTGCTCCTAGCTTCATCTCAGGAGGAGGAGGAGAGTGAACCTCTGCCTGACCTCCTTAGAGGCTGACTTTTAAATGAGCAAGTGGAAGGAGTTAATCTCTCTTCCAGTCTCACATCTGACCAGCAGGATGAGTGCAAGTTACTGTTAAATCAATTTGCCTCCCTGTTCTCACTTTCACCAGGCTTGACCCCATGGGGCCAGCATGATATCCTCACTGGTGACTGTTTTCCTGTCAAAAGCAGGAGGTACAGAATGTCAGACAATGTAAGAACCCACATAAGGAATGAGGTCAACAAGATATTTGATCTCGGGGTTATAGAGCCCTCTACTAGCCCATGGTCTAGCCCAGTCGTGCTTGTACCAAAGGCAGGATCGAAGGAGTTGAGATTCTGCATGGACTATAGAGCTCTAAATGCAGTCACTAAGACTGATGCCCATCCTTTACCAAGGACAGATGAGCTGCTGAACAAACTTGGTGCAGCCAAGTACCTCAGCACATTTGACTTAACGTCAGGCTATTGGCAAATAGCCCTAACAGACCATGCCAAGGAGAAAAGTACATTCTCCACCCCAGATGGCCTATACCAATTCAATTTAATGCATTTTGGATTAAAGAATGCACCTGCTACATTTCTGAGGATGGTCAATCAAGTTCTGAATGGGATGGAGGACTTCTGCATGGCATATTTGGATGACATTACAGTGTTCACCCCTACATGGAAAGTACATATTGGATATGTATTGCAGGCTCTGGTACAGGCCCATCTGACCATAAGGGCAAGTAAATGTCAAATTGGTCAGAGTACAGTGGTCTACCTTGGACATGATGTAGGAGGAGGTGAAATAAGGCCATTGACTAGCAAAGTACAGGCTGTACATAACTGGTCCACCCCTACTACTCAAACCCAAGTGAGAGCCTTCCTAGGTGTCACTGGGTATTACAGGAACTTCATTGAGAACTATGAGACCATAGCTTCTCCCTTGAATGTCATCTCCTCTCCCAAATTTCCTAAAAAGGTCAGGTGGAATGAGGAGTGCAATCAAGCCTTTGAAGGTCTAAAGAAAGCCCTTTGTCAAGCTCCATTCCTAAGAGCTCCTGACTACCATCAACCCTTCATTGTACAAATTGATGCTTCACATGTAGTTATATGTGCAGTCCTTAGTCAACTGGATGAGAAAGGTAGGGAACACCCCATTTGTTTCATCAGCAGGAAGTTAAAGGATCCTGAAACAAGGTGGCCAACAATAGAACATGAATGTTTTGCTATTGTGTGGTCACTGAAGAGGTTTAGGCCATACTTGTATGGTTCTACCTTCATCATTCAGACTGACCACCAAACCTTGATATGGCTGATGCAAACGAAAGGGGAAAACCCAAAACTACTCAGATGGTCAATCTGCCTGCACGGGTTTGATTTTTCCATTGAGCACAGAGCAGGAAGTCACCACCAAAATGCTTATGGTCTCTTGAGGATCTTTATAACCGACTAGAGGTATAAGATCCATCCAGTAGTGGATTACATCCTCCTGTCCCTTAGACTGGGATGGGGGGGTGAGTGATAGGAAGAATTCTAATTCTATGGCTAATGTCCCTTACCTAGTGAGTCCCTCAGCAGCTTTGCTGGATTTCTGGAGTTTATTTTTTCCACTTGGTAAGAGTGTGAGCTTTTTCCCCACTCTAACCTGTGTTTTGCCATGTGTATTTCAACTGTTTTTGTGATTGTGGACTCTGAAGGACAACACTTCAGTAGACCCACACTTGTGTGTGTTACCCAGCACCTTCAGTGCAGTCACACAGTGTTATCTCTTAGACTTCCCACCGACTCCATTTTCTGGGGCTGACTACTGTCCCCCAGAAAAGGATAAAGTTGCCATTAACTTTACATAGTCACTTTTACCACAGATACAGTACACCCCATTTTATATGGAGTATTGGAGAGGGTTAATTCTTAGCCCTTTTTATCTGTGCCTATTGGAGCATTGTTTTGCTCCCTTAACATTAAGACTTGGCTGGTGGCAGTGGTATCTACCCTAATTTTCCTACAGCGATTATATTACAGAACGTAGTAACGGTTTAGGCTATTTTAGTAGCCTCGAACTTTAAACCCGCTTTCCCAGATACTTTTTATTTCGGCTCCGGTTGGGTTTAAATGCCATTTCTTTTTGTTAACATCCTTCTTGGGTCTTTCTTCGCGCGGTAAACCAGGTTTGCCTCCTTTGTTCGCCGACCTTTGGCGGGCTCTGACCAGAAGCCCTCCTTTGGCATCTGGGTGTCTAGGTGGGCTGAATGTGAGGGAGGGGTGTAGTCACCCCCTGCACAGGGTCTCTGTGGAGACCCAAGTCGCACTTTGTGTTGATTGGCTGAGGTGGCAACCCCCCTGCTGAGTGATTGACAGCCAGGCTGTGTGAATGGGGGATTTTGGCATGAAAGGCAGTACTCTTGGGCTAGAAGGTAGAGTTGCCACTGGAAATGCAAGGAACCAAAGAGAAGCAGAGAAGAAGATGGCTGCTGCAACCCCCAGTCCCGGTGAAGCCCTGCTGCAGTCCTGAGCTATCTACCCTTCAACGACAAGAGAAGATCCAGTCCGGAGTCTTCTTCCTTTGAGCCTGGTGGGATCAACCAGCTCACTCTTTCTTCAGTCAGAGATTCCTCTCCTGGGTCAAAATCACTTCTGTGCTGTAGTGGTCCGGATAGCCATCAGAAGAGCCCTCTCCGGATTTAAAGGAGCGCACCTTTTATTCATCTTTGTCTTTTTCACTGCTGCTGGCCTCATCCCTGGGTAGTGCAGATCGCTCCAGACATCCTCCTTCTTGTCCCCACGACTGAAGCCGCAGGAACTGTGAGTCTGCAGGAACTACCAGGAACAACTGCTCTGGCACCAGCTTTTCTCCAACGGAATAAGGTACTGTGCACATTTGGTCATTCTCTCCGCCTGACCAACTGGAATCGGGGTGAACCCTTTTCCTCCTCGAAGATTTTCTCCTTCTTCCTTCCCTCTTATAACGTTTCCTTCCATCTGACAATATCTAAGTACTCTTGGCATCTTGAATCCCGAACTGTTCAACGTGTGATCCTCTGCAACCGAGCATCTGCTCCAATGACACTGGCACAGGCCTATTGACTTTAATCTGTATCTTTGAATGAGTCCTCCAATTCCCTTGCATTGACAAAAGTATTGCCTATGATTTTATCCACTTTTCCCTTGTTTGAAATTCTAAAGTACAAAGAGTGTTTTAACATCGTGAGCATTTCTATTCGTGGTTACACGTTAGTATCCCAACACCGGTCTGTCAAATCCTAATGTACTTACCTTGAATTTGCTGGAACAAGTGGAATTGGTTGTGTGTGTTGTATTTTACGTGTGGTTTTAAATTTATAGAAGTGAAGTGTTATGTGAACAGATGGTTTAAAATAAATGTACTTATATTTTTTACCTGAAACCTTGAGTCAGTGTTTGCTTGAGTCACAGTAGTGGTCTTTGTGTAATCTCTACTACTGCTCATTTCCTCTTGAGATAAGTCTGGCTGCTCCACTACTGCTACCACTCTAACAGTGTAGTACAGGAGGCTTGTACCAAAGGTGAAGTTGTATTGCCACTTGTAGTCATAATTGTGTGTAGTGTTCCCTAAGGGCACTGCACAGGATTCTGCCTAACAGTGGGTTTTCTCCAATCAAGTAATTCATTCTCAGAAGACGGCTTTCAGTGCAAAGTTTGTTGGTATGGCTTGATTAAAGCAAGCTCAAAGAGATCCCATGAGGAGGTGTTTTGGGTGGGGAGGGGCAGAAAATGGGTGGCACTGCGGGCAGTGTGTCCATCCTCATATGCCATTCCCCCCTATATGTGCTCTAATGCAATAGTTTTGGCTTCTAGGTGTCACCAGCAAACACAAAAAAACCCAAACTAAAAAGGATCAGAATGGCTGATCTTTTTTCTTAGGCTCATTTGCAGCAGGTGATGAAGCTACTGTGGATAAAGTTCTAGGCAATGGTGCCAATTGTTTAAAGTGGAGCAGGCTCCAGGAATGGTGAAAGGCTGGTACCTGGAAATCAAGATCAGCAGCAGAGATGGATTGTTTATTGAGTCTCACTCGGCATTTTACAAGGCCATCAAAACAAACCTCTTATCTGACTGCATAAACCTGTTTCTGTGCTACCATGTAACCTTTGACTCTGCAATGTAAACAAGGTTTCACTGGGCAGCTTCTTTGTAACCCTTAATCAAGCCCATCTTAATCTTGATATAGCGCCTCAATGCCTGCTGGCTGTAGTGCGCTCTACAAATCCAAATAAATAAATACATAAATAAGTCAGTAGACCTGGGAACCAGTATCTACTTGATTCGTTCCTGGCGAGGTGATTGGCTGGCCTGTGGAGGAAGCTGATTGACCCTCTCAGTAGTGCAGGTTTTGCTGTGGCCACTCGGGCAGGCAATTTATTGTTATTGGCTTCTGAGTATCCACTCATTATTGAATCTGCATGCTATACATGACATGGTTGTATGTTAATTTGCAGAGTGCCTTTTTTTCTATTGCCCTTTTTCAAAGTACTTTCCGACGTCGGAATAACTTTTTAAAAAAACAATGTTTTATTTTATTTTTGTGGGTTACCCTCAAAACACATTTTCTCTATTGTTTGACCCCATCACAACCCCCTCCCCACCCATTTTTACCATACCCCAATCCCCATATATATTTCAATGATTTTTTTAAAAGTAATTCCGATGTCAGAAAGTACTTTGAAAAAAAGTCAGTTGGAAAATAAACGCAATACCATATTTCATAACCCAGGCATACACTTGGCTAATGGTGGTGTTGGTCCAACCAGCCGCTTCCTTAGTGTATATCAGGGACACCGTTTCACCAAAATGACAGGGGTAGCAGAAGTGACATCACACGACCCTTGACCACTGATGACATCACAAAGTTAAGTCATTTGACCCCACCAAGAAGTGACATCACGGGTAGCGATAGAACACAACCTTTCACCCCTTGACATAACACAAAGTGGCATCACATAGTATTGTTCTTAAGTACACTATGAAAATAGGGCTACAATATCCCGGGAGGATAGCTCAGCGGCAACGTGCTCGCCTTTGAAGCAAGACGGCAAGAAGCAACACAGGTTCGATACTCGGGTCCGTGCTTAGAGACCTCTGGGTATTTAAGCACATTATAAATACGCAACTTAGACAAAAAACAATTACGCAACTAAAAAAAAAAAACAATTCCTGTAACAGCACCTCAATGCCGGCGGGCTGTGTGAGCGCTTTAAAAATGCACTGAAATACATTTCATACAAGAATATCATTAATATCGGTGTGTATAGGCCCAAATTAAAGTGATTGCAAGCAAATGTCCAAGGCCAACTGATAATGATGTGTTACTATATAGCGCTTAAGCAAATAACACATTTGCGTACAATATGACCCATCCTGTTTTGGTACTCATTTATTGAGCTCAGACGGATGAAAGACTGAGTAGGCCTTGCCAGGATTCAAACCTGCAACCTGCAGATCACACATACATCGCAGCAGCAAGCGTTCAACCCACTGAGCTATCTTACCAGCTATAGCTGTCTTACCGGCTATAGTAAAATGAGCAAATACATGTCTGAATGTTCTAAAAGTCAAAAAGAAAATGACACTCTGTAGTGGATACCATTAAACTAGTAACTAAGATTTAACAGCAGGCCAGTTCATCTGCAGGTCTGGTGCAAAATTCGCCACATGTCAAGCCTGCATATGTCTCCTTTTCAGGCTTCAGAGTTTGGCAACATGTATACCATTGGGAGGGTTCATAACTGTGTATTGAAGAATTTAGAGTAGCACAGTAGCACAGCAGCACAGTGAAAGCAGCGCACTCACACAGCATCCGGTAATCCTGTAATCCTGTAATCTGGGCACTCGTTACCTTATACATGCAAACAAAGATCCTGAACAGCATGCCAGGGAGATATGAAAGATAGATACATTATATCAAAGCAGTAATTGTGGCACAAACATATCAAGGACCACTTTATGTGCTATGGTCACACATCTCTACACTGCACACAAACTTTCAGGCACAATGATTTGTTCAAGTGACTGAGGACACCGATATGGAATATCTTGTGATGACTGTAACAGAGAAAACGGCAGAAAAAACGTTATAACTGCAACTTGCAAAAAGCAAAATACATAGGGCCTCATTACGACTTTGGAGGTAGCCATGGCGCTATTAGCGGGTCCGGCTGGTGGAGTGGGGACTTACCGGGACATTCTGCCCTAGGCGGATCTAGTAAGTCCCCATTCAAAATGCCATTACCCATTCCCATTTGAGCCCTCATAGGGCCCTCATAGGGCTCAATGGGAATGGGGAATTTGAAGCACCGTTATTAACGCCCTGGTCCCTTAGCGGGACCCGTAAAGGACGTGTGGTCAGACCACACGTTCTTTGAGGCTCCCGCTAAGGGACCTCGGAATTGGGCGGAAAGGGATTACTGGCACCGGTCTCCTTACCGGTGCCCGGTATCCCTTACCGCCCAACTTGTAATGACCCAGATAGTCCCAAATGGATGCATATTCTACTCTCAATGGTTTTTGGAAACTTCTGTCTGCATTGTGAAGTTGAGATGTTTAAGAGCAGACTAAGAGCAGACTAAATCAGTGACTCACCTCCTGAAGTGTGCCCGAAATAAAACTTGAATGTGACTAGCAATTATTGTATAGAATTCCAGAAAGAGAAATTATTTGTTTTTCCTATTCTGTCTTATTTAGGGTCATGGCTCAAAGTGTTATACTTGTAGAACCACCAGTTTTTTTTAAGAGGCCTGGACAAGAAATCCAGCTATTCCAGAAACAAAGAGCCACATGGTGCAGGCCACAGCACAAGAGCTTACGTTTAAACAAAAATAAATAAAAATAAAATATTGGTTTCCTTTTTTTAGGTGTAGCAAGTGAGACCACAGGGGTCACAGCAGCGACCCCTGTGGTCCCCCATATGACATCCCTGATGTATATATAAGCTGCAGGGCTAGGTAATTCATCTGATCTGTAGCAATGCTTTAGCAAATCTTCACTCATCTATGTGGTATGTAACCCCAGTTTTCTGGCCCTATCCCAAGGCGGGGAACACCCATTTCTGGCCTAGGTCAGGGACAGTCCCCATTAATATCACAATCTCCACACCATAGGCCCACCTGGTAGGGAGGAGCACTGCACCTGCCAATTAAAATCATTGTAAACAGGATATGTAGTACACCCTGAACTCTTACATTAACAATAGATATCGTGATCACAATGGGGACTATTCTTTATTTGAAAAACACTTATCCTCATAATACCTTTCCATTTTTCTATTTCCTAGGATTCCGCTAGCGTGAGCACCAACTATATGGGAAGATGCTACCTCAGCTTACCCTTCTTTGGAGGATTCACGAGGACCCTTAGGATGAGTCTGATGCAACAGACCCATACCTAACTCAGGTACCACCCACATGGAGTATGAGACAGGTGGGTGGCCTCTGTGGGTGGCACTGTCTCCCTAGAGGGCCTCAGACAGGCCGCCACACTATCCTGCTACCTCACGCCACGGTATCACTCTCTTACCCCCTTTTACTATAATAACAAGAACAGCCTAGACCTACTTAGCATTTACCCTACTTAACATTCCTGTACAAAACCCTATTGTCTACATAACATTTATACTACTTAACTTATATTAATAAACAAAGGAACACATTGATTTACAACATGTATACAACATATAAAACATTATGGGCCTCATTACACGGTAGGCGGTAGCCATGGCGCTATTAGCGCCATGGCTACCCCCTACCGCCGTCGGAGTCCGGGTTCCCGGAATAGGGACTTACCAGTCTATTCCGACCTTTGTGGGACCGGTAAGTCCCCATTCCGGGAACCATCCCCCATTCCCATTCGAGCCCCCATAGGGCTCAATGGGAATGGGGAAGGAGCTAATAACGGTACCGCAATTTGCGGTACCGTTATTAGTTCTGAGGTCCCTCAGCGGAAACCATCCATAACGTCTGGGCAGACCACACGTTAAGGACGGGACCCGCTGAGGGACCTCGTAGTAGGGCGGTACGGGATTATCGGCACCAGTGCCCTTACCGGTGCTGGTAATCCCCTACCGCCTACTGTGTAATGAGGCCCTATGTCATAATGGGGTGAATGCAGCAGTCAGTACCCCCCTTCACATTACCTTCCATCTGGCTGCACAGGCTGGTTGAATAATAATAATAATAATAATATCTAGTTTTATATAGCGCTTCAAGCCCGCAGTCATCTGAGCGCTGAGATAACAGTTGATATTATTATCCCACAGAGTGGTATTGCGGGGTACTCAATTTATCGACCTCGGAAGGATGAAAGGTTGAGTTGGCCCTGCTGGGATTCAAACCTGCATCAGCAGGTTGCACACAGATGTCAGAAATGGGCACTCAACTCGTTGTGCTATCTGACCGGCTCTGACTGGCAGTAGTACTGGCTAATGGGGCTGACTGACAAGCTGTCTCCAGAGCTCGATGCGGCCTGTACCTTGGTGGTATGTGGGGCTTGGCTCCACCATTGTCCTTTCTTCTGAGTGGCCCATCCACCACGTTGGGCCACCAACGAGCACTGAACAATCTGAGCCATTTACTATCTGGTGGGAGACCCCTTGCATTAGTGAGGGTCCGCCCGCCGTCACTGCCAGACCCTGCAGCATTCTAGAAGTCTTCTAGGTGACCTTGTTGGCACCTGTGAACACCATCACGCCTGCAGCATCTTTTAATCTTCTGGGTGGGCCCCATAGACCAAGGGACCACGAGCACTCACTGCCACACTCAAGGCTTGATTTAAAGTCTTTGGGATCACCCCGCTAATGAGGAGGCCATCCCACATTACTGCCACAGTCTGTGCCACCATCTTGAATCCAGGCAGCATCCCATGAGCAGGGCGATGCTGACACAATCACTGCTGCTTCCATGTGGCATTTTTGTCTTGAGGCGATATCCCCATGGCAATAGGGATGCCACTGCTGTCACTGCCATGCACCTGCAGCCTATTGGGGCTTCTTGGACCACCCGCGTGGCAATGCATCATGAAATGGAGGGGCAGACCACTGGCCTCCACCTAGTGTGCTCCGCAAATTAGCCCAGGGCTTTTCTTCATGTGGGCTGTCCAGCGGATCAGCCAGGGACTTCCTCCATCCTCTTCTTCACCCGGACTGGAGTCAGCCTGGGACTTCACTTCACTGCTCTGCCCTATTGGGCAGAGCAGACTTCCGGCACTTTACCTCCTGGGCTGAGCCTGCCATACGTGGGCCAGGAGGACTTTTAAAAAGGGCCCACCTTGCAGGCCACGAGTCGGAATGACCGGGAGTATGGCTAGGCAGCCTGATCTGGGCTGCCCCCCTCACGTAGCGCAGCTGGGATGATATTTTTCACCCCACGCAGCACCGTGCATGCTGCCGAGGCACTTGATGATGCTTCATCCCATTTGGTCTTGGGATGGCCAAGCTGCCCTTGGCAAGAATCCTGACCCCCTATCTCGCTCACTGGGATCTCGAGTCGGGTTGACCCGGAACGGGACCTTCGCTCCTCCGCCATCAATCTACTTATTGTTCCACGATTTAACCGGGAAAGGCTTGGCGGCAGAGCCTTTTCCATTGCTGCTGCCAAACTTTGTAACAACCACCCACTGCCACTCAAAACCACTTCTAACCATCTGAGTTTCAGAAGAACTTTGAAAACCACTCTATTTTAGTCCTCGGCTTTTTCACTAGTCTTCCCTTTATCTAGCAGTTTTCCTCTCTAGCGCCATGATGCCTTTGGGCGACCGTGCGCTTTACAAGTGGAGTTAACATAACATAACCTGTAAATGGCATGATGGTGATTTTTAAAGACTTTTATTGATAAAAATTAAAGAGAGGTGAAGAGGAAATGCTAGGCATCATCCGCACTCCAGCAACCCCCTTCGAAGTGCCAGGAACATTCATATGTGACATATGGAGAACAGATAAACCAAAATAGAGCCGCAGCTGGGGTCTGCCAAGTGCCTATCGGAGTAACATCACCTATTGAAGTACCGACATCTAAGAAAACCTGTACAGTAATGTACCCATTGAGAAGACCATATCTACAGACAAGACAAAAGGATGTTTTTCAGAATGAAATACCTGAAGCGGCCAAGAAGATACTAAAGGAAGACAAATGGTGACGTCATAAGGAACCAGACTGATGCACATATAGAAGATATAATGACCTGAGAATACTGACAAAGCGACGAAATACCATGGATAAGTGGCATCTTGAGCCTAAGGTGAAACAGTTGATTTCAAGATGAAGAAACTTATGCCATATGCACGATGAAGACATTAAGCCAGTTTAAATGTGTACAGATGCAAGAAACCACAAGAAGCAAAGAAATCATGAAGTTTGCTTATGCTTAGTAGTAAAGTACATTGCGGTAAGCACCAACTATACACATATCTACCTCAAAAGCACTTGATAGATGAGTAAAAACCCACAACGCACATGAGCAGAATTGAACAAAGGTTACTAAAGGGCTCAAGAGGAAAGTGTTGCAGCAAACAAATTGAGAATTAAGATGGAGAGAAACCCAGCTGAAGGTAACCATGCAAAGAAGCCAAGGTTGTATCAGGCTGAAATAGTCCAGTAATGGATACAATTAAGAAGAAAAGGAACAGAGTATCCTGTTCAGCAAGGTCGAGATAAGCCACAGATGGTAGAAGACTGGCAGAAATAAATCAAATAAATGAAAATGCATGAAGAGGCCGACTTCACAGTGCCCTAATCACGTAGCAAGGCAGGCAGAAAGGGATGAGACTTCCACACCTATGCATGGAGCCTTGCCGTACCCATACTCCTTAACTTTCTCAGACCAAGAAGCAGACTCAAGGTCAAACTACAAAGCAGTAATTGACACATGACCACTGAGGTGATGGGTGATTGTAAAATAATTGGAGGGAAGCTGGGGTGCAGACTTACTCCCTGAACCTGGCAAATTATTCTGCATGCTGCTAAGCGCAAGTGGACAAGTACGTGTGGGATCGATGCCAACCCAATCATAGTGGACCATGTAATCTAGGGCCCTATAGAGAGTAGAGCCAATGAGACGTCATACTTTTAAGGACGTTTACAGTGGCCAGTTTGAAGAATGGGCTTAGTTGCCCCACCTGACATTGATTATCCAATCCCCTCTCCCCATTACCATATACAGATATAGTATCTATGTTAAAGTTACCTTCCTATAACCAATCAAGTTTCATGTTAGGTTTTTAAGATTACACGTCAATGATGATGAGTTTTTGGTATAAATGTTGTGTTTTTTCTGAAATTTATTGGAGTTTAAGCGAGAAGGAAGATCAAGCGGTTGCTGATGTTCATTGAACTCATTGTTTTTTGTACTTGTGGGCTCCCTTTGCCAAACTATTGACTTGTCATTATTATTTGGTGCAAGAGTACGCATCTGCATCCACATCTATCTCGAGGATGCTGCTGCTCATCCTAAAGGGCTATTTGGAGATCCCCAGTCTTATGGGCCGGCTGGGGTCCATCCCGTTCACTTGGTAGCAGAGATTAGATCATTAAGATTAGATAAGATGCCCATTTACCGTTAACATAAGTAACCTTGGGTCCTCGGCAATATCACAAGTCCTTTGGCATCCGGCTGATAGAACGAGAAGCTCCCTGAGATAGTGGCTAGTTTGATTAAAAACCCTGCAGGTTAGGTCTGAAGGAACCTTTGCTTTCTCCCAAAAACCCCTTCCCACTTCTACGAGTAGCTGATTGGACAAGCAGCATGGAAAGGCGGTAACGAAGGCGGTGATCCCAGCGTCTGGAGAGGAAAAACATGCAAACGGTGAGTGAAAAAGACTGAATGCTTTGGCAAAAAGTTGCATGCCTTAAAACAAGTGAAGGGAAGGTAACGAAGGGAGGTGGGACAAAAATAACATCAGAGTAAAAGTATGATATATATATAAGTGGAAAATATTGACTCGAGGGTGGCCGAGCAATAGAGAGAGATACCGGGAGTGACCGAAGTAAAGAGTATACGCCCGTTTTCCTAGGTTTTAAAAGAGCACTAGCCTTCATATAAAGTCCTGAATCGATAGGACGACGTAGACGACCAGAATCGATTAAAGACGATCTGAAAGAAATGGGCTTAAATTCCATGTCAGAATACAATTAGGGGCAGAATGCATCTGAGGAAGCAGATGGCATGAGAGTTGTGTAGCCAGCCGGAGTCTGTCTTGTCTGTTTTATGTTTTTTATCTATGACATCGGAAGGTAAAAACATTAAATAAAATAGCATGAACATTGCACGATTGTGATGATATGATGTTGCATGGCATGTATTGATGGATGTAGTTGACAAAAGTAAAAGTGACATTTTTGTTGAAAAAAAAGGATTGAAGCTTCTAACGATTGGTGCTCGCTCATATTTTTGATCTTGTTTGTGAAACGTAAAGCATAATAACGTGTTATACAAAGATAAGATAAACAGGATAAACAAGATAAACATGGAAGACATTGCCCCATTGGCACACATGTGCAACCAGCTGCCGAAACATGCACCTAAGCTTAAACAGTACAGTGCAGAATGGGTGAAAGGGACCGCAGACAAAATGTTTATGCCATGGCCCCAAGGCAGATCGCTATCTAAAACGGTCCTCCACCATATGATGACATATTTGCATGCCACGTACACTGGCAAAAAGTTACACAAATGCCTAGCTAGTTTAGTACTTTGGAAGATTTATCAACAAGAAAAGGAGGAAGAGCCACCATTAGATTGGATACTGAATATATGCACAGAGGGGGGGTAAAGAGCCTTCTGCACCACCTGCCCCGTCTGAACCGAAAAGCAAAGCTAGTAAAGACGAAGGATTATACCCATTGAGAGAATTTAAAGCAGCCACAGGATATAGCAACCCATCATAAGAGTCACCTACGCAAAGTAGTGATGAAAGCCCAGAGAAAGATAGAGAGAGAGAGATATTACCTCCAAAGTCCCGAAGGATAAGGAGAGGCGCGAAAAGGAAAAAGGGAACCAAACACAAGAAAGTACATGTCTAGATACGGGAAGAGAGGGAAAGAGATGAAAAGGAGATGAGGATAGGTCTGATGAGATGGCATTCGCACAGATCGAATGCATGGGAGGACAGATTTTATTAAAACTCGCTGGTAAAGACATTGGGCCTCATTACGACCCTGGCGGAAATCGAAAAACGATGGCGGAAATGCAATACCGCCATCGAATAGCGCTCGGTGCGACTATGACCCGTCACCGCAAAGTACGATGCCATTAGCGACACCGTAGTGAACGCCAACGCTAACTGCACCAAGTACGCGCGCGCGCGCCATGCCAAACCGTAAATACCACCATGGCGCAAGGGTACGCGAATTCCGACCCTAGCGGACATGTACCTAACGCCATCAAGCACGGCGGAAAGTACCATTCCGCCATGGTGAGAAGTACGGCATCGCGAATCAACCGTAAACGGCCCCACTGAGTGCCTGTACACCGCTCCCTGCCCACAAAGTACAACTCCCCGTAGGTGCAATGAAGTCACAATGCAACCAGTGAAATGTACAAGTCACCCATGCATGCCAACGAACAAAAGAATCACAAGAGGGGCCAATGGGAGCTGCAGGGCACAGATGGCACGAATACAGAAGCCATTCCAATGGACATGACCACAGTCCCCCACCAAGAAACGCACGCAAACACAGGCACCTGTGACCAGCAATATTCCGAAAATCACATCATTCCACCAGTCCACCTGGCTGACCGGCATCTGTTACACAAAACCCAATCCCCCGCCCCTGAGCATGACAACATTCAAACAGTCATATTGGCAGCCCCCATCCCTGACCTCACTGGGCTTCGTAGGCAAACGCGCCCAGCACAGTACCACGCAACTAAACTCCGAAGCTGGAACCCAATGCAGATCTCCTCACAATACATCGCTCCCCAAATAGGAATATGCCACATCACTTGCAAAGAAGAACGCTACACGGCCCATATCAGAATAGAAATTTAATGCACAACAAAATCACCAAGCCCATACAGCCATTAGGCCATGAACTCCAAAACACATTTCACCATTGTGGGCTGCATCCGCAAGAAATGACCAGCTACTACTTGTGTGACGCCCTGTTCCATCATGGTACACAGAGCCACATTCACGTACGAAAAGGCAACATGGAAGCGCACAGAACCGCAGGGCCGTCCCAATGGGGAGGCACTAGTCCAGCTGAAAGGCCGAAATGTTGCTCCGAGCCACTAGTACTGCGTAAGGGCATGTGGCCCATTGGCGATCGTCCCATAAGATCGTAATGCTGCTCCACTGATTAACACGAAGCAGCAGGTGTCGGGAGTAAAAGCCATCTGCAGGAGTGGCATACAGATGGCAGTGGCAAAAGGGGAGGAGATACCTGTCAACCAAAAGAAAAGAAAAAGAACAGAATGGCCATCAGAACTACATTCGAACAACTCACTTCAATGATCACACTAAATCCACAGCCATATGCATGCTAGCCCACTCCAAAGGATCATCACCACCCCAAAACCACTTGCGACTCATAACCATCTATATCGAGGTGTAAACACCATCACAAACGAGTGTACCTGTGCATGCGTCTGTGAAAACAGAATCCATCTGATGGGAATGTTAACGTGCATGGACACAAGTGTCTGAAGGCGCGTCGAGACAGGGAGGGCTCAACAAGGCCAGATAGACGATGGTCCCACTATGGCAGCCCTGCATCACATAGCGCAGGGGAGGCGGACAGATTCCAAGAAGCCCTGTACATGGCAAACTCTGTATCAAATCATCTGCCCATGCATCCATTCATCATTCCCTCATCCCGGTATAAAAACGCCTGAATATTTACTCACATAACATTAGAAATATCCATTGAGTCTGTGCGTTATGCAGCCTGCAAAATCCACAGTGCCCCAGCCCGTAATTCCAGTGTTGTGAAGTAACATGTATTTGGGAACGTCCGGCCTCATCGCCCACGTCGCTATTGCGCATCCCAAACTATTCATATCAATCATTGCATCCTCGCCATGGCCCCTGTCTCAAGGACATAGAACAATAGAACGTTATATTTGCAGTCAGACCTGTGGGCATCTCCTCGCCGCTAGCTGAAAACCGAAAGCGCCGCCCTTCGAATTCCTCATTTGCAACATCACGTCGAAAAGGCATCTGTGGCCGTTTGAAATCACAAATTAATCCATCTAGTGCGGCTGTGTGTGAAAATGGCAACTGCCTTCACCCACAAATGGGACGCCCCGCCCGTCGGTGCAACTCGGTACAGTGATGCATGAGGGCCCACCGTTACTCGAGTACTACGTTCCACTGACCCTTCACAAGTCTGTTCGCGACTGCAAAGATTGTATGTGAAACAATGGGACCATAGCCGAATGTACATATCAACCAATGTTACACGGCCATCGGGTACAAATACATGATTGCAATAGCAAGATGCCATTACTCGAATTGCAGCGTTGTGTGCGGGACGTGCTTGGCCAAAGGGGAGAGCAGCTTGCACAGGTGGAATGAATCACCACAGGTGGAGGCCATACAGCCTGAAAACACATAAATTGCACACCCAGTCTCCTCCCACAACCACACCCACTCCGAAATGCTACCGGCAGGACTCGCGATGTTGGCCCTGGGGGACCTGATAGCACTGCAAGTACTCCAACTCCAAGAAGAAGACGAACACCAACTACAACCGGCCGCACGGAGGAGACGCAGGAGGAGGAGGAGGCCAAGGCAGGGCCAGCAAGGGCCGCCAGCACAGCCACTACCACCACGCAGGCAGCCCGCAATCCCACGCCTCCGAGCACATCCGTTCAACCTCACTGATGAGCAGATCCACACCCTCTACCGTTTGGACCGGGACACCATAGCCGCCATTGTGGACATGACACAGGCTGACCTTGTCAGCATGATAGATAGCCCAACCGCCATCCCACCCCTACTGAAGGTGGTGTCTGTACTCCACTTCCTGGCCACAGGCACCTACCAGCACACAGTCGGACAGTTGCATGGCATTTCTCAGCCACTGTTCTCACGGACACTATTGCAAGTGCTCGATGCCCTCCTGCAGCACGCAGACGACTACATCTCTCTACCACGCTCGGAGCAGGAAATTACCAACACAAAAGTGGGATTCCATGCACTTGCCGGCATACCGGGTTGCATTGGTGCCATCGACTGCACCCATGTGGAATTGGTCGTCCCACATGCCATGGAGGCCCAGTACCGCAACCGAAAACAATTTCATTCCCTGAATGTACAAATGGTGTGTGACTCCAACAGGATCATTACACATTGTTGTGCCCGATTCCCTGGATCAACCCATGATTCTATGGTCTTGAGGAACTCTACAATACCACGCTACATGGAGCGACACGCAGGGAACAGATCCTGGCTACTCGGTGAGTCTCATTGCATGCATGATGATGTGGGGTATGTGATTCGGCAATGACCTGGCAGGAAGGGGGGGGGGAGGGTGTGCGTACGTAGCAATTGCATTCCACATCATACGTTTATCGTCCACATACAGGTGATGCTGGATATCCACTGAAGAGATGGCTCCTCACACCAGTCCGGAACCCACGGGACCAGCATGAGGAGGACTACAACCATGCCCACTCACGTACCCGTGTAGTCATTGAACAGGCATTCGGCCTACTGAAGACTCGTTTCCGCTGCCTCAGCAGGTCTGGCGGGGCACTCCTGTACCGCCATGAGAAGGTTGCAAAGATGGTCATGGCATGTGTCATGCTCCACAACATGTGCGTACGTAGAAATGTGCCCATGCCCCCTGACGCAGAACTGCAAGCACCTGAAGATGGTCATGATGAGGGTGGGGATGTGGCAGCACCTCAAGGAGTCTGCGAGGCACCGGAGGGCCGTGACATTCGTCAGCATCTCATTGATGCATGCTTCTAGCACTCACGCCTGGTGGCTGATACATGGACACGGTACTCGTGGCACTGTGTGTGTCTGGTACATGCACAATATGGACTGTACGCCTATGATGGCCTAGTACACAAAGATCAATGTCCACACATCTCATTGGTTGATCGTGCATTGTTTATGGCATATGTGATATCATGTTGAACACCCTATCGACCCGCCACCCAAGTGAGCCCAACACACCCCCTCCACCCTCCTACCTCCCCCCCGAACACCAGTGTCCAAAGATGCTCATTGTCAGTGGGCAGTCGCTATTGCAAGCCCCCTCTGCGGGTATCAGGGGCACCCCTGCCTGTGGAGCGCAGGTTCCTCCCAGATCTACGTTGGGGGCTGCCCTGGACGGAACTTGCAACGGATGATGTCTCTGCCTGCTCACGTCCATGCATGTCCCTAAGGGTTTGTGAGAGCTCAGTGAGCACACGGCGCACTGCGGCAAGTTCGGCACATACGTCTTTGGACGTCGCATGCAGTTCCCCCCTCAGGACTCTCAGGCTCTCGGTGCTACTCTCCATTTGGACTCTCAGGCACTCGGTGCTACTCTCCATTTGTGCCCTTAGTGTCTCTGTACTTCTCTCCATTTCTGCCCTAAGTGTCTCAGTTGATGTTTCTATGTCTGCCTTAGTGCCCCCACATTCATCGGCATGGTCCTTGAGGAGCGTGGCCAGTTGCTGCTGTTGCACGATTAACTGGTCGAGGGACTGTTGCCTCTGCTGGGCCATGGCCATTTGCGGTGGTGTCACAGAGGGGCTGGTGACCTCATGTTGCCTTGCCACAGGGCTTGTGGGGGATGGCCAGTCGTCGTCTTGTGGGTGCCCCTGCGTGGTATCCTCATGTTGTACGGGATGGGACAGACAGGGGGATTGGGACAGGTCATGGATGGATCTGACTTCGACATCCCCGTCTTCTGTGTCGGAGCATGCTGCCATCAATGGGGTGTCACCTATGGTGCTGCTGCCACCAGAGGCAGTGCCTTCTGTGGCATCCATTGGGGGGACCTGTGGTGGTGGTGTTGTGGGCATGCTGGCTGCTGGGGTGCCTGTTGATGTTCCCTCCTCTGTGCTGCCACCTGATTTGTGCTGCTGCCGTGTCTTGATGTGTGCAGCTGAGGTGGAGGGTCTTTGGCCGTTGGTCTTGGCCCTCTTTGCAGGTGTGCTGGTAGGGGTGTCCTGATGCTCGTCGTTTGGATCGGACCCTGTGGTGGAGTAAAGGAGGGCGAGGGTTATTAATGGGTCTGTGGGAATTGGAATGGCATTGTATCACATGCATTGGGGTGGTACCTGAGGGTGATTTGGGTCGGGGCCTTGGAGGTGCTTTCATTTGTGTGTGGAGTGAGGGTGCAGTTGTTTGGCAGCCTGCAGTTAGGGTGTGCCTGCTGCACGTGTAGTGGGTGTTTTAGGGGGTTTTAATTATTTATGTATTTATTGTGAGTTTTAAAGTGCGCTATCAGGCCAATGTGTGTGGACGTTCTCCTGGACATGTGTTTCTGTTGCACTATGTGGACACATGGTACTTCACATGATTGGACATTGTGGATTTAGCTTTGTTTCATTTGGGCCACCTACCTGATTCTTCGGATGTCTGCACTCCTTTCTCCATCCCTCCGACTCCCTCTATGCTCTCCATTCCAATGGTGGAGGCACAGATTTCTACCGAGGGGGTCAACTTGATGGGTGATTCCGATCCTCCCCCGGTGGCTGTGGCAATGTTGCGGTTGGTAGAAAGTATGCTACGGACGCGTATCCGCAGGTCGTCCCATCGCTTTCTGCATTGCTGTGGGTTGCGGGGTGCGGTCCCCACCGCACTTACCCGCTGTGCCACCAGAGCCCATATGGCCTTCTTGTTCGCAAGTGCCGTCCTGGTCATTTGCGTGGAGAAGACGACGGCAGCATTCTCCTGGAGGGTCTCTGTTAGCACGGTGAGTTCCTCACGGGAGAAGTGGACCTGCCGCTTGCGGTCGCACGCTTTCTTCGCTACTTTTCCCATTTTTCTTGGTTTCGCTAGGGTGGATGACGGGTTGGGGTGTGTTTCAGGGTAGTGTTTTTAGTGGTTGTGTGGATTTTGTGGTTTTATAGGTGTACGGCGGGATGTTTCCCGTTCCGGGCCCATGTTTTTACTTCCGTTTCCGTATATTTACGGTCACCGTACTTTCCGGTTGGCGCTCACTGCGGTGTCCGCTAAGATGGGTGGTGGTATTGCACCTAGGGCGCCGTACGGCGGCGGTGTGGGCCGTTTTGGGGTCATTTCCGCCATCGCGGACTTTGCACTTCCGCCATGCCGTGGTCCCCGTGCCCGATGGGTCGGAATGGGCCGCACTTTGCTCCATCGTGCAATGGCGGAAACGCTATTTATGCTGTGGCGGTCCGGTCAGTCACTTTCCGCCAGGGTCGTAATGAGGGCCATTGACAATATGAGACAAAAAGGAGAACGGGATGAATTAGAGAGGAGGGAAAAAGAAAACCGATCAAGAGACGAAGGGGCTAAGAAAAAGGATAGACAGAAAGAGAGCAGTTATATTGTGATAAACAGATTAGAAAACAGGAAAAGGCAGAAGAGCAGAGAAAACACGATGATAAGCAGAGAACAGCTGATGATCGAGATAGAATAGAACAAAGGAGGATAGAAGAAGAAGAACACATGATACAGGAGAAGAGAATTAAAAGACAAAGGGATGAGGAAATGCGAAGGGCAAATGAACGAAGAGATGCGAGGAAACAAGAAGAAGATAGGGTCAGGGAGGAGGCATATAGAGTTTGATGACGACATAGAATGAAAGCGAAGACAGAGAGCACGGGATCTTGAATATCTGGAAAGAGAGGTTAAAAACCTGATCCATAAGTAGGCTGGGAAGATATAGAAGAATTCTTCCCTGAGTACTATTCGTCTAGAGCAAATATAGAAGATGACTTCGACACCAGAAGCATCGGAGAGACAATCGACAAAATATACAATGAGATGGGGCTAAAAAGGTACCCTAAAGGGAAGGAGAGGATGAGCATCTTGAGAGCACTCAGTTGTACGATACTGAGGATGCCTCCCAAAGTAGCAAAAATAGAGAACTGTCATTAGATAGACTGACCCTAACCAGAAATGAGGAGGATGAGAGAAATTGCATGAGTTGGGCACAGACAATATCAGATGCAGAAAGAGAAGAATGTGAAAAAAGAGAAGACGAGAGAAGACATGAAAAAGACTTCTCTAGGGGAAAGGGAATAAGATTGTCAGAATCTAGTGGGTCTGCACCTAAGTCATCAGAGTCAGCCACACAATCAGACTGGCATGAAGGAGTATCATATGGTCAGAGGGGGGTGTCTCCACCACCCTATGTGAGCAGGCTAAGGACATTGCCAGGTAGACAGCGATGCAGGAATATTACCCCTGCGATAGACAGAAAAATGATGAGAGAGGAAAAGGAGTGTCATGTGTCACAGTTCCCTTTACTAGAAAAAGGAGGAACAAGACTACATATATACCCTGGCCTCACATGGACAGAGAAAACCTGAAAAATAAGCTCCCAATGTTGACATCAAGAGCTGGAAAATGGATACATGATTTCGAAAAAATGACAGGAGGGAACATGTTAGCTATAGGGGATATTAAGGGTCTTTTAATCGCCATACTTGGTGATAGAGCTGACGATGTGTGGACACGGGCAGGTTACCCTGGAGTGACTACAGTCAGGCAGATGGGGATCAGGTACAAGTGGATCTAGGTCACCTGGCCTAAGCCCCGCCCACCTGGTGCCTTCTTGCCTGCCGCTCTTTTTCACCACTTAGCAAGCCCCGACCACCTGGTGCCTTCCTTCACCATCACTGTCTTGTGGCCAATGCTGGATTTGACTTTTATGGACTTCATTCATTCACGGTGCGTCACGCTTTCTCAACTCTCATGCTGGACTTCCTTTGCATCTTGTACTCATGGGGGCCATGAATCATGCTGTTCCCATCTTGTATCTTGTATCCTGGCTTGCAACATTATGTGTTACTAATGACTTCTGCAATTGTATTCGCTCTCCACTCTTGCTTCTCCACTCTTTTTGACTGCTTACTCTCTTTTCTCTCCTCCTTTCCCTTCTCCCTTTTCCTATCTCCTCCCCTTACTTTCTTCTATGCACTTACTCTATCAGAATTGTCCCTGGACCTAATATGATAGCAACCTTGTCTGTTTCCTCCACCCTCCCATTACTGTTTTTTTCCTCCCCACCACGCCTCCAGCACTATCTGAAATGCCATCAGGCCTAGTATGATAGTCGCTTGTTTTGTTCCTCCCCTCCCTTTCTGCACCCCTCTCCCTCACCTTTTGTTTTTCTCCAGCTCTACCAGAAATGTTGTCAGGCCTAGTACAGTAGTCACCTGTCTGTTTCCATTCCTTCCCACTCTCTCAATCCCTTCCTTATCTATGTCTTAGCTCTTGCACTATCTGAAATGTCGTCAGGCCGAGTACGATAGTTATTTTCACATCCTTACTGTTCATGGCCTGTAAGAATGTGGTTGTATTTTCCCTTGTTCCCTCCCTTGCCTTGAAGCGCTTTGAAACACATTGTGTATAGGTGCTATATAAATAAACAATCATATCATATCATATCATATCAATACTGTGCATGACAGAGCGCTGTTTAACAATTGCAGAACCACGGTATGGAAAGCGCTGCGAGTGCTATACCCAGACACTTCTGATATGGGTGTTTTAATGACACGCAAGATGAAGGAGTCAGATGATCCTTTGCTTTACATTCACAATTTCCAAGATACATGGGTGCTGGAAAGTCATGAATCTTGGCGAAAATCTATACCCATGCTTTACCATATATTATGGCAAGGGCTGCCAGAACAGGTACAGAAGCAGCTCAAGAAAATGGTAGGGATTGAGGCTAACCCATGGCCTGAAATACAGTTGACCATTGTGCACTATTGCAAGCTGCTGCAGGAGAAAAATCGCAAAAAGGAACTTACACGAAAAGGTGAAGAGGCTAAATTGGTGCAGAAAAAATTATCAAAGTATCCCCTTGAGGGGGCAATGATAACTAACACAAACATATCTAACACGCAGCAGATCAATAATCAAAGGCAGTTTGATCAAAGCAATAACAGGCTTTACCCAAGGGGAAGAGGCTTTTGAGGACGAGGATGGCAGAGTAATCAGGGAGGGTTTTAGAACAATCAAGGAGGTTTTCAAAATATGCAAAATGGAAACCAGAGTATGCAAAATGGGCAAATAATCAGACCACCGCCAACATGTTGGACGTGTGGAAAGACAAGGCATCTAGCACGCACATGCAGAAGTCAAGGTATTGTGCAAAACAACCAACTCACAAGACGAGGGATGGTGAATCCATCTGCGTTCTCAGAGCAGGGTGGAAATGGAGTTGTGCAGAATCACACGGTGCAGCAGCAAGCACCGGGAGTACAGCAAAGTTTGCAACCCCAGAATGTGACACATTTTCTACAGGGACAGTCTGAACAGTCACCAATGCAGCTGTCACAAACAACAGGTACAGGACAGATACTGAATTCAGGAATGAGAAATGCCACAAGTGACAGGGGAAATATGTTCACTCATAATGAGACAAGATTATATATAGACTAGGACAGCTCACTGGGAGACCTGATGTGTTCTATCCTATCAGTGACATTGAACCCTCATGAGGAACCAAGGATAGATGTCTGTATAGAGGATAAAGAATATTGTTTCTTAGTTGACAAACGTGCAAAGCACTCGTGTATACCTGAAGGCAAGTTTTCTTTGTCCAGCGATGCCATAAATACTCAGGGCTTCAGAGGAGCAACAAGTCATGTTCCTTTTACAAAAGAACTTCCAGTCTCCATAGGTGAATGTGACATGAATGTGCCACTGCTATATTCAAGGCAAGCCCTGGTGAATATATTGGGGCGAGACCTAATGACAAAGTTAAACATGACAATCTGTTCACGGAGAAGGGTATAGTATGTTCAACTCCAGGAATGCATAATTTGAACGTATGTGAAATGATTAGAGCATTTGCAGGACAAACGGCTATGAGAGCTATTCCATTGGAACCAGAAATATTCGCTTATGGAGTGCGCATATTAATGTCATGGCTACCAGGCCCTGCAGACAAAACCATGAGAACCCCAGATGAGTTTTTATTCAGACCAAGAATACCTATGCATGAGGACGAGGGACAAGTGTTTCCCTTGACAATACAAACAGCCATAGTGCGAGGAGAGATGGCCTTGCATGACGGTTGTGATGATGAAGCCAGACAATGGTGTGTAGTAATCGCCATTGGGGAAGGTTACAGATTGACAGACGTCACTGATGACGATCTGTATGAAAAACAAACAAGTGAAGATGAGATGACAGTTGAGGTTAATATCTTCTATTTGGTAAAAATGATCAAAAGAAAAGTGCCTCAGAGAATGATGCTGGCACAAAAACGTCCTGAATATTTTGAGAACGACATGGCAAAGGTGCCTGTCTCAGTATGGACTACAGGCTCCTATAACGTAGGCTTACTGAAATAAGTCGGAGAAGTGAAGATTATATTAATACCAGGAGCCATTTCACCAAAAGCACGACAGTATCCCATGTCTAGGGAACCAGATTAAGGGATTTTTAAGACAACTTCTGCCATGATGGAGCAGAGCATCTAAGTGACGTCAGAGTTGTCATGCGATACTTTGATTTACCCAGTGAAAAAAGGGAAAGGGGGTCTTGTAGGCTAGTGCAAGATTTACGACCAATAAACCAGATAGTCGAGGCTGAGTTCCCTGTAGTCCTTAAACTGTCCACGATCCTATGTAATATACCCATTGAAGCGAGGTATTTCACAGTGATTGACTTGAAAAATGAATTTTCCTTAATCCCATTGCACACTCACAAGATCTGATATTGTTTATGTTCAGACTAGTTCATCTGAAAAGCACAAGGCTGCCCCAAGGGTACTGTGAGTCTCCTTCGATTTTCAACAGTCCTGCAGATGGACATAAGCAATATCGCATTAGAGAGTGTTGTCTTGCAATACATGGATGACATTCTAATTTTCAGCACAACAGAGGAAACGTGCAGACACAATTCTATTCAGCTATTAACAAAACTGGTTGAGAAAGGATATAAAGTTGAAAAAGAGAAGTTACAATATTGTCAACAAGACGTACAGTATATAGGCCAGCTAATCTCACATGAGGGGAAAAAGTTTACCCCTGAATGAGCTGAAGCTATTTTAAAGACAGCCAAACCACACACGATAAAACAAATGCAGAGGTTTCTCGGATTATGCAACTATGACAGGGCATGGGTCTTTGACTACAATTCCTAAACCAGACCCTTGATACAAGCCTTGAAGAAAGCACAGGCAATGAAATAAAACATTGTGTGGACCGAGACAATGGAGGAAGGGTTTGTTGAACTAAAAAAGGCCATTTGTACGGCACCACTTTTAGGGATTCCCAATTATGCAGAGGAATTCTACCTGTTTTCACACACAAATGGCAGTGTTTGGCAGCAGTACTCACACAGAGAACTACGTTGGGGCACAAGTCCTTGCATACTACTGTGGGAATTTAGACCCAGTGATGAGGGGTCACTTCCTGTACGAACAAAGTTTAGCTGCTGCAGCGGTCGCCGGGGAAAAGGCTACAACCACTGTAATGGAATGCCCAATGACGTTGTTCGTCGAGCATGCACTATTTGCCATTTTAGGGAAACCAAAAGGCACATTGAAATCTCAGAGAGCTTCTGCTTACGAAGTGATCATATCAAATCCAACGATTAAAATAGTTTGATGCAAAATAGTGAACCCAGCTATGTTTATAGCAGAGCCAGTCACCGAAGGAGAGCCAATACATGATTGCGCTAACTATGAAGAATTCTATGATGAGATTACCAGAGTAAAATAAAATGCATCGTCTGAAGGAGAAATCATCTTCGTTGGTGGTTCTTAGAGGATTGATCAAAATGATCAGCGGAGATATACAGGCACCGGCTGCTGTGATGAAACACACAGCAAATGGGAATTTCGAGTACTGGTTAGTGCACGATTGCCCTCACACTATTCAGCACAAGCTGCAGAATTATTGGTGTTGATACTCGCACTTGAGAGTCACGCAGACCAGGAAGTGATGGTGTACAGTGACTCCTCCTATGTGACGTCAACAGTGCACACAGGCCTAGCGCGCTATAAAAGGAGGGGCTACCACCGAGCGGACGGCACGCCAGTGCAGCACTCAGCCTTATTGGACAGGCTCATTAAGGCATTACAGCTCCCAGTGGGCATAGCGGTTGTGAAATGCGCCGCCCACAGGAAAGGGACAGATTTTATCTCACATGGAAATCAAGCAGCAGACACTGAAGCCAAGCGTGTGGTGACTAAAGACGAATTAATCATGAGTGTGGCAATATCTGATGTGCATGAGAGAATGATTGTTGCACGAAGCGAGCCTGAAGGCTATAGCAATATGGCAAGAACTCAGTTAGTAGAGCTCCAAGGGGAGGCACCACAGCAAGAGAAGAACCTGTGGAAGTGACAAGGGTGTTCTTAAAACCCCTCCGAGAGCTTGAGGTGACAAGACAGCACTGGTGAACCGGTGATGCCTATAACCTTTATTGAAAATAGCACTGGAACAGTTACACTATCCAGCACACATGACAAAGGAGAATCTAGCAGCAACTATTGCTGAAGACTGGTTCATACTGAACTTGGCAGAACACGCTGCATTTTGTACAGTGAACTGTATAATTTGCCAGCAGTTCACGACTGGGCACACACTATGTGTAATTACAGGAGTTATCCCAAGGCCTAATGGGCCTTTTCAGCACTTGCATATCGATTATGTCGATATGATTCAAGTATGTAACGGGTACAGGTATCTAATTGTTGTGGTATGTCCATTCTCTAGATGGATATAAGCAGGTCCATGTACACACCCATACTCTACCTATGCGGCCAAATTCTTGGTAAGGGAGGTGCTTAATTTTGGACACTTCCTTTAAGCAAAATAAGGGAAGAAAAGCCATAATAACACCGACACTCTGTGCATCCTAGTTGCAGGGTGAAGAAGAAGAATTGCATGCATAAGCCACAAAATGGCTTATTCATTTTGGACTTTGAACTGAGGCACACTGAAGCCTTGAAAATAAAGGATATGCCAGATTTTTATCGAGGATACATAAAATGGAAGAGAATACAGCATCCTGACTCTTTCAATACAGAAGCTTTATTTGGACTTACTCATGGAGTCACGCAATAGTGACATCACCAAAGACATTATGATCTATTTCGAGTTAGTATTGAGGTCATACCCATCGTTGGTGGGAAGAATCACAAGCATAACAGAGTTTCTTCAAGATCCTGAAAACTAAAAGACAATAATGAGGCTGCTCACAGTGATTGCAGAACAGTTTCTTTTGCTTCCGGAATACAGCGAGGACAAGACAAATGTCCCTGTCACGTGAAAATAGCAGACTAGCTAGCAACGTATATTTTCGCTTGATTGAAGACCTTCCAGAACTTGTGGGGAGACATGCCAGTGTTGATGTCCTCACTTTCATTAGAAACCCAGCGAACTCTACACAGATGAGTATGCTCCTGCATGGTATCATAATGCAGGTCGAACTTTATAATCATCAGCAGAATCACCAGAGAAGATTGTAAACTTTCCTTCAAGGGACAGATCGTGAAGGTGTTGCCAAGGACTTCACTTTTGTTTATGCTGACAAAAAGGAATGACATGTCATCTGAAGCGAAACAGATAAGAGACATTGGGCCTCATTACGACCCTGGCACTCCCATAATGAAGGGTGCCGGTACGACACCAGCACCCTTCATTACGGGAGCGCCTATTACGAGGTTCCCTTTGTGGGACTCGGAACAGACGTCTGGTAAAACCAGATGTCCTTTCTGGGTCCCGCGTGGGGAAGAGGGAGCTAATAACGGGCCGTTAGTAACGTAAGTAAAGTAAGGGGAATGGTTCCTTCAAGGAGGAATTACCGGGGCCTCCAATGTTGGAATGACCCGGTAATTCCCCATTGAAGCAACCCGGTATTGGAGCCCAGTATGGAGGCAGCCATGGCGTTAATAGCACCATGGCTACCTCCATACCCATAATGAGGCCCATTGACTGGGAACTGGTCTATTTTGAACACGCAAATTAAAGACTTGCTGAGCTTATCGCCTCATTTGGAATTTTTGTTAACAGAAAAATAACTGTTTCCAGAGACAAGAGACAACGTATTACTCGGAAAAAGAGGATAATCAGTCCAGAATTTGTGACCTGTGAACAGAGGCAGCAGAATCCAGTGGCCATATTTAACATGTATTAAAAGTTAGTTTTGCTTTCTTAGATGATCAAGATGGGAAACCAGAGCAGTAACATTGTCCTCCCTCATAAGGAGAGACATTCACATTGGCCAAGGGACACATGCTGTAAACTTACTTACAAATGTATTATTTACATATGCATAGTATTTATTATCATATTACTGTCATTGATGATCAGAACTGCATTTTTAATTGATGCACAAAGCATTCAGGTTTCCGTGCACCCACCTAATGATGTACGCATGCAACCTACAAAGGTACCCAGACCTTACATAGTCATTCCAGTTCCTAGAAAGAATGACAGAGTAACTGAACTTGAGATGGATGTGATAAATAATGACACACACACAAAACTTGGGGTAACAAATGGATTGCAATGCTGAAGACAGGGTCGGCAAAGTAAACCCGAGAAGGGGTTGAGGAAAGGTACACATAAACAAATAATGAGTACATACAATAAGTTCAGAACCACATTCCAGAGAATGGGGGAAGCTTGGACAAACAACAATGAGAAGTTCCACATCAAGAGAAATTGAGAGACAAATGGAGAAAGCTGAACTTTTAAAGAGACAAAAGACTTTAGAGAATAAGCAAACAGAGAAACCTGCAAGCACACCTGATGCCGAAAGACATGAGATTGGTGCTGTGCCCGGAGAGAAGACAAGAGCAGACATCACAAGAAACATTTTCATGCCTGGTTGGTATACTGAAAGGACGAAGCAAATCGCGCAAACTCCTACAAGAATAAGCCAACATAAGGACATTCCTGGATCATTGATGGAGATACCTGAGAATCTTCCAGCAAGAAGAAGTTATACAGATATGTTTAGGGATGTGAATATAGCAAACTACAGGAGTACCTTAAGAATTAGAAGGAGCACACAAGAAGACAATAACGAATTGAACGATTACTTGGACAGCACAGCACACTTGGGAAACAACATATGGTACCAACACATGAAGGAAGTTGGAAGAGGACTTTAGAGGAAGAATGCTTTGTGTGTGCACTCCTACCTTACAGCATGGGGAAGTCAAAAATCTTCGTAGCTGTTCAAGTAGATGTGCATCAGCACACTGTCTGTCACATATAGCAATATGCAGGACCAGATGTCAGTTCATGGGGAGTGATGCTTCATTCAAATTCAAATTCCCCTGGAAATAAAGGAGCGGAGATCAGAAAAGAAACAAACAAAAAACTGAATGTCAAAGAATAATTTCCAGAAGAAGCTCGAAGATGGAAGAACAGATGTCAAATGCAAATCTGGGGAACAATGCTTTCACCAGACGCGTTGGGAGAAAGGAGTAGTTATCAGCAGAGCATGGATGTTCATTGGTCACTATAAGGAAACCATCAAAAATGCACAGATGATATGCAAACCATTATGGCCGAGACTGGCAAGACTGCTAACATGGGTTGAAGACTCAGGAGGACCCCTACAGATAGTGCCATTGGAGAATTCCAAACTGTGCTTCAGAAACAATGGTACAAGACAAATGGGAGAAAATAAGAACTGTGGACGAATCTTCGATGCCACAGGAATGGTACATGGTACTGCAGTGATCATGGATCATTATTGGGCATGTGGATCCAAAGCATATATTAGGTTGCCGAAGAATTGGGGAGGTATATGCACATTGGTGAATGTCCATGTTCCAGCGTTGGTGATTCCAAAAATTTGACCTGAATATTGACAATTTCCCGAAAGCAGATGCTCACATGAGGAATAAGAGATCTGTGGAACTGATGAGCTGAATGAAGAGAGAACATTACTTCTCTGCCAAATCAGAAGAAGCCTTTCATGCAATCCCATACGAACACATGCTGTTCAGCTTGACCTCATCAGTGTTCACGACAATCCTGATGCCAAGAGTTCAGATTGGAGCAAATACTACATGGTTGCAGATAACCAGATGGGAGTTACTGCAGACATTCAACACAACCATAAAGGGATTCAATGCAATCAAGGGAGAGTTAAGAGTGATTCTACTAATGACTCTCCTGAACAGATATGTCCTAGACGTGATCACAGCTATGGATGGAGGTGTTTGTGCAAAAATCGGAGAATCATGTTGCACATTTATACCATCTCACGATGACGAAAATGGTACCTTAACTGAAGCCATAGGTATGCTGACAAAACAACAGAATCATATGATTGGTAAAGTTGATGAAGTTGATGACAGCTGCTTTGGATTACTGTTTTCATGGATTTCACAACAGATGGCAGACACATTCAAGATCCTAGGAGCCTTATTGGTGATGATATTGCTTGGAATCTGTGTTATCAAGATAATAATCTCTCAGTGCCAGAAAACTGCGAAAAAGGCCAAATGATTGACGTTTGAGTCAGGATGGAAGCCAAAGACCTGATGGATGAAGAAATAAGAGACTTTGTGAGGGCCAGCATTTATACACCAGAAGGAACAAAGTTTCGGTATCCAAAGAAACATAGAAAATAAGTGGGAAAATGGATCTATTGCAATCCAAGTGGAGAATGTCAACTAATGACATGGAACAAAGATGAGCACATACGAACAGCAAGGGAGTGAAAACGATATGGACCCCAAAGGAACATTTCTGCAGACCTAGATGTCTAGGTCCAGAGGAAGACAGAAAGTTAAATTCAAAGAAAGAATTATGAGTGGTGGATGAATAGCCCACAGGGGGGAGTGAAGAGGAAGTGCTAGGCATCATCCGAACTCCAGCCACCCCCTTCAAAGTGCCAGGAACGTTCACGCCAAAATATGTGACGTATGGAGAACTGATAAACTAACAGAGAGCCACAGTTGGGCTCTGCCCAGTGCCTATCGGAGTAACAGCACCTATTGAAGTACCGACACCTAAGAAAACCTATACAGTAAGGTACCCATTGAGAAGACCATATCTACAGACAAGACAAAAGAACGTTTTTCAGAATGAAATACCTGAAGAAGCCAAGAAGATGCTAAAGGAAGACGAATGGTGAAGTCATAAGGAACCAGACTGACGCACATATAAAAGATATAATAACCTGAGTATACTGACAAAGAGACGAAATACCATGGATAAGGGACATCTTCAGCCTAAGGTGAAACAGTTGATTTCAAGATGAAGAAACGTATGCCATATGCACGATGAAGACATTAAGCCAGTTTAAACGTGTACAGGTGCAAGAAACCGCAAGAAGTGAAGAAATTGTGAAGCTTGCTTATGCTTAGTAGTAAAATAATTGCGGCAAGTGCCACCTATACACATATCTACCTCAAAAGGACTTTATAGATGAGTGAAAATCCACTACGCACATGAGCAGAATTGAACAGAGGTTACTAAAGGTCTCAAGAGGAGAGTGTTGCAGCAAACAAATCAAGAATTAAGACCGAGAGAAACCCAGCTGAAGGTAACCATGCAAAGAAGCCAGGGTCGTATCAGGCTGAAATAGTCCAGTAATGGATACAATTAAGAAGAAAAGGAACAGAGTATGCTGTTCAGCAATTTCGAGATACGCCACAGATGGTAGTAGACTGGCAGAATTAAATTAAATACACGAAAATGCATGAATAAAAGCCCGACTTCACGGTGTCCTAATCACGTGGCAAGGCAGGCAGAAAGGGGTGAGACTTCCACACCTATGCATGAAGCCTTGCCGTACCCATACTCCTTAACTTTCTCAGACCAAGAAGCAGACTGAAGGCCAAACTATACAGCAGTAATTGACACACGACCACTGAGGTAATGGATGATTGTAAAATAATTGGAGGGAAGCTGGGGTGCAGACTTACTCCCTGCACCTGGCTATTTATTCTGTATGCTGCTAAGCGCAAGTGGAAAAGTACGTGTGGGATCGATGCCAACCCAATTATAGTGGACCATGTAATCTAGGGCCCTATAGAGAGTAGAGCCAATGGGAAGTCATACTTTTAGTGACGTTTACACTGGCCAGTTTGAAGGAAGGGCTTAGTTGTCCCACCTGACATTGATTATCCAATCCCCTCTCCCCGTTACCATATACAGATATAGTACCTATGTTAAAGTTACCTTCCTATAACCAATCAAGTTGCATGTTAGGTTTTTAAGATTACACGTTAATGATGATAAGTTTTTGGTATAAATGTGTTTTTTCTGAAATTAATTGGAGTATAAGCAAGAAGGAAGATCGAGCGGTTGCTGATGTTCATTGAACACCCCGTTTTTTGTACTTGTCATTAAACGGACTCCCTTTGTCAAACTATTGAGTTGTCACTAAGTTTTGGTGCAAGAGTATGAATATGTATCCCCATCTCTCTCGAGGGTGCTGCTGCTCATCTTAAAGGGCAGTTTGGAGACCCCCAGTCTTATGGGCCGGCTGGGGTCCATCAAGTTCAGAGGGTTGGGGAAATCCTAACTATCACTAACTCTAGGGTTGGTTGCCCTTCCGCAACAAAACTATGGATGTCCATGTCAGAATGTCCAAAAACAATAAGTTCTCTGTCCTGTGTCCAAAACTCTAACCTGACCCTCACACATTAAACTCAATATATCAAAGGGGAACATGTCTTTTAGCTGATCACCTGCAGCTCCATTCCAAAGTTCCAACATAAAGTTCCAAAGTATAAAAGAAACCAACAAAGTTCTACCAATTAAAGTGGCTCTTCCCTTCCACTGGATTTCTTTATGTTTTCAATGTTCTTCAGTTTCACATTATCATACTCCTCAATCTTAAGGGGGATGACTCTTCCCCTGAGTTCCCTTTCTTTTGCCACAGTTCATCAACTCAAAATATATAATTTTTCTCTTGATTTCTTTTTGGGTTACAACATTGCTCAATCCAAAGGGGTATGACCCTTCCCTTGAGATTTTCACAGTTCTACAATTCACAGGATCAAGGAGTATGCCTCCACCCCAGAGCTTTCTTAGTTTTTCCACAGTTCAGTAAAGTATCAGTTCCACAATTGACAGGTTAATGGTTATGCTTCTTCATCCGGACCTTTCTTAGCTTTTCCACAGATTATAGGTTTCAGTGTTTTACAATTCGCAGGCTCAAGGGGTATGCCCCTTCCTCTGAGCTTTCTTGACTTTGCCACAGTTCACAGACCTCACCTGAAAAAGGGGAGTAGAACTCCCTGCCCCAGATTCCACACATTTGGAGAACTGCTTTCCCCCCTTTCCAAGTTCAGCAATCTTGATTGGGTGCAGGTCCCAGACTCGCGGGATGCCTGTTTTCTTCTCCTGCCAAGACTGTTTTGCTTGGTCAATTGGGTGTGAGCCCTGGGCCTGCTGGATGCGTGATTTACTATCCTGCCAGGACTTTCTTATTTTATTACTTAGGTGCTGGTCCCAGACTGGCTGTATGCTGTATGACCTGTTTACTCTCCGACATGAATTTCTTAATCGGTTCACTATTTGCATGTGGGTCTCTGAGAAAATTAAGGGTGTCTCACCGGCTAGTCCCCGGGGATCTCTCTCTCATGTGGATAGGGCACGGCCATCGCCTTTGGATCCAGACCCTGGGGGTGGACCACTGCGGGAGGATCACCTGGTTGAGAGGTCTTCAGAGAGTGGGGGGTGAGGAAGCTGATGGTGAGATGCAGTATTCTCCCCTCTTTTGTTTAGCTAACCAATCCTATTTTTCAAGATTCTCTGAGGTCCCAACCCCCCCCCCTTTTTGCACAAACACTCAGCAGAGGAAGAGGGTGACTGTGAGTAACAAGAACAACTTTCACACATCATACTGAACATGTTGCACTAATCAGGTCAGGCAAAGCCAGGCACTTGACTTTAAGCGCATACACCTGATACCAATTAGCTCTCCTCACAAGGATAAAAGGCAGAACCTAGAGACACATTTTGAAAAACCTGACAGCAAATCCTCTAATCATCTCTAACTTCTGTCCCATTTCCCTCCTAACCTATCTTTCAAAACTCTTAGGGCGCCTTGTGTACTCTCATATTTCATTCTTTGTTACTGATCTATCCCTTCTTCATCGATTCCAGTCCTGTTTTCGTCCTTGTCATTCTACTGAGACTGCTCTAATCCGTGTACTCAATTCTCTTCTTACAACTCGCTATTCTAAACACTCCTCTTTTCTTATTCTTCTTGACTTATCTGCTGCTTTTGATATTGTCGATTATTCTTTGCTCTTGGAATCTCTTTCTTCCTTCGGTCTTAAGGGTTCTGTTCTTTCCTGGTGTTCCTCTTATCCATCTAATAGAACTTTCTCCGTCTCCTGGGCTGGCCAGATCTCTCCACCTCTCTCCCTAGAGCACAGAGTTCCCCAAGGTTCAGTCTTGGGTCCTTTTCTCTTCTCCCTCTACATGTCTCAAGTTGCAGCTATAATCTCCTCCTTTGGTCTCTCTCATCACTTTTATACTGATGATACTCAACTCTTTCTATCCTTCTCGTCCTTCACGTCTGAAAATCATCATACCCTTACAGCCTGTCTTTCTGCTATCAAATCTTGCATGGCCTCCCATATCCTCACTTCAAACGCAGGGAAGACTGAGGTTCTATTCTTCCCTGCTAACACTCTGCCTCCTCATCCACCACCTCCCTCTAACCTCTCTATTTCTTCCACAGTCCCCAACCTTAGCCTTAGTGCCCTCTTCCTTGAAATCAATCTATAATTATTCTGTTTGTCTACTCTGTCTTCTCTCCTATCAAGATTCTATCTCCTCTTCTCTGGCCTCACTTGACTGGTTACCCTTTCACTATCAACTCAAATTTCACATACTATGCTTAGTTTTTAAATCACTATATCAGCTCACACCTGATTATCTTGTTGGACTATTATCCTTCTATTCTCCATCTTGTTCTCTTCGTTCTTCTTCTCTCTTTAGACTGAGTGTCCTTTGTCCTCCATGTGCTCAGTCCCGGTTCTGATCTTTTCAGCTTCTCACTCCTTTACACTGGAATGCTCTTCCACTCTCTATCGGCTCTATCACTGACTATTCACTCTTCCGTCTATCTCTAAAAACATATCTTCTTCATTGCCCCTGATTGCCTGCTACCAGTAAGAATTGATGTTCTGATTTATTTATCATTATTTTTGTACAGTACAATGTAATAATGTGAAGCACTTTGACTTAAGGAGCTATATAAAATACAATAAAATACAAAAGAAAATACACACTCTGAGCAAGGCGGAACACGAGTATGAGCAGAACTTCGAGGGCAAAGGCAAACATACTGGAGCAGATCGACTGACCAGAGTGGGTCAAAAACCACAATAGATCCCTACTGGAGGTTGTTGCCTACAACAGGCCATGAAAGACACATGGACAAGGCCAGATCTCACATCAGAAGGTTGCACTGTGTTTCAAGGATGCCAGCGACCCTCCCGAGTGAACGGTAGAGTTGGGGAGGCAAAGCCAAGCCTCTGGTACTAACCTTGACCCGTGAATTGGAAAACATAAAACCAAGAAAGAAACACACACAGCCGGTGAGTTGCCAAGTAACCTGAAGGACCAGTGTGTGTTAAAGTCTGAAGTAGCAACAGTCTTTTGCAAGTAAAGGCTGCACGCGTGTGGATGAGACGTGAAGAAAGGCAGACCTGTGAATAAACTTTGAAGTAAGGACAGCTGTGAAATCAGCTATACTGAGTAACGGAGTGGGCCGGCGAAAGGAAGTAGCCCACTTGAAAGTCTCTGTCATAGGTGCATTGTTTGAAATGATAAAGCAAATTAACTTGAACCTTGAACTTTGAGTCAAAGTGGTCCTGCTGAGGTCTGTAAAGAAAGCCATGCACATTTGAAAGTCTTTAACATCGGAAAACGGTCTGAGCCCAACTAAGGGAGACCCACAGTGTAATAAGCTTGGGGAAGGGAGCCCCCTTGCAAGTTGTGTTGAACTTTGTTCTGAAGAGGTCTGAGCCCGGCAAAATGGGACTTACGTGATCTTTGTTGTGGGAGATCTGAGCTGAACAGAGGGGGACCTATGTGAACTTTTTGTTGAAAGATTTTTCTGAAGCATGGAAAGAGAGACTTTAACGTGGAAGGCTAGATGGGCCCGATCCACGTTTTGAAACTGCTTGTTTTGAAGACCGAGCCAGAGTGTGTCATCCTGCCACCAGGGACAGCCTTACTCTGTGTGTTCTAACGTGAGGAGAAGAGCTGGTTCAACCACATTTATTCTTTGAACACTGACCTTTCCTTTGCATACATTTCTCCTTTATACACTTGTTTTGTTAGCATAGCTTTTGTTAGCATAGGACATTTTGATTTGACTACACTAAGACTGTTTTGTTTATCATTTGTTTATGGTCGAGACTACTCCCATCTTAGTTATAGGGCAAAGTAGGAATTCTTCCAACCCCAGAATCTTCAATAAAGGTTTTACAAATTGTATCGATTGTGTTAGTGTCATACTTGTAATACCATGCCTCCCCTATAGGTCCCAGACTCACACTTCTCATCAGTAATGACTTTCTCTTTTATATAGTTCCAAAATTCTTTAATTATACTTTTCATATATTGGGTCAGCTACCTCTTTTCATTCATCTTAGCTTCTTTGCTCAATTGCCCCGGTGTCCCAGCTCCCTGGTTTGGGCTTATCAGGTTCATCAACGGTACACGGCATCCGCCATGAAGCGCCCTGATATCCCAAACTCACTCTCTGGGATCCCTGGTATCAGTTGACTGCTTTGGTGTCCTTCACGTATCACCGGTCTCGCTGCAACTTACTTGCCGGCTGGGAGGGTGTCCCGTCTGCTCTCAAGTTCCAGCTTTGCCTGACAGCTCTTGCTATCCATGTCACAAGCACAGCAAACCTTCAGCTTCCAAACTTCCCCTGACGGCACCTCCAGTACCTTATACACTCTGCACTGCAGCCTGCTCTCCTTCCGTGTCCTGACTGACATCGGGAGAAGTTAGTCTCTATTTCTCTCCAGGTGTGGTGTTTTTAAATTTCCGAGCACCATTTTTAACATCTGTTTGCTTGTGTTTGCTTTGCAGTTCTAGTGATTTTAATTACTCCAGTCCTCCTCCTTGTCTCAGTGTTATCAAGCAAAGTGGAATGTAAGTACAGTTGGTGATTGGTCATCACTGGAAGTTCTACACCCACAATACAGTATGCCATACAGGAATAGGGAGGCAATTTGTTGTCACAAGAGGAACAAGAAACAGGGAAATGCCTACCATGACCTGGCAAGTCTACTTCGTCTCCCTGAGGGTTGTCTTCCCTTGTGTCATCCTCCGATGGATAGCCACTCCCAGGGTCAGGAAGCATCTTACTTTTCCTGGCCACATGAGAGGATATTTCACTTGGTGAAGTAGTGGCAACCGCTCTATATTAATCAAAGCCCCCACACTCTCACATAGCAATGGACACTTCCTTGCTATTTGTATGCCCTGGTTTTTTTTTGCTTTTTCTTCCTGACTTCTGATTTCTGCTCCTTCTCTCTTCCTTCAACTGTCCCTCTGTAGCTGTAGCTTTTCCTTTTTAAAGTCCTCTTTATACTCTTGTTCACCCCTGCCCAGTCCTTTCTTGCGCAGTCATTATTTGTAGGCGTTCCCTTTGGGGTCAAGAATGTAGCCCTATTAGCTGGACCCCTTGGGGCCACAGGCTACAGGTAGGTTACATGATTTGGTGTAGCCCAGGTTTGGTTCTGACAATACCATGGGGCTTTTAGCAGGGGCGTCATTTGGGTGTCACCAGGGGTCGCAGGTGCTACCCATGTGGTCTCCATTGTGACCCCTAAAAGAAAGTAAAACCAGTTTGTTTTTTTACGTTTTTTAAAAATGTTTGCTCCTGGGCTGTGGTCAGCGCCATGTGGCTCTTTGTTTTTGGAGTGGATGGCTTTCTTGTTCAGGCCACTTTAAAAAACAGGCGGTTTCACAAGTGTTACACTTTGAACAGTGACCCTAAATAACAAAGAATAGGAATAACAAATAATTTGTCTTTCTGGAAATCTATACAATAATTGCTAGTCTCAAAGGTTTATTTCAGGCACACTTCAGGGGGTGAGTCACTGATTTAATCTTTTCTTAAACACCTCAACTCAGCCTTTAATCCTTCTGAGGTCGATAAATGAGTACCAACACAGGTTGGGTTATATTGTATGTACGTTTGTTCTATATAAAGCGCGTAAGCTTAAGTGCTATATAATAACACATTATTATAATTTGGCCTTCGATGTCTGCTTGCATTCACACTCATTTTGGGAATATGGGCCTATACACAATGATATTAACGAAACATATGGTGATCCATTGTTGCATGAAATGTATATCACATTATAGTGAATTCGTAACCATATTTGTTGTAGTGTACTTAGGAACAATGCTATGTGATGCCACTTCCTGTTTGTTGAAGGGGGGGAAAGATGTGTTCCATCGCTTCCCGTAATGTCACTTCGGGGTGGGTCTAATGGCATCACTTTCTGTGATGTCATCAGAGGTCAAGGGTTGTGTGATGTCACTTCCGCTACCCCTTCCATTTTGGTGAAATGACATCCCTAGCTTTTAGTCATGGTAAATACTTCAACTGTCTGTATTAAAAACTACTCACATGCCTCAAACCACCTCTGCCAAAACAACCAATGGATACCCTTCCGGGGGAAGTAAGGCCCTTCTAGTTTGTCAAGGCCAAATCAAATGTGAAACTTTAGGAAAAAGATGTTGCACTGTGTGAAATAGATGAATAAGGTGAGGAAAATAAACAAAGAGTGATCTACTTGGAGATTTAGCAGTTGAGATACTCAACCTGGAAAACAATGGGGTTGCACTACAAACTCAATGTATGTACCTTGGAAATAGGGGATGGTACAATAACATACTTTTATATGGGCATAATGTAATGACATTGAATAATGTATCCCAATTTCTCTCAGCCAGTTCCTCGAGCTGCCTCCTTGGCTAAATTTGAACATCCAGTAAGACTATTGCATATGTCAAGTCCAGAGTGAATCATCAAATAACGGCCGTCCAAAAAGGGGACTCATGCTATTTCTTGAGTTAACACAATTCATTACTATACTTAACTTAAACATATTAAACTGTAAAAGGGGCTATCCAGGTCAGCACACAGATTCTTCCCACCACAGTAACAGCTATATCGCAGTAGACTGCAGGAGGAGGTTCCTGTCCAACAGATCAGAGCTCATATCTATTGTGCTTTCATCCATATACATTTACAGTTACTATAAACAACGGGCAAACTCCATCTTTGACTCTGGGTTTCCCTATGTGTTTCTTTTTTTATTTTATTGTGTGTGTGTCTGTGTGCTTTTGATCTGCAGTGCGACCCTAATACATAAAAATGCTCTGCCACAGCCCAAGTCTTCTGTTCGTTTAGTAATCCGGACTTAAGTTTCATATTGCACTATACATAAAAGAGGCCATGGCTCCAGAAATGCCTGGATTATTTGTCAATAAAGTACACTTTTAAGTGTCCACTATACACATAAAACGTGCACAGAGGTGTACTGAAACAGTGCAGTTACAGTAATAAAGGCCAGATAGATCTGTCTCTCTGTCATAATCAGTCTGACTCAGAATGGTAATGTTTGTGCTAAAACACAGTGGGACTGGTTTAATCCCTATGCTTGTAAAACCTTATCCATTGTAAAATCTAAAATTAAACTACCATCTCCTTGTAGTAAGTGGATATCATTTTGATTCATGAAGCAAAAGTAAGATTATATCACAAAAGACATTCTAGATTTTTCTAAAGCGTTTTTTTACTTTAAAGTAACATTTTGATAAAATGCCCTCTCGTGCCTTAGCATGTATAAATCTTTCTGTGCATGCGTTAATTAGATTATGGGGAAGTAATGTGCAAGTAGTGTATCCATGCTAAATGCAATCACTTCATCTGGGGTGTCACCAGGGTAAACGTCCTCCACCTGTAGACGGCATTTGCGGAGCAGCTTTGGGAAATACCACTTTATGCTGGAAGCAGAGGGACTGTACTGTGTACTCTGGGAGGCTCTCCAAACTTGGATATTCCAGATGACAGGAGGATTCCTCTCCTCCTGTGCTGGTTTAACCTGCCGTTGAAGTAGGGGTGGTGTGGACTTTTGTGAAAAGCGTTATCCAGTGACAGGATGCTTCCACCATTGTGGAAGCTGTGGAGACTACATCATGGTGCTCCTTCCAAATATTAAAGTCTCCAGCCCGCTTATTTTAGAGATATGGAGTTGTGGTCATCTCCCACTAAGGTTGTGTAGTGACCTTGCTGCAAAATGTGGGCCAGCTCTATTTCCTAGATTGTTTGGATTGATCATTTTTGCTAGGCATAGCTTTGCCTATGCAGGGTTTATCGTACTGCATTTGAATCCACCACTTTAATAACTGTCTATGTATCTACATATTCATACAACAATTTGTCTGGGTTCCTTCTTGTGGTTGCTGACAGATTCCTAGCTGATCGAAGACTGTTCAACTTTTACTTGTCCCTTGAAGCACTAGACAGAGCTGGAAAAGTAACATTCCCAGGTTGTTGGGGCCTATCCATGTCTGACCTAGATGACAAGCCTATACAGAGAACACTCTGTGGTTGTGGATGGTTCCATGGATCAGAGGATTCAGGAAAGGCATCAGACTGTGAGAAGACCCACAGTCTAGGTCATGTGTTGGCATACAAAAGGGCAGCAGAACATTATTGGGACACTTTCCAACCTTGTTTAGGTGCCTATAGGTTCCGATAGAAATCATGAATGTTTGTGAACCAACCTGACAAACATTGCTTAAATGCTAAGGAAGACTTGGATGAGGTGCCTACTCTAACCCGATGAAGACAACGTTTCAGCAGCAACAGCAACAGCAAGCACCTTGAACTGTCTGTTGATTGTTGCTGAACAAATGTTGTGGTGGATCAGAGCCAACCAGAAGAGGTGTCTAAAACGGAGAAACATAGGTCTTGTCACAGTAACTGCAAGGTCCATGGAATTCCTGTAATTCTATTTGGCCATGTTTGACTTGCGAGAGACTGGGACCAGTTAGGGGAGGTATCTAACCTCAAAGCCATTACCATACTAAGCTGTTTGGTTAACCGGTAGAAGTTTGCTGTGCAGAGGTAGTGCTAGAACGGGATCAACCAGCAGAGTGTCTCAACTTGTGGAGGCCTGACATGACAACCACAGCTGCAATGTTATGTCGAACTCTGAAATTCAGACTTAGTCCCTTTTACAACTCTGTCTTGTCCTCATTGTGTAGACCCACTGGAGTTTTCCGACCTTCTTGAGTTCCTTCTTGGCTACAAGGTTGGGGTCCATCCAACTGGTGAGTTTGAGCCCCCATCCTTAGACTAAGTATGAAGATAGAATTTTTGAATGCCACCTACAGAGTCTCTTGATTTGACTGGAAACAGGTGTGGCCCCTCATGGTGTGTGCTTCGTACTGGCGGAGCCATCCAGAGCACCACTTAGTATTTTTTTCTTTTTTATATCCTAAATTTATTTTTCTTATCCTCATTATCATTGCTCCTTTAGTATGTGCTTTTAAATTACTTGGTTTGGATTTGATTTATTTTTCAAAGGTTAAAGGTGAATACATATTAATGTGTTATCACATTTTTATTAACTAATCTTTGTTACTTTTAGTAAATATTACATAATTGCATCTAATTCAACTGATTTAGAGAGAGATTTCGTTAACCCTTTTTATCCTGTGCTAGTTTGAATTTTAGAACATCTTTGCACGTCTCAAATCCTGTTATGAGCCTGCTTTGAGCTTTGCCTATGCTACACCAGGGCAAGGCAACTTATAACATTGAGCTCTGTTTGATTACTCTTCAAGGACCCTTAATGCTAAATGCTGCAATTTCGTGCAACATGATATACAAATTGGAAGACCCAAAACACAGGATCACCATCACAAGCAGGAGGAAATCGAAGTTGCTTTCTTGACAGATAACCCTGAAGGTTATATGCCAGAAAGAGCATCTGCCAAAGCTATCTAACAAGATGGAAATGTATGTGGAGCAGTCTGCGTCTTTACCTCCCTACAAATCGCAACTGGTTAGTTTGTCGTAGACTTCATTTTGGGATTTGCCTCTTTATTATTTTAATTGAAGGGGTCCACCCATAACTTCTTCCCACCCCCTTTCTGCACCTTCCCCTTCCTTCTCCAACCCGTCTACATATACCTATATATTTTATCCCCACAGTGAGTCGAACACAACAAACTAACCAACCCCACCATTCAGAGCAGCTCTTTTTTTATACATTCTGAGACAATCGACCCCATAACTTCGAGAGACACTTAGAAGGACTTCCGGAACACTATGCCTGACTGGAGCATCATCAAAGATTCCTATCGCCCGAGGGATGTTCATAAAATGTCACAGGGTAAATATGACTGAACACAATTTGTGCCTGTTGTATCCTCCTCAGGCATTGGGTGTAGGGCCACCACCCCATGATACTTTCCGGCTCTGTTAAGAAGTCTATAGCCAGGGCCAGTTTAGGCCAGGGTGATCCATTTACTCAAGTTTAATAACCCTGCACCAGTAACCTGAGTTAGGCCATGATCCATGCGGAATACTTTTTTAGACACGCATGCACAGTCCGGATTACAGCATTCAACAATACCTTGAACAAATAGGGGTGAAGAGGGTGCCGTAAACAAAGTCTTTTAAAACCCCACAAAAAATAATATACACTAGGGATGACATCTTAATGGGGCAGAAAAATCTTTTTACTTAAGATCTGCAAAGGAATACACCCCAATACCACCTTATTTAATTGTTTTCTGCTTCACTGATGATCAGTATAGTATTTATTTTACATTTCATTGACTGGAGGCCAGTCACTTCCACAATAGCAATGGCAGCATTGGGTATATAAAGGAGGAACTTATGTGAGGGTTTGGTCGGGGGAAGTGTGCCATAGATTAAGATTGTTTTGGGTGCATTTTGAAGGTTAATTGGAATTCTCATAGTGATGAATATTGCTTGCACATATAATCATGCCAAAAATAATACATATATATGTCATCTTACTTAAAGTGCATCAATAGTAGATAGGGAGGTCCTTAGATCTGGTGGGAAAAGACCTTCAGGTGGGTGAGTCTGTGTCTCTGTATTTTGTGTATGTCTTTGTCTTTATGACATTAGCTCTCTCTTCGGAATTGGTCCTGGATTGTTATATCGAGGACACTGTGAACATGATATTCACATGTAACTCACTGTCTGGTTCTAATCTGTCTCCTGTTATGTCTACCATGTGTATTTATTTCCTTTTCAATATACCTACAATCAGGTCTAGAGGTAAGGCTGTCTTCAGATTTAAGCAATGCTTATATGGTATTGTATCATACCTCTATTGTATCGTCCAATAAGATGGGCAAAACAAGTCACGGAACCAAAGAACACCAATGAGAATGTAGTAATATAAAAACGTAGGCGATTAGGCAACCCAATCAAGTGTTGTACCTGCCAAAACGGATTACTGATATAGGAATACCAGGTCTCCACGAAGGAGTCTTTTAAACTCAAGTGGAACATGCGTGAGCTATGTTGGTTCCCCTTCAGCAGTAGGTAACGCATGCACACTAGCTAGTTAATATTTCAGAGACTTCAGATGTTTTGTTGCTATGCATGCTGATTTAGAAAGAGTGTGGGATTTGGCTGATTTGACACTGGATGCTTGCCCTGTGACGATCCTTAATGTTTACTGCCCTCCTCAATGTAATACGAGATTCTAGAATACACTTAGGCCAATCTGATTGGGGAGGAATCTATCTAAATGTGTTATTCTATGGGATTTTGACCAGTCCTAAGACCCAATTCTTGATCTAAAACCCATGTGTACATGTATGTGGAATATTACCTACAAGGAGTGCCACTGTTTATTCAGCACATAGGCATATTCAACTCAGAGAGGCAGTGTCATAGAAAGGAGATTGAGTTCTCTTTCTTTTATTGGCTCATGAGTCAATGCCATCTTCTTGTGGATACATAAATAGACCAAACCATTGTTAGATTTAGGATTTGGACCCCATTTTACACATCATTACCTGTGTATGTTTTCAGATGCTTGGGGTGATATTAGAACACATAATAGAAAGTGGAGACAAATCACAAATATGATCAAAGACATGCATTTCATTTATGGAAGTGCTCAATGATATTTAAAAATCGAGCATGAATATATCACATGCCCATCTGAGGAGAATCATAACTCCCTTTTCAAGGTCTCAATTGCAATTAATACGTTGTGAACTAATTGTGTTGGTAGCATGCTTCTTAGAATTATTGCCATGACTAACAGAGGGAAGAAAAGAGCTGGGTTAGTTCTGGTGAAATATTTAAAGCACGAGAGAGTAACGTCAGGGCTGCATCTCATGACCATAGAACACAGTAAGTGGCATGGAACTGGAGGTCATGGCAGAAGGCCACATGTGTTCACTTCCATGTCTACAATAGTGGAACCAATGGTTGTCCTTGAGGTGGTCAATCTAGGCTGTGTCATACAGTACATCTGTTATGGCCATAGAAAAATGCCAACTTGCAGTGGGTGCTTGTAGGTGCTGGGTACATGGCTGACGTATATTGCATGGGCCAAGTGCCCACTGTAGCCATGCACAGTTGCCACGATTGGTACCTTCGAGGTGTCTGGAACGTAACTGAAGGCCTTGTGCTGGGCACAATCTGTAGTGGGCATTTCTGCAGGCCCCATATAGGATGCCTTTTACACTCTGCAATATCTGAAAAGGTAAAGTTGAAGTTACTTGTTAATTACTTATTCATGTAAACGGGTAGCTCATGAGTATTTTGTTTATTTGTATTTGTTTACTATTTATATCACGCACCGAACCCTAAGGTAACTGGGCGCTTGAAAGACTTCAGTTACATACATGTTAATGCATTGTACATTTAGTAGTCTTACACATTGTGGGTCAGTACATTTAAGCATGAGAAATTAGATTTTTCAAACAAATAGGAGAAAATGAACTAATACCCAGACTATGCACAATGAACACAACGAGTGGCATGGGAGTGGTAGGGATATTGCCTGTTTCTATGCCCTGGCCAAACTACCTACTGGCCATGGCTGCAGACTATGCCTCTTCAGGACATTGTGCCTGATTATTGAGCCATACCATGGCCTTTAGCTGTGTCCAATAAACAGTGTCCACAAAGCCTGGTCACATACCAGCCCCAGTGAACACAGCGGATGTCTTGGGGGTGCCTTGGATTGCACAGTGGTCGCATGTGTACTGTTAGTGGGGTCCGGGATATGGCCTCTGAGCAGAGGATCACAGATGCCCATTACAACCATTCAACTGTTCTTCAAGAGGGATGGTTTTGTTGTGTTTCTCCATCTTCCCACTTTATGTACCTCCTGTAAAAAGTCAGATTGAAGGCCTGATGTGGAAGTAACAATTCTCCTTAGTAAATTAAAGGTACACATTTCTGACCTTCCACTTCCCCACCTTCAAATATGCATTAAAGGGCAACAGCTTAGTTTGGTAACTTCCAGGGGTATATGGCACTAGAAAGTTAAACTTTGAAAAAAAGTACCCCTATTATTCCTGCAGTAGGCTGTTTTCACATTTTTATATTCTGTAAGGGGGTACAGCGCCCCCCGCCCCCTTAAAGTAATTTCACCGGACTAAAAGGCATCTTTAATAATAAATTATGAAAACTGTAGTCTTTTGCTTAGTCATTATGGTTCCTTCAATGGAATGGAAGACTCATGACTCTATGTCTAAAATACAGTTTTTGCTGTATAGTGGGCATTACAAATAACCGATTGATACATGAATAATCAGAGCTTTGGATGTATGCCATTCTGCCTAACCTTGTCAACAACACTCTGACATGCTGTACTTGTTCTCTAAAGGAAGATGAGTGAAGGAAAATGTCTTCTAATACATTATAGAATAAACTATTAAAATGGCTCAAAAATGATAATTAATACATAATTGAAAAAATGCAGAATCATGTCAAAGTACAAGTAGCAGTACACAATAATCAAACGGGCTAGGCCATGTTAGATGAGTATTCCACAAATAACCTGAGTGGATCTGAATTAAATATTGTGCCCCTTTTATATCTAGTTTTGTACATAGAGGAGAGCCCTTGATTTGATCTAATCACACATTGGTAAGGTAAAGTAGGTATAATCATATTTAAGGATGATATCATTAAGGAGTCTATAATAAATTGCCAATCTCAAATAATTATAATTTTTTATTGTGTATGGAAAATATAATGTCACCTATGGATGAAGTAGATGGTCTAATAAAACGGTTGTATACTAATTGACCTTTTCACAATTGACCTCAGGAGAATTGACCTCAGGAAAATGTACCTAATTTAGAAGGTCAATTAGAACATATATGAAGGGGGAAACCCCCCGGACACCCCACCCAATGCAAAACCCCCCGCAACCCCCACCTAATCCCCTTATGTAATTTATAATCCAAAACCAACCCAATACATATATAAAATAACTAAAATAATATGAAGGTCAATTGTGCAGAAGGTCAATTAGGACCACTATAATTCGGTCAATTGTGCAAAAGGTCAATTGTAAAAGGTCAATTTGGGTTATACCAATAAAACGCTTAGCTACATTTTCCTGTTTATTCTTAAGTACCACCAAGTCTTGTGTTTTAGTCAAAAACATGAACACAAAGCTTTCCCTGATTTTTGGCAAAAGGGATATTCGGAAGAAATAAATTACGCAAATGTGAATTGGCTTTTATCTTTGCTTGCAGGGGAAAGGTAGACACCAATATATCAGTTAACTCCCTCCGCCTGAATGGCTCTCTCCTATCAGGAATCTGCCTTTGACAATTTAGGGGCAGTTTATGGTGGAATGCCCCTCTCCCACAGAATATAAACAGGCATTAAGTAATTGCCTTTTTTTATTTAATTGTCTAAGATCCTCAGCCCACCCCTTCCTCCAATTTGCATAAGCTAAAGGGATGGATCTGAAGTAGGAGTTGTTCTGAATTTACCTTGAAGATTCGAACACCCTCCCATCAGGATTGTTCCCTCCTACTATCCCCAGCCCTATGGTCAGTAGTTAGAACAAATTAAACAAACTCTTCCAAGGGAGTGACTTCGGAAAGAGCATCCAAAAATCCTCTTTTAAAACTTTACAAATCCACATTTAAAACAGATGGACTGTTGAAGATACGGTGCCTCAGAAATCTGTTTCGAAGCTTTCAGGAAATCATCATAATCATTTTAAAGGGCCATTACTATTAATTAACTGAGTTGGCCAGGAAACAGCATCGCCTTCCAAATTCATTAGGACGAAGATCCCTTTCTTTTTTCCAGATTTACACACATGAGGTCTATTCCTAAAATGAAGTAAAGACTAGATTAAGACTTCATTAACATATTTCGGCATTGGGGGTAGCAATAACTGGACACCTTTTTCTGGTAGTTCTTCAAAAGATAATTGAGATATAAGCATGAATGCATGCAAAACCAGTCCATTAACACAAATATGGAAGTGCACCCGGTGCAAGAAAGAACAGCGTTATTCACTTTATTAACAAACAAAGTGTCATCCAGGAGTCTAATAAGATATCAAAAACTCAACAAACCCACATCAGGCTAAGGTTTATAAAGCAAGAAACCACACGATTTACATAATTACAAAAAATAATACACGTAACCTTTTCTAACATAATAATTTGCTATGCTAATCGAAATCTTTAGAGAGCTCTATAAATTGGAGTCTACCATTGGCTAATGAATTATCTTCAACCCACACAGGTCCATCCCTCCAATGATAGTCATTGTTACAAACACATCACTACCACACAATTCCGTTGGTTGACACAGGACATACTTCAGTGATAACAATACTTCACTGCCATTGGCTGGCATCTCTTAAAGTGGCCTCAAATGTTGCAACTGTCCTACACAGTCCAATTATTATTTGATTTACTGAATGGTGTCAGTGGCGAACAATGGACAGGTCTGACTACTGGCTGTTGGGTGTCCCTTTCCCATCGCTGCCGGTGTCCAACTTGTCACTTCGTTGTTGCAGTCTGGGTCCCAGACGTGAGACCTCAGAGCTCCTCTGATCCTTGGAGCTTGGCATTGTATCAGGTCGGCCTGGTCATGTGTTGGAAGACCGTGGCTGAAGCAGAATTACGGGTATTTGATTTGTACTTCGGCTCCAAGGAGTGTTTAGCAATGGCATGTGTAACCTTGGCACAGGGAGCGCAGCGTGTAGCTTGCAACTTCGTGGCTTTGGCTGTGGGGCTCTCATCAGGGTTTGTTCTGCATGATCAGCTCCTTGCAGCTCCGTCTGATCTGCTCCGACCTGGGGACTCTGGTTTGCGGCCTACCTTGGCCTAGTCTATTGGGTGGCGGCATACAGTCCATAACACAGGGGTCGCGTGGGGCGACATGGGTTCTCATACATTAGTCCATCTGCAGGTTTAGATCTTCATGGTTTTAGTAGCAAGGAAGTGTCTGCAAGTATATACACAAGCTCTTCTGGCGTTTTGCATTTCTGTGGTGCTGTAGTTAACCTATGTGAAAAATAACAACGATGCATGTGTGAGTGTGAGTGGTCCTCTACGTCATAGCACTGAGTATGTTCTTCGTGTGGGTTGGTGTGTGTCTGATCCATGTGCTTGGTGGCACGGGTGTTCTTGTCCGTTGGCTTTGTCATCATGTCATCTCTAATGATGGCAATATTTGTGGGTGATGCCTAATCGAGTTGGTCCATATGGTCGGTCTCAGCTCCACCCGAGGATCCACCATCTGGTTTGGATGACGCGCAGCTTGCCTCGGTGTACGGGGTGTGGCCACAGTGGATCTTGACGCAGTGGGCAAAGGGCTGAACTCATCCCGCGGTGGGTGCTTGGGTCGTGATGTCATAGGCCATAGTTTGTATGGGGATCGCGGAAAGGGATCATCCCATTTTCCCTCTTCAGTGGGTAGACAGGGGAATTTGGTTTTCAGTGTAAGTATGGCTGAGCACATGGATAAGATAACAGGGTAAACATACAAAGAGATTGGGATAAGGTTATTGTATAATTGCAGAGCTGATATGACGAAGCAATATTAAGATACTTGAAATAATGTAATTGCGCAAAAATTACTACTGGACAAAGTGTAATCTAACTGTTTGAAAAGATTTGTTAAGGCCCAAGTAGGAATCCTAGTCGGACACACGACAGTTCCAATTCACCACCACTTGCATACCACTGAGTGAATTTCACCCAAAAAATTCAAAAAGGATAAAGCTGTAGCCAGAGAAGGTATTTGAAAGCGGTATTCACTTATACGTTCCCTCCGAGAGGCCCCCAGCTCCCTGCTCTCACCAGCTGCCTCTGCACACCTTTACTGGCTTCACAGGAACTCCCTTCACATATAAACACTCCACATTGCCATGGGGTCAGCGCATGCCGGCCACCTGCAAATACTCCATGTCTCCATGGAGCACTGTACAACACAACATGTGTCCTTCATCCCAAGGACTGAAGGTTTTAATCGCGTCTGGCGACAACCCCCCCTTCCACACAGCCAAAGGCACTCTATCGGCTAATGGACGGCTTTACCACCAAAATCTGCTCTCTACTCCCCTCTCCCCGCTACTCTGTGCACTCAGTGGGGGTTGAGAACCCTATTAGGTAGATCCTCATATTTATGTGAAATCCCCTTCACATGTAAGACCCTCAGCACTTTTTGCTGGACTACTGTATTTTCCGTCTGTTCTCCTGAGTGAGTGGAAACCTCTTTCCACACTCCCTCATTATTTAACCATATCATTGGGATCCTTTTATATTTCTTTTTATCCCTTTTTCATGGAGTGATACTTTCCTCCAAGTTGTATGCAATCTGTCTTTGACTTTTGCAGCACACAGCACTTCTTCCTATCTTTCTCTATTGTGAGATCATCACACCTCACCGTGTGGAGAGCAGTATCCCCTTTCTCACCGCTCCTGTAACTTTTTGGTTACAGTGACAAGTTAATTTGAATGTCTGGTGGCAGTGGTTTTATCCGACATACTTTTGTGCACATTTTACACCCAGGCTGTTAAGCCGTGTTAGTACACAGAAGAGTCACCAAAGACAAAAATGGTGACAGTGTTCTTTTTTCACCAATTTAAGATGGCTTGTCCCTTTTCCATCCTTCTTCTGCTTTCCTGGGTGAGATAGGTCCTGGTTTGACATTTGTCTTCGGCCGGATCCCTTTGAGAAGCCCACCAAAGTGCCAGTGTGTCTGTGAGGACAGGAACAATGGGAGGGCTCTGAAATTCTGCTGTTCTATGTCTTCTGCTGTGCCTGCCTCAAACCAGTTCCAACTGGAAGGCTGGCTGTCCTGAAAGGACAGCCATCACCCACAGTTTCAATGGGAATAGGTGGTGATTGGCAGGTTCATGCATAAGAGGCATTTATCCTGAGGCTGAAGACAAGATGACCAATGGAACTGAAGGAACAATGAGGAGGAAGTGGAGAGATGCCTGCAGCCACTTCCAGATGACTGTAGATGCCTTCTGAGTGATCAACTCTGTCTGACCCCTTCTTCCAAGCATCAGGAGAGCCCCAAAAATGATGACTTGTTTTCCCTTACACTGGTGAATACAATCAGTCTATGGACTATCTGCATTTTCAGCCATCCCATGATGAGCTGTGACCTTCACGGACTCTAAACCACCAATACCCTAGGAACTGAGCCCTTCATGCAGAGCATTGTCTTCCAAAGATTAAATACTCTGGATACTTTGGAGGACCACTTCTGGACGTCCACAGGCACGTTTTGACTCTTTGATGTCCCATCACCAGAGTGCTGGAATGAGAAGGCGAGAATAATCGACCAGGCTGTAATCTTCAATGGTGTCTTGAAAAGGGTACCAACATCACAAAACCAAGAATAATCCTTTGTATGAAGCCTCTTCACTCCACTGCTGCTGCAAGACCCATTCCAGTGTCCCCTCTTTCGTCTGCCTGACCAGGAATGCAGTGACCGGGTCTGCTGCTGTATGGTGGGGACATCAGGCTGCACCCACTGCTTCAGTTTTAAGGTACTATGGCACTCCTGGTAGAACCACGGGTGGACTGGCCTATAGGCAACTCTGGAGATTTCCCAGTAGGCCTCTGCACCTTGGGCCTCTTTTGTGTTGTTGTTCCAAATTTTGCCATAAGAAAAGGATTGGGCTTGCTGAAAATATATAACATGGGGCCACTTTGAAAATTACTTCCAGGGCGCCTTTTGCTTTCCAGTCCACCACTGAGTAGAAATTACCTAGAGTTGCTTTGCTGCTCCTGTGTTGCTGGAGTGTTGATTCATGTGATTGGGCATTTGCCCATGCACGTTAACCCAGGCCTAACACCTGTGTGCCTACAGGGAGACTTTTCTGAAGTCCCTGACCCTTTTTTCCCAACAAGAAGTGTTACTTACTTGCTACTGAAGACTTCCTCTAGAACTTTTGAACTTACTACAGATTGTTCTTGCTTGCTTGACCCTCCAATTTGACTCTGAGACACTCATAACTAGATAGGGATGGACTCTAACCTAATGACTCTGTGAAATTATTGCAAAGTATGTACCTGTTTTATTTTGGTCTTGTTTCATTTATTTTACCTGAAACAGTTATTACAAAAGTATTCTACTTACCTGTTGAATGTCGTAGTTCCATTCTCAAAGTATTCAAAAGTGTTATACTTACACTAAATGTTGCAATGGTCTTTCTAGCGATGGCTGCGGAACCCTCGAATTGGGGAAAAAAACACAGAAAAGATGATCATGCCATGTTCTATCTAGAGAGCGGCTCCTGCTACCTTTTCTTGTATTTGTGCAAGGAACTTGGGGTTGGTCGCCCTAAGTTACCTGGGGGAAACCAGACGTGGACCCCTTGCTCACTGTACTAAGAGAGACACTTCACTGATGAGGCCCAACAAGGCTGAAACACGTGTATGGGTTGCTATTGGTACTTTTGTTCAAAGGAGATTTTTCCTGACATTTCGGTGCTGGACTGCTCTTGTGGGCGGGACAAAGACTGATATGCAAATGGGTATTCCTCCTTTGTGAAAAGTACATTGAGCAAAAAGCGATGGATGCGTACTCTCAAAGTGGGGAAAAAAACATAGAACAGATTATCATGCCATGTTCTATCTGGAGAGGGGCACCTGCTACCCTTTCTAGTATTTTTGCAAGGAACTTGGGTTGGTCACCCTAAGTCACCTGTTGGAACCCAGACATCGACCCCTTGCTCACTGCACTTGGAGAGGCACAGCTCCATCTAACTGATGAAGTCCAACAGGGCTGAAACATGTGTATGGGTTTTCTGTTGGTACTCTTGTTCAAAGGAGGTCTGCCTGGCATTTCGGTGGGTGGGACAAAGACTGATATGCAAATGGATATTCCTCCTTTGTGAAAAGTACAGTGAGCAAAAAGTGATGGCTGCAGACTCTCAAAGTGGGAAAAAACACAGGTTATCATGCCATGTTCTATCTAGAGAGGGTGCCTGCTACCTTTTATTGTCTTTCTAAGTTACTTATTGTGTGATTACTTAGCTGTCTGAAGAATCACCTTTGATCATCAAAATTCATCAGTGTCTCTGATGAATAGCCCAGTCACTCTTCTCGAGGTAATCAACCGCTTCAAAAGTATAATCACTTGTACAACAAAAAGATTTGAATTGTACAGAATTACACTTTCTTTTTTAACAATATCAATAATTCTTCACTGTACACCTATATTTCATTGTGATATACATTTTTTTACAAGACACACCAATGTCAATAGTACCAATGTCAATTAATTCAAAAGGATGAGAAACAAAAAATAGATTCATCAACTACATCCTCACATCTCATGCCTAAAAGGTATTGGGCCTCATTACGACCCAGGCGGTAAGGGGTTAACGGTGCCGTAAAAGGTGGCGGCACCGTTAACCCCTTACCGCCTAATTATGAGGTCCCTTTGCGGGTTCCCACCTTAATGGCTGGTTTTATCATCCGTTAAGGATTGGACCCACAAAGGGACCTTGGAGGTAATTACGGTACTGCAATTTGCGGTACCGTAATGACCGCCTTCCCCATTCCCATTGAGCCCTATGGGGCAAAAATGGGAATGGGGAAGGGCCAATGGTGAATGGGGAATTACCGCCCCGCCAACCTTGGAATGTGGTGGTAATTGCGCCATCCACCATAGCGCAATTGTTAAAATACCGGCATCAACCATGGCGCTAATAGGGCCATGATTAACGCCTGGGTCGTAATGGCCCCCATTGTGTGTACATATATGTAGATTAAAATGTTGTGGTGAAATTAGAGCAACACCACATCAGCAAAAATGGTTTTCCCAATGAGATACTCTCCCACTGACACCACACTCAGTTTATATGTAAATACGTCATTCTGATCAGTTGTTATAAAATGATCAAAATACTGACCTGTCTGTTCTTAGACTGGCAGAGTAAGCACCAATTTTGAAAACCATAAGAGATACAGATACAGTATCTCATAATCAAATGAACATACATCGCACATGTAGTTTGTAAATCAAAACATATCATCAGCCATCCATAAACTGACCTCTTTCCTTTCTAATAGGCCTCTGACGTGCGGAAAATCTTTTTTTCTTTCCAAATCAAACTGGCAACAAGGATTCAGTCCATCTTATTCCAATCTGCTTTACCAAAACACAATCACAAAGGACCCTTCATTATTCCAAATGACGGCCTATGATCTATTTCACTGCTTTTACTTAAAGGTAGATCGAAACTAGTGCATCACTCGTTACCTTCAAAATGCAAATCAAATGCCGGATACAGGAACAGAGAGATGCCTGCAAACACAGCCTCCCGTCGTGTACCGGGATTTAAAGTCGATAGTAGTTATCACGTGATGGAAGATTGACGTGCAGTGTCACATTTAGCTACATGGATTTCCCAATGCTCAATATCTAAACAGCGACCAAGTTGGAACGGTAAAGACACGATTGTACATGTAATTCCCTTGTCCATCTCTATGATTTACTTGGAACGTCACTCATATTTACAAATATGTGCATACTTAATTGGCATTGCGACGGCATAAGAATCACCTTCACCTGTTGGGCCTTAGAAGCGCTTTATACATTTTAAATAGATATAAATATATATAAAATAAATCATTATGTGTATATATCCTTTAGTGTATCAGTGTTTCTTTGGTCTATGTGTAAGCAATAAAGCCTTTAACAAAGTAAAGAAGCTCAGTGACAAACGGATATTGTATATCCCCCAAAACATCCTGCTTTGCTGATCTCTGCAATACTTTTGCAACTGTTTTGTCACTATAATCTATGTAGACAAACGTTAATCATGCCAAGTGACAATGGGCCTCATCACAAGTTGGGCGATAAGCCCTATAAGTGGCGGTAATGGAATTAGCACTGCCAATAGCGCTCCGCAGGATCACTAGCTGGCGCAAATTCCAGCAACTGTAAAATCAGCTGGCGTATTACGGCCGTCACTATTACAGCAGGCAGAATCTGTGGTGATAACACAAAGCGCAATCACCACTGCATCACAAATACATGTACAGTGGTGTTAGCGCCAAAAACTGCTGCTAATAACCCAGCCTCCAGGTGGCATAAATGAAGTCACAGGTGATCCGAATCCACTCAAGAGGGACACAAAAGGCACACGCCTTCCCCAAACACTGATTCCAAAACCAAGCTACCACTAGCCAGTGTGAGCTTGAACATGCAGCTGCTCAGGCTGCACCTAGAAGTGGTGATGCAGGACAACCTGTCCAGGGCACAGGGAGTTCAGTGGGGCTAGGGGGAAGAGGAGGAGAGCCCAAGCAAGTATTTTACCGATCCCCAGGGTCAGGCACGCACCCTGGACCCTCACTGACATCCCGTTGGTGACCCCGTACTGCCTGAACAGGTAGGCCATAACTGAGCTGCTCACCACAATACAGGATAACATGTGGAGCAGGATTAACATCCGGACAGCTGTGCCCCCACTGCTGAAGCTAGTGTCTGTCCTACAATTCCTAGGAACTGGCACCTTCTTCCAGCACTCCGTGGCCATGATGCACGGCATGACACAGCCTGCATTTTGCACAGTGTTGGCCCAGGTGCTCGATGTCGTCCTGCGGCATGTGCAATGCCACATCTCACTGCCCACCACGCCAGCCCAGGTCAATGTCATGAAGGTACAGTTCTATGCTGTTGCCCAAATGCCAAATGTGATCTTGGACTATACCAATGTTGTGTTGGAGGCCCCCCAGGCACACAAAGCAGTGTACTGTAACTGGAAGCATTACCACTCCCTGAATGTGCAGGTGATCTGCAACTCCAACTGTATGTACATCACCCACTGCCGTGCCCGCTGCACTGGATCCACCTATGATTCCATGGTCCTACGGAAAAGCACACTGCCAGGATCGATGTAGAGGTACAGAGGACAATGGACGTGGATCATGGGTGTGTAAAATTGTCTGCATGCATGCGCTGCAAAGCACCTGACCCAAGGGTGTGTGAAAAACTACACAAGCAAATGCAAAGGTCACACCTGACTACCTCCCGCACTAAAGTCACAGTACAGCCCAGGGAGAATACACATTTCGGACATATCTGGACGGAAAAGCTAATGAACACATACAGTAGCAATTCCAAACACACACATGATTACAGGTACCACAATGCAACATGCCTAATGCTAAGCAATGCAAAGAAAATGCCACATTGCATCACACAACACAACAGCAATCCTGCCAGTACCGCAACCAGCTACCCATGTACACCCAGCCTGGAATGCTAACCTGCTGGTCCCAGAAGCTGAGGGAGGGCCAATGGGAAACCCAGCATGCCACATGCTTGAGAGAAATACACTGCCACAAGACAGGCACCATGTTAGCTTCACATGTCACCGACAGATGCATTATTTAACATTTGCTGCAAGGGAACAGGGTGCATGTAAAGTAACAACAGTGCATAATACGAGTGACACAGCATGTACAAATGCTGTACAGACACATGCCATGGAATTAAGCCCCATATGCATGCACATGAAGTCCACTGCCCTGATACTGTGTAAAGCCACCCCCACACATTACGTTGTGACTAATGGCTGTGCCTCCCCCAGGCAGGTGACTCTGGATACCCACAGCTGCCCAGGCTAATGACCCTGTGCTTGATCCACAAACACTGCCAGATATCGCCTACAACCACACTCCGAGCAGGACCCATGTGTGCATCAAGTGTACCTTCGGCCTCCTGGAGGCACTTTTCCTCTGCCTCGACTGTAATGTTGGAACTCTGTTGTACGCTCCTGAGAAAGTGGGCAGAATAGTGCTTGTGTGTGCCATGCTGCACAACATATGCCTACAGAGAAATGTATTGCCACCACCAGACGATGAGGATGCAGTGCCTGTGGCGGAGGTAACTGCACAGATTGCCAGAGATGATGTGAGAGATAGGAGACAGGCTTGGCATGGACTGATAGACAATTTCTTCTGAAACATTCACGTGGCACAAGCCATGCAGCATGGTGCGACACTCACTACTATTTATAATAAATATATATATATATATATATATAAATAATAGCCTCGCATTGAAGCAGTTCAACAGTTTTAATGTAACAATGTGCACTAAGTATCCCCCTTTCCCTCATGCCCCCTCCCACCACCAACTCCCCAGGATGCTGTAGCCCTCCCCTTCCCACCACTATCTCCCCAGCACACTAACCCCATCTCCCCTCCCATCACCAACTCCCCAGCACACTATCCCCTATCCTCCCTCCCACCACCAACTCCCCATCACAATATCTCCCCTCCCGCTCCAACAACCAACTCCCCAGCCCACTATCCCTCCTTCCCCTCCCACCAGCAATACCCCAGCACACTATCCCCCTGCCCCTTCCACGACTAACTCCCCATCACATTATACCCCCACCCCCTTCCTACCACCAACTTCCCAGCATAGCCACTCAGGGAAAAATGTGTCCCAATGTTATTTCCATGGCCTATTTCCCCCATGCCAGTCCCTGGTGATCTGGGACCCAATTGGCACTGGGAGTAGCACCTGGGTGTGCTCGGCTGCAAACCCTCAGTGGGTGTCATGGAACTTGAGGGTATCGGCTGAGGCCCCCGGATGAGCTGCAGTGTGACCTTGGTGCTGTGAAGTATGGCCTCTGCAAGGGCTGAGATCCCTTCAGTCTTCTCCCTGACTCTCTGCTCATATAAAATCATGGTGGCAGTACGGGCAGATGCCTCTGCCTGGTTTATTCCCATGGCCCACATAATCCTGCAGGTGCCCCCTTGCAGGTAATCGGTCACTGTCCTACATCTCCCTCTGGCCCTTCTCCATCTCATCGAGCCTCTGAAGGATGGTGTTGATGGCTGGTGTGCGCTGCATGGGAGGGGGGCTGTGCAGTGGCTCCGGCTGTAAGCCGGTGAGCCACTGGATGACATGTCCCCTTCTGGCTCAGGTGTGTGGGCATGCTGGCGGTGGTGAGGGCTCTCAGGGTTTGGGCACCTTATTCATGCTGTGACACTGGGCTGTGACTCCACAGTGGCCCTATCAGGTGGTGTGGCCTCTGCGTTGGATACTGCTGCTGCAGGAGTGGGTAAAGTTGCCTTAGAGGTGCACCTGGTGGCCTGTGGTGTTGCCACAGGGCCTGTGGTGCTACCTGCAGGTTTGGTCTTTCTGGTTTATGGGTTTTCTCTGTGGTCCATGTGTCCAGACGTAGCTTGTGTGCGCCTTTGTGGGGTGGTAGTTGTTGCTGGACTTGAAGGCCTGGAGGTGCCAATCCAGATGGGCCTGCCCCCTTGTCCTCCTTTGTTGCCTCTGGTGATGTGTGACTGCCTGCAGGGGACAAAGGACATTTTGTCAGGTATGGTTCTTCCACGTATGTTGGCATGCAAGAAAAATGTACTATGGTAGAGAGTGGGGCCCCACATATTTGGGCAGATGAGCATGGATGGGCAGGGGAGATTGCAAGTGGACACAACATTGTGGGGATGGTTGCAGCAATGTGTGTGTGACACATGGCCAGGTGGACGTTGGCCTGTGTGTGGGGAGGGCAGGGTGTCAATGCTGGATCAGCTGATGTATATCATGCATGCTTGTGGTTGTTCATGCCCCTACATGCCCTCCTTGGTTTAAACAAACCTTGTGGGAGTGGATGTGGTGGCTTTGTCTCTGGCACTGCCATGGCTCTATGGGGTGCTGCTGTGCAGCCAGCAATGTTGTGTTGTGGTGTACAGTGATTGGCTAGTTGTGCCCATGTCGTTGTAGGGGGATATGTACTTCCATGTGGCTTGTCTGCCATACCAACATGGGGCAGGCCAACTGGGCCTGCACCGTGTTGTTGTGACTGCTGTATGGTGTCGTGATTACTCATGCACCACAATCCCACTGGGACAGGGTGTACCAGCAGAGGTAGGCTGTGCATGACACTTGGGTAGGTCACTTGCCACCCTTCACACTGCTGTAACGCTTAGGGGTGCCCTTGATGTGCTGTCCCAAGGCTGCTGTAGAGAGTGGCTGATGTGGCACCCCGTCACTTAACTCTGGCCTGCCCAGCTGCTGGGTCTGCTGATATGTGTCCCTGTCCACTGGGGCATCTTCTGCTAGGCTGACAATTGTGCATGGACTTGTGCTAGGGGGGGTTGACTCACCTCCTGCCTACTGGCTCCTGGAACCTGCCCCGCACCTCTGACTCCCTTAGTGCCCTCCATGTCAAGAACCGTGCTGCACATCTCTTCACAGGCAGTCAGGACCAGTGGGTACACAATACCACCTCCAATTGCCTGGGATTCCTAGCTGTGTTGGGATAGGAATCCACGCGGTTGACATAACAGCATATTCAACAGTCCTCCCCATCATGGGGTAGGCTGTACGCTCCAGTCACCTTCTGGTTGATGGCATACCAGATGGCTGTCCTGCACTGGCCTGATGATTTTCTCACCCTGCTGAGGTACAGTTCCTTGCAGTTGGCCACAACCTCATTGGTGAGGACCATCAGTCCTGACTCACTGAACTTAGGTTTCTGCAGGTGATTTTCAGCCACCTTACCTCGGGTCCTCTCCTGTGACATTTTAGCTGTCATACCCCCACTTCCCCTCCCTGATTTACACACACCTTGTGAGAGTGGGTGTGGTGGCTTCGTCTATAGCACTGCCATGGCTCTATGGGGCGCTGCTGTTCAGCCAGCAGTGTTGTACTGTGGTGTACAGTGATTGGCTAGTTGTGCCAATGTCATTGTAGGGGGATATGTACTTCCATGTGGCTCATCTGCCATACAAACATGGGGCAGGCCAAATGGGCCTGCACCGTGTTGGTGTGACTGCTGTACGGTGTTGTGATTACTCATGTGGGATGTTTTGACCCACTTTTGCTCTTCTATGCCACATCACTCTGCTATGATGATGCCAGAAATAGCAAAATGGCTGCCAAACCCTTGTGCATGCCAAAATCTCTGAAAATCGCGTTTCTCAACGCACAAAAGATGGCTGCCCAATCTGCCACGCATATTGTCAGTGGTGAAAAAGAGCGCTCACTACCGGAATGTGTCACTGGGCCCCAAAACAATTGAAAGTGGAGTGCAGAAGGAAAAAGCAGTGCTTTGCTACATGAAACTCCAAATCTTGCTTTAAATCACCTTTGCTTTGTTGCTGAAACTTCAGAATGTGGTACAGAACACCTTCAAATATTCAAAATTCATGCTGGGTGCTACAATTCACTTAGAATAAGAAACCATAGTGAATTTACAAGGTCCTAAAATGCTGAGAACATAAAGAGATTTCCACAGCAAAAAGCGTCCTGTAGCTAATGGGATGACAGCTGTAAGTGGCCTGCCTGATTAAACTTTAACGTGTATAAACTGAAACTCAAAATGTTTGCAATCTAAGGGGCCTGTTACTGATAGTAACCCATATTGTAATTGTTTTGATCCCATGGTTTAAAATCCTGAATGAGAATTCTAGCTGTGATTTGAAGTTTGTTTTGTGCTAAGGGAAAAGTCCACAGAATTTAACAATTAATTTAAACCTGGCTGAAAGCTGCAGAACTTGAATAACAGGTTTTCTCACAGAAGGAATGCATTTCCCCCCAGCAGGAAATCACAAAGAAGTGGTAATTACAGGGCAGGAAAGAACCTGGTCTACAGAGGCAAAGGGGAAAAATGACCAGCTCCAGCTCAGGAAATTCGAAGTGTGAGGACAGTCATAAATGGCCTCTGCCAGGAACAAACAAGGGGGATGGCTCCTGGTCTTCCAGGGAGAGGCAAAAGTGGTGGAGATAAACAACCATTTGTTGCTAAAGAAGGACAAAGGACACATTTGAAAAAGACTGATAACTTACTATTTAAAATTGTGAACAAAAAAAATAACAGAAGTGTTAATGTAATTTCCGGCTGCACGGTGAAGAATGCCAGAACTGTGTGACATGTTCTAGACAGAAACGGCAAGAAATATGATTTTACGCAAAATGTATTTCCACTAGAACTGTGAAACTTTATACACTTATGCCCATGTTAAACACGCACACTTGCAGAAATTTGCTTAAAAATTGGCCATTGTGTTCCGACTGAAAAGTGCAAAAGTCTGTGAAAAGCAGAGACAAGATCCCACAGCTACAGGGTTTTAAGGAGTAGCTGCTAGGTAAACTATGTAATCTATATATGTGATTTTTATAGAGGTTGCACATGTGGAAATATGTATTTTGCCAAAAGTAGATTTTGTGTTCCGGGGGCTAGGGTTGGACTCTCAGCCTCATAAAATCACACCATAAAGATGACTCTCTGTTTCTCTCCTTCTATCAAGGCAGAGAGCAAACTCTGACCCAATCACCTTTCAAAGGGGCAAGCTTAGGCTAAACCGGCACACACTCCCCTTTATCATCGCATAAATAGAGACAGCTCACCACACATAAGGACAGACAGATTCACTCACTATCCTGATGCTGGCGGAGCACCCTGCTGCAGAACTATACATCTTCCTTGATCCAGATTCCAGAAACTTGGCAAAGCAAAAGGCCCATTGCATAGTTGAACCATTCTCAGCTAGGCCTCAAATTCCAGAACAGAACCCCACAATCCTAAGGGGAAGCATCAAAATGCAGCCGGGCTGTGCTGTTACTGCTTGCCTGCTGAAAATACATATCCTCAGAACCAAGAAGGGCAGATCCAATCCAGTCCTGTGCCATGCTGTGACCAGAGTGCATTGCAGATCCAGTCCAATCCTGTGCCATGCTGTGACCAGAGCGCCTTGCTGACGTTGCCCGTCCGATGTACCCAGCCGTCTTTCCTAAACCAGATCCCATCCCCTGACCAGAATTGACGGTTCCATTTAAAAATTATCCAGTGAGTATAAATAGGAAGAATTTTGACACTAGCATATGTATGTTGCATAGTCTTAGCCCTATCTTAGACCCATCCTATCCTATATTCAGAACCTGTATTGTAGGAGTATCTTTGCATTGTCAAAAACCTCTCTCGAAAACATCCTATCTCTCCTCCATAACTAATATTGTTAAAACTATCTCTGCTCTCATCTTTTTCTCATCTGAAGAGGGCGAGTTCCTTAGCAGGCAGTCATCCTGATCAAGTGACTGTGTTCCTGTGGGGTATTCATTTTGTTCATAGTCATCCTTTAGTGTAAGAAACCCATTTGTCATTTTAAAAGTGCATTCCTTTTTTCCATTCTTGCGCCTATCTCGAAAAAACAACCTCCACTAAAACGTCTGTAACTTCCTCAGTTTTTGTGCTAGAAACAAAATTTCAACTTCTGCCTGTAGCTAACATTCATATCTATCCATCGCATCGAATCATTGCGATTCTCCCTTTATCACGATTATCGCGCAGTGAAAAGTTTGCATGCAAAATTTCGTTTTGGGAAACTTTTACACGTGTAAAACAGCTTTTAATTGCTTCCGACTGGAATTTTAAGATTGCAAATGTTTTCTTTGCCTTAAATCATTGCTTGTGTTTGTTTGCAACTATTCAAAGTGGCTCCCATAAGAATTTACCACAATTTCAGCAATTTTGATCCATCATATTTGGTGTGTTTGCCTTTAAAAGCCATTCTGACAGCTTGACAGTCAATTCCGTGTTCTCTTGTGTTTGAAAGGGGGAAAGTGGGATTGATATTCTGTTTGAATTCTGCCATTCCTGAAAACCTGTTCTCCCCTCCTATTTCTTTACATTACCTATTGGGTGTTGAGGGGTGTGCAGGGGGAACTTTTAACCACAGTGCTATCAGACCTGAACCCACTCAAAAGTATTATGTTCTGTGCTGAATTGTTTTGCTCAATACTTACTCCGTGTGTATTAAAGATATTATTGAGTGTTACCTCACCCCATTGGTGATTGTCGTGTCCCTATTAAAACATACTGTGATAAAATTTTAAATACTAAATAAATATCTACCTTTGCAAACCAGCCTGATTCCTGGTTCAGTGTGACGGGGGAGGTTCCAGGAGAAGGGTGTGATATGAGTGGTATATCGTTCAGAATAAATAACTTTTAGACAAAAATAAATAAGGGTTTCAGTTGTGCACTACATGCTAGGCGTTGACTTGGGTGTGTGCCGGATTGAAATCACTTACACTCATGCACCACAATCCCACTGGCACAGGGTGCACCAGGAGAGGTGGGGTGTGCATGGCACTAGGATAGGTCACTTGCTCCCCTTCACACTGCTGTAGTGCTCAGGGGTGCCCTTAATGTGCTGTCCCATAGCTGCTGTAAAGGGTGGCTGATGTGGCACCCCATCACTTAACTCTGGCCTGCCCAGTTGCTGGGCCTGCTGACATGTGTCCCTGTCCACTGGGGCATCTTCTGCTAGGCTGACATTTGCGCATGGACTTGTGCTGGGGTTTCGTTGACTCACCTCTTGCCTCCTGGCTGCTGGAACCCACCCTCACACCTCTGACTCCCTTTGTACCCTCCATGTCAAGGACTGTGCTGCACTTCTCTTCCCAGGCAGTCAGGACCAGTGGTTACACAGTACCACAGTACCACCTCCAGTTACCCAGGATTCCTAGCTGTGCGGTGATAGGAATCCACGCTGAGGACATGCAGCACATTCTACGGTCCTCCCCATCATAGGGTAGGCTGTACTCTGCAGTCACCTTCTGGCTGATGGCATGTCAGATGGCTGTCCTGCGGTGGCCTGATGATTTTCTCACCCTGCTGACGTACAGTTCCTCGCAGTGGGCCACAACCTCATCAGTGAGGACCATCAGTCCTCACTCACTGAACCTAGGTTTCTGTAGGTGATTTTCCGGCACTGTACATCGGGTCCTCTCCTGTGACATTTTTGCTGTCTTGCAGATCTGCACGGCTGCAGGAAGTTGGATATTCTGGATGGATTGAGTTTTTAAAGATGTCTGCCACCATGCTTCCCATTCCGATGGTGACACAATTTCTGCCGGAGCTAATAGTGCTGTGGATGGTGGCAGTAGTGCTATTAGCGATGATATTTCGTCAGTGAGTCTTATTTTGGCACAGTTTCTGCCAGGCAGTATTAGCATTTCCCGCCGGAGTGGGGTGCGCATTCACGCTAGGTCAGGATGCAGCTCTAATACAGCCGCATGACCCGGCAGTAATGCTATTTTTTCTCAGCATTAATTACACCGATAATCGTGATGAGGTCCATTGTCCTCTAAGCTACAAGACATTATGCAAAAACAACATAAAGAAATGTCCCAATGTTATATTATTTTACTATGGGGGTTATACTGTCCCTAGAACATGAAACTGTGCCAGTACTCCTCTGAGTCCCGTCCATGTAAACCTGTAAAGCAAAATGTTATCCTTTGAATCAAACTCTGCTAAATAAAATAAGCAACCTTCTTCAAAAGATCATGACCACAGATTACATAATGCCATTTTAATTTCAGATAAATGAAAAATTTGCTTCACTTTTCACACTTTGCTATATATTTAACCATCCCCGCCCAACATGTGCTTTGGGGGAACTCACTATGAAAAAATTGCAAACCGTTCAACACTTTGCGACTTACAACGTCCACCTCCAGTAGTGTTTCCACATCCAACAAAGCTTTCAATCAGGTGTGTTTTGCATTAGGGAAGGCTTCCTTCAGCTGTTGAACAAAGTGTCCATGCCAATCCAAGTTATTTAAAGATATTGATGCAACCTTTCTGAGAAAAGTATAAGACAATACAGATAATTTTCATTTCAGTTTATTTTATTTACATAACATAGCGGGTTTATTTATATATCACACATTCATCCTAAGGGAACATCTTGGCTCTGATTGCAGAGGCTGATTGTTACCCAACTAAATGGTACTCATTTGATCAACTTCGGAAGGATGAAATGATACAGGAACCTGCTAAAATCTAAACCTGTGATAAAATTGTCAATCATTAATCCCTGTAGTGAAAGCATAAGTGGACTGTGCCATAGCCCCAGCTGCATTCCTAAAATACTGCACCCAACAAGACATTTTGGCCACTAGGTCGATGACAAGATCTACTTCCCATTAAAAGGTTGACGAGATGCCAAACCACATCTTCCAGAACTTTGGGAACATCTATAAGTGGGTGAACCCATTTGTGCTCTAAGAATGAACACGTACTTTAGAGGTCATATTACATCATGCCTAATTGACCCTTTGCCCAGCTTAGGAATTTGTTTGTAACTCTATCAAGTCTGAGCAACCCGAGAGTTGATCTGCGGTAAACTATAAAACATGCAAAAAAACACAACACCAAACTAAAAGATGGTCCCACATTTGTCCACTAACTGGATTAATCTGATGCTTCCGAATTTGAGTACTATCCCCTTTGGATTACTGCAACTTGATTCACTTAGGCACCTCAACAAATAATCTCAATGTGATAGAGTGGGTTCAAAAGAAGCCGCCTCTATGCTTTGATGTCTTCTTCATTGGACAACATCTAGTCTACCTATAAGCTCCTCCTGTGCATCTGAATGGAACAAGCACTTCATTCTGACATTTGCAGTATCACTTTCAGTCTCACCATCAAGGAGGTTATTGATGCAGTCACACCAACGTCCTGAGCAAGTTCTACAGACAAAAGGCTGGACATTTGACCACATCACACCCACCTTACGTGAATTATGCTGGCTCCCCATGCTGGTTAGATTCTGGACCAAGACCCTGACCCTTTACTTATAAGGCAGTGGGCCTCATTGCGACACTGGCGTTAAGGGTTTAACGGCTCCATAAAAGGTGTCGGCGCAGTTAAACCCTTAACGCCTGATTACGAGTTCCCTTTGCGGGACCCGACCTTAACGCCTGGTTTTAGCAGGCGTTAAAGTAGGGTGCCGCAAAGGGACCTTGGTGCTTAGTACGGTGCCGCAATTTGCGGCACCGTACTTAGAGCCTTCCCCATTCCCATTGAGCCCTATAGGGCAAAAATGGGAATGGGGAAGGGCCCATGGTGAATGGGGAATTACCGTCCCGCCAACCTTGGAATGGGGCGGTAATTCTGCCATTCACCATGGCGGACCCCGGCATGGACCATGGTGCTAATAGCACCATGGTTTAGCGCCGGGGTCGTAATGAGGCCCAATGACTACCAGTACACCAGCCTACCTGATGGCGAAAATAAAAACATTGTATGGCACTCGGTCATGTCAGGGTAAGACTATCACCAGAAAGGAAACTAAACTGGCTCATAAGTAAAAAACTAGCAACAGTCCTTCTCATGCTGTGCTCCAGTCCTCCAGAATCCATCCTGAGGCTAATCCAGACCGCTCCTAATGTTCTTCAGTTTAGGAAAGAACTGAAGATATGGGTCATACAACTAAATACACAGTAACCTAGCTTCTGGCTACCTTGTTCGCACTCCATCCTTTATTTCGCTGTGATTATGATTACTGCTGTTTACATGATGACATTTTAAATTCTCGTTAACAGTGTCTTTGCTTTATGACTTTTACTGCACGTCGTTGCTCGAGAGCTAGGTTTGTGCTAGCGAAATATATAACAATAATAATAATGAAATTCTGCTCTAATCCATAGATTAAATTCAAGTCAATTTCTCACTCCTCACACCTGACTAGAAACATCAGAGGGGGTAGAAAGCCTGCAGCCCATTGGCCTATGCCGTGAAATACACACTTTACTTCATCGCCAAGAGACACTTATGCTATTCCTTCATCTAATTCCACAAAGTGTCTGAATATGATTGGTTCCCTGAAGCTCACATATAGCACAATTTATGCGCACAGCCTATCAGCACCCTCACCATTTTCGCGGCAATATAATTAAGCACCGAGAATATTTGATTGCCATTTTAGCTCTTTTAACGTAACAACGCTTGTGCGAGCAATGGGCAAACGGTGTTACATTTACACTGGCCATCAACAGTGGCATTTTTGGCAAAGCTGCCATCCAAGATCCCATGATGTTCTTTTGCAGCTTACTGTTCTGGAACCTTCTATGCTTAATGTTTAATAAAAAATGGCAGACGCTCAGAAAAGACAATGAGACCCACTAAAGAGAAATAAAATGTATCCAGACACGATTTAATGTGACTGTTGGAATGCAGAGCAAGGGGTGGAACGTATGAAACGACAATGCCATGGGGGGTGTCTGACTCCCTGAAACACGGCTCGCCATAAAGCTAAATGGGTGACTTGCAAAAAAACGAATACGTATCTTTTTTCTTTTTAACGGCTACTGCGCCGGGAAACTGCAATAAAAATGTAATGAAAAACATACATCCACTCCAGGTGGCATCTCCTGCATTGGCAATCAGCTCAGATTATATTTTGTCTAGATTTAGACATATGTGTTATTGGGGTTAGTGGTTAAAAGCCTCCGAAAAAGGAATTGCTAATATTTAATTTGCTGCAAAGTATCATAGGAAAGGTTTTGATATACTTGTTTCTGTCCCTGTTTCCGTTGTATATTTTTGTCATCATTTCCTTTACCCATATTGCTCAATGTATCATCCTTTACTTCTCTTACCGCATGTTGGGGAGAATTCTCTGTTTAGGCTGAATTTCCTAACCTAGTGAGTCCCCCAGCAGCTTTGCTGGATTTCTGGAGTTTGTTTTTTTTCATCCTGCCAAGAGTGAGTCTCTTTTTCCTCCCACTCTTGGACATGAATGTGTGTAATTCCTTTGAATGTCAATGTGTTCTATGGGCTATGGGGTCTTTTACTCCATAGGGTCTCATATGTTTTTCTATGTGTGTTACACCGCACCCTACGTGCCGTAACACTGGGGCGTCCTAGAGGACCTCCACCATAGACTCCATACTGACTGACTACTGACTACTGTCTCCCCGGGCATGTAAAGTCACCATTGGCTTTACTAGACCTAAATTTACTAACAGAACTAGTACAAACCATCTTATTGTGGACGTGCTAGTAGGGGTAATTCGATTACTCCTAGATCTGTTACTCGAGGGGGCACTGTCCCGTCCCCCCTCGTCGAGTTTTGGCTGGTGGCAGTGGAAACTACTTGTTATGTTCGACCCCGAACATAACCCTATGGGATTCGTCCCATTGTTAGAGATTGATACTTTTCCTCGTTAATTTCTAACGTACCACCGGTCTACTTATCTTAAATAAGTTTATCGGATGGTATTTTCTGCCACAACTCGGTTTTTAAAATGGCGTCTGTGTTCGCCTCTGTGACTCCTAAACCAAAGGTTGAGCCCTTTGTTCCACTTTTGGCGGGCCTCTGTACAGAGACCCTCAAAAGTGGTGCCATTCTGTCTGGGTTACCACAGGGGTGTGGGAGGGGGTTTAGGCACCCTGGACCGAGTTGCCTTGCCAACTCTGGTCGCACTCTGGTGTGATTGGCCCAAGTGGTGAGCCTCCCCGCTCACCACTTAGCATGTGTTGATTGACAGCTAGGCTAAATGAATGGGGGTTTTCTGCATAAAAGCAGGGCTTTTGGGACTGGATCTTCAGAAGTCGCCACAGGACCTAAGAATCTGACGAGGGTAACGCTGAGCCGACCTACGCGACGACACCTCCGGGGGAGCCCTGTGGAACCGACTCACCACTTCCCGACGACAGAGGAGATCTCCCTGCCGGAGAGTCTCTTCCCCTGACTGGTGGGAACAACCAGCCCCCTTTGCTTTTTCTTCGCCTCAGGACGCAGTGTTCGAATTGCCCGTGCAGAGCACCTCGGCAACCGGATAGCTACTACCCCTGTACCGCGACCAAAAGGTGGTGCCTTGTGACAGACCCGCGGCTGGTCTCTTCCCTGGTGGTGCACCGGACTTCACTTTTCTTCGACGACGAGATCATCTCTACTCTTGTCAAAGACCCACTGTGCATCCGCCACCAGGAACCACTGCCCCCGCCGGAGCTGTCTCTCCACAAACAAGGTACCGTGTCTGCCTGGCTTCCCTTTCGATTGGTTCAAGTTAGGTGTCTTAATCCTCTCCTTTCCGTTGGGTCGCCTCCAAGCTTTCTCACGTATTGTTCTGAACTGGTTCAATCTGCCGAAAACAATTTGCTACAAAGACTCGAACGCATTTCCACTAGAGACTTTTTGGGACATATCGCCTTGCCTCTCTCCGAGTGGGCCTGGCCTCTGAACTTTATGATCTATTGTGGTTCTTGCCTTCTTGCCTTGCATTTTTCCCGTGAAGTATTGAACTGTGTTGATTTCGTACCTGCCTATTTTTCTCTCCCGTCCTAACTAATATTAGAGTGCCATCTAGGTTGAGGCATACACCTCTGTCTGCAAATAAGTGATGCTGGTAGAACCTAGACTTGTCGAAATATTGTTAGGGGGATTGATCGTTTCTTCTTCGTAGAGTAATTGCGATTGAAGTGTTTGCCGTGATAGTACCATAGTGTTTTCCATAGATGTTCCGTTATAAATAAATACCTTAATATCTTTACACTGAGTCTTGTTGCGTGTTTGCTTGTCTTACTGTGAAGAATTGCCCTATATTGTATACTCCACATACTGCTTAACTCTTCTTGAGGGAAGTCTGACTGCTCAGCCACAGCTACCAAGTGAATCTGTGGGGTACAGACTGCTACCAAGTGGGTTTACTGCCAAACACCTGTAGTCCTAAATCTTTTGCAGTGGTCCCAGAGGGAACTGCACAGGTTTCCGCCTAACACCGCATGCCTCTCACTTATATTGCAATGCGTCTCTAACAATAACCCCTAAGGCGTAGGGCTTTACCACTTGGTGTAACCCACTCTGACCCAATTTACAGCGGACCCTGACACAGATTCCAGCTGGAATGGACCTCTGCAAAGGAGGATATAGGTATGAGCCTCCTGACATCTTATCTCGGAAGCCAATCGGGTTTATTTATTTATTTATTTATTTATTTATTTATTTTTGGGAATTGATGTGGCAGCCATATCACAAGTTGAAAAAGTCTAAAATCAAAATCGCCATCACAGTAAAAAGGAGATGGGAACTACTTTCAGCCCCTTCTCTCGTTCTTGGGTGATCATCTATCTGATATATAAGGAGTTGCATCTGAGGGATGCAGGAAGATGCGAGAACTGCGAACTGCAGCTATGTGATTTGGGCTGAAGGTAAGTGAGTGTAAAAGTGTGTGGGGGGGGTTTGCAGTAGGGACCAGAGCAATACAAGAAAGGAACGTGGTAGGGACAATGGGGGCATCCCACTCGTCAAGGGGCTTGTATTGTGTGCTGATAACGTGAGTTAAAACCTGCTTTCTTTGCCCTCTGATCGGCAGGGATAATAGAGTTTTGAGATCTGTGTGTGTTTTCAGGATGTCCACATTAATGGAATTTACTGTGGGCTGTAGTGTCACATGTACTTTTATTGAACTGGTTGTAATATTTAATTGTACTTGCATTGCTTGTTATTTACTCACTGCGACGTCTCTGCTCAGAGAAGTTCCTTCTCCGATCTCAGGTGTGATCTTGATACGCTTCTATAGACTATAATAATCACTTGAAACAAAATGTCTGGCCCTTTCATACATTAAGCTGACCTTTTTGAGATCCATGTAATCGACTCCAGCAGTTACTTACATAATATGTATCCGTCTATGTGTGATGGTGCAAATGGGGCAAACGTCATGTCATGCACCGCACCCATGCCTCTAAAACGTGAACGTAAATACATGATAAAGGAGTCACTTAAATTGATGATTTTAGGCCTGTTTTCCTGATCTGCTTTCAATAGCGCTAAATACAGGCAACACACTAACACAAGTAAAACAGGGAGGAATGTCGTATTATGTATTAAAATAGGGATGAATGTCGTATTATGCAAGTATTATGTTTCTGTTACAAAATAAACACAAGTAGAAGAGAAGTAGTTTGCAACACTATAGGTAGTTGTCCCACATTAAGGGAGTTAGGTTGCAGCATACACTGAGAAGTATAGGGTGCTGAATTCACTGAGAAGATTACATAAACAGTATTCCTTTTTTTTTTTTTAATTATTTATTTTCAAGAAACAGTATTCCTAAATAAATGTACACTGAGCAAAAGTTCCGCCATTATGGCCATGGCATTTCAGAGCCATTCCACTGCCATGCTTAGATTTGTTCAACGTTATGGAAAGCTCTTTTCTCACCTGAAAGTATGAGGCAGTCATGGTTACAGTGGAAGGAAGTAAAATATATTGCTTGACAAAGCGTCAAAGAGACATCGGAGGTCATTACGAGGAAGGAGGTAACCATGCCGCTATTAGCTATCCCCTTACCAAGGACCGGGTCCGGGTTCCTTGAATGAGGAATTACCAGGCCATTTTGACCTTGGAGGGCCCGGTAATTCCTCATTCAAGGAACCCAGACCCGGTACATCACCATTCCGATTCGAGCCCCTATAGGGCTCAATGGGAATGGGGATGATGCTAACAACGGGCCCTTTAATAACGGGCCTGTTGTTAGCATGCTGGTCTGCTCACGGGACCCGCTAAGGACACCTGTAAAACCAGGCATCCTTAGCGGGTTCCCGCAAGCAGAGCATGTAATGGGGCGGTGAGGGGTTGACGGCACCGGCATCTTTACCGGCGCAGTTAACCCCTTACTGCCTAACTCGTAATGACCCTCATTGTTCCCATGTCACAAGAACAGATATGTAGCAATTATTTTTGGTCCAAACAGACATTGAATAAACATACAGAAGCCTTGATCGCCAGGTGTATGGAGCCCCAAGACAAATATTGCCAAAACACCAAATTAAGTAGTATACATAGTGTCCCCTATGGCCAAGTAGTGCCACTATTCTCTGTATTAAATACAGTCAAATAGACAGACCCTCATAAAGACGGTTATTCATCCTGTGACCCAACTAAGGCGGTTATTCATAGAATTCGGCGCACAAGTTGTGCATGCGGCTGGCGCACAGTGTGTGCGTGCGGCAATCTGCGCCAGCCGCGTGCGCCAAAACCCATTTCAGCGCACAGCATATTCATGGATTTCAACATCCATAACCAGCCGTGGCGCAGCGACCCTGCAGCAGCACTAGTTACGCCCCCAACCCCGCCCCATGCGCATTGAACAGTGCACAAATCCAGTACATGGCGCAAAGGCCAGTGGACCAGCATACAGCCCCCAACCACGAAAACGTGTGTAAAACTTCCCACGCACGCCCCAGAATCCATGTATGGCTCCCGCGGCAGCGAAAATGCATGTAAAACTCCCCGCGCAAAAATGTCACGCGTGTGCAATGCAACACCAATCAGGACAGACTCCATACGGTCACGGGTCGCCTTGTCCGCAGGTAATGGAATGCCAGATGACATGGGCCTCCCCCTTACCTGCGGACGGGCCTGGGACGGGGCATCCCTGCTGGTGCATGGTGGTGCAGTTACAGGGTCAGGTGGTGCAGTTACAGGGTCAGGGACAGTGAAATGCACAGGCCCCTCCATGGTGACCTGTGCTGCCTCCTGCCCCTGGACCTGGACTGCACCACTTGCACCAGTGGTACCACCCCCACCAGGCCCCATGTGCGGATCAGTAGTGGCCTCCTCCTCCTCTGTGTACACAACCAGCCTGGATGGCTCTGCACCGTCTTCTGCCATTGCAAGCCCGTGTGGGGGCTCATCCTCCCCTTCCGCTGCAGCCATAGTGGCAGACGCAGCACCAGTCCTCTCGCTCCTGGACGATGGTAATTCCTGGGAGGGTGGCTGGGTCTTGCGTCGCCGGCCGGTGGAGACATCCCCGCCGCTTTGCTCCACAGCGCTGTCTCCGCCCTCTTCTTCACTCGACGCTGTATAGAAGTAGACATAGAACACAAGCATCAGGGTACTGTACAATAGTCCCCTAGACAGGAAGTAATAGCACATGAGTGGCACTGTCAAATGTCACTTCCAGCCTGTCCCTCCACAACACATGGGTCAATGCAGGCAACACACATGCAGAAACAGGCACGGCACATGCCATCAACATTTGCATCCATGTCCAAGGGCCTCTATTAACATACAATGTTGTCTTCAAACTAACATGCATCATGGGTCATACTGATCCCATGCACACACATCACCGGAGGCTCATGCATCTGGACTCGTACACCACAGACACAGTGGATACAAGGATGACTAGACTGCATCAGTGAATCAACACATCGTCACGGACTGTGTCATGCATCCATGGCGTTTCAAAGTCACACGCTACTCAGACACACAGACATGTACACCCTACATGTCCATGACAGCAGCACCCATCTCTCACACCCCATCCATGTCCAAGAACAGAACAGGCATGCATTCATGTTTGCATTCCGCATGCTGCTCCCCATGTTGCATTGTAACACATGCACCATCCATGTGGTTCACCCACGACTGGTCTCACATGCAGCACCATGATGTCCCTGCACACACACATCCATACTTGGCCTATGTCACACATACAGGCAAGTAGATGACTACCAGCACACTGCTACATGCCATTTTTCACACAGCAATGCATGGCCACTTACCGCTCAACTCCAGACGGGTCTGCCTCTGAAGGATCTGGACGTCGAGCACTGGGCCAGGACCCTCGTCTGGATGTTGGTCAGGCTGAACCGGCACCCCTCTGTATCCTCTGCCTTCAAGAGGCAGCGGGCCTTGCTGAGGGTCCTGGATGTGAAGTCCTCCCAGCGCTTCCGGACGTGTTTAATGTCACGGGGTGCCACCCCCTCCGCGTTGATGGCACCCACTACGTCCTCCCAGATCCTCTCCCGTCCTTTCTTGTCGGCGTGCGATGGTGTGAAGAGGGCATCATAATGCCCCAGAACTTGCTCCACCAGGATACCAACTTCTTTTTGCGGGCGTATTGGCTACGCGTGTTTTTCATTATCACGCTAGTCTGACGCTGAGGGGCACATACTATTTTTACCAATGTGGGTGCCCTTGTGTATTGTGTACCCATTTTCAAGGTCATAGTAGCCTGCGTTTCCCATGTGTATGTGTTTTTCGTGTCCATGGGTGCCAACGCATACTGCGGGAGGTTAATTCCACACACGTGGGCTACCGGGGGTTGCGTGCACGGTTTTACTGCAGTTTTGGGGTGCCTGAGCGTTGCTTGACCCGTCACTTCATCACCGGGGTCAAATACAGCCTTGCAGGAGCAGGGGTGCTTTTAACATCTTGTATCCCACCTCCTTCACCCCAATTGCCCAGGTTAATTGTTGTGTACACCTCCCATTGGCACTACTACATCTGTGCTGGCACTACTCCATCTTTGCCATGGCTGGGAGGCCACGAAAGGTGAGGGGCACCTCAGCTGGGCGTACTCCTCGTGGTGGGCATGGTCAGGGACGTGGCCGGGGTGACCAGGGAATAGGGGGACTTCAGTGTGTCCAGGATGGCTGCAGAGGGGGAAGAGGCAAGGGTGTGGCAGCTTGGGACGATGTTGTGCCACGTGTTGGTGCAGTCATGCCACCACCCCCTGTGGCTCTGCGAGATGCAGTTCTTGCATCTGGCGCCCATGTGACCCGGCAGTCCATTTCATCGACTGCCACGGGCCCAAGGGTAGTGGTAGCTGCAGGTGCAGCTGTGGACACCACCACCGAGGCTCAGGGTCTGCCAGTGCAGGCTGCGTTGACACTTGAAGAGTCCTTGGAAGATTTCCAGCAGGTCAGGAGGCACACCGTAGGTGCACACAGGACTGCCCTGACCAAGGCATGTGTCCCTGGGGCAGTAATGTCATCTGCTGCCCCAACCAGCCGGGTTTTGGCAAGTGCAGGTGAAGATTCAGCCAACAACACCCCGGTTGTGAGTCTACCAACCAGGACAGTCGCGGTCAATGACCCTGGCACAGCGGATGTTGCTACGCAGGGTCCATTCCAGGGCACCCAGCAGCCACTGACGCAAGTCAGGCCTTCGGTCGTCCTTCCACCTGCCACTCCCTTGGTTCAATCCACTGGTGCCACTGTCTATACTGATCAGGACAGCATTCGTCAGCCAAGGTCCGCACCACCATCCAAGAGGAGGAAGGTTGCACCTGCAGCACAGGCTGGGACCCCAGACACAGCCACGGCCTCCTGCACGTCAAGGAAGAAGCCTTTCTGTGCGTAGGAACTGGACTCCCTTGTGCACTACGTGCGGGACCACAGCCGTGAGATGCTAGTGGGGCCGAATTTTAAAACTACGGCTGCCCATCGGAATACCCACTGGAAGCATGTCATGGATAATGTGATTGTTTTCGGCCATGAGGTGCGCACATCTGCCGAGTGCAAGAAGCATTGGGATGACCTCAAACGCAGCGCTAAGGCGAAGCGTGCCTCTAATTACAGCATGACTCTGGTGACTGGCAGTGGGCCACCACCTGAGGAGGATGACCTCAATCTGCACGAGTCACTCGTTGCAGAGTTCATACCGGCAGAAGTGGTCGAAGGAGTGGGAGAGATGCAGTACTTTGATGCCCCATCCAGTGAGTGTTGTTGCATGTTTGTCAAGCCCATGTGTGTTTCACTTGTGTGATGTCTTGTGCATGACTGCCACTACATGTCATGTGTACATGGTTGTCACGTGCAAGGCATGCAATGCTTCACTGATGCATGCATGATGTGCAGGATGGTGGACATGTAGAGCAGACGTGGACTGTCCTCATCACCACACTTGCACCCTACTCGCATGCTAGTCACCCGGATGCCCCTCCGGTCCATGTTCCAGCTCACTGGCCCTTCTGCATGTAGCCAGGGGTGTCTTTCCTCTCAGCACTGGGACTATGTTATTGCATGACTGACGTGCATGTGTCCTTTGCCTGCATGCGGGTACTCCACATAGGCATGTCCCCTTGCCCCTCCACCCCCCCTGCAACCCATTTTCAACATGATGCACTGGTGTGCATCATTTTAGCATACTGCAATGGCATGTTCAAGCCTCCTGTGTACATGCTAACTTCCACCAGCCAACCTGCCAGACACATGCAGTGGGGCACATCCTCTGCCCTTCATGCAGGGTGTTCCACTTGGACTGTGCAGATGGCAGATGCTCTGCAGGGACATGAGTGCCCATTCATGCTCCATGTGCATTCCATGCATGCCCCTATGTGTCCTTGATGATCATTGTAGTACGTGTCCAGGATGACCTACATTTCATGGAATTTCTTCAGCCACCCTTGCCCACTCTGGCTCAGCAATGCATCACACACATGTTTAGGGTGTCACAGTCTGTGTGGGGCACAGTCCTCCCCCTGTTTCAGGCCCACTGACTCTGTCCAACTGGTGTAGTGGCTTCTGCACACATGGGTGTACTACTGAGGATTCATCATGTGTCCTGCTTACTGTCCCATCATCATCTGCTGTGTTGTCAGTTCACTCAGATGATGCAATTGATGCTAGTCGACACTGTCTACCAATACACAGGTCTCTGGTCACCCTTTTGCTACCATGCAAGGCATCCCTGCATTTTCACTCGGGTGGCGGGGGGTTTGCTTGTAGCCATGCAACCCATTGCATGCACATTGCACGTGATGCCTGAACTTGCCCTTGCACTGCCTTCACGCTTTTTGATGCACATCATGAAGTACTTGTTCATTTAGATAGTGGGTAATATACCCATGTTCTGCACTGCATCAACCCACTTCTGAGCCGTATAACACCATTCTACATGCCTACTCACTGATTCAATGTCAAAGTGACCTGGCATGCATGGCAGGTTCTCTTTTGTGTGTGACATGTCTGCTTCATGTGTTGGCTGTCTGTGTGATGCCTATGTGTGTGTGTGTTATGTTCTACTAACATGTGTACTAATGTTTTTTTTCTCCACTTTTCAGATGATGATGCAATGGAGCCAGAGGATGGTGTTGTCATGCCAGGCACATGGTTGTTATCACAACAACAACCCGGCACAAGTGGGGGTTGTGGGATAGTAGGCCACGAGAACCCACATGTGCTATAGACCATCTTGTCTTTGGCTGGCAATGAGCCCAGCCCAGATGACCACTCTGATGTCCATGTCGAGTTGGATGCGCATCAGGTCCATACGTCATGGGTGAGTGATTCTGATGTGGACGCTCCTCTGTCCGCGACACCTTCACTGAGGGGCCAGACAGTGGTGGGACCTCCACCTGTGGTGGATCGGGATGCTGTCGCTGATGTGCCTGGGCCATCATGTCGACGGGGGCATGTAGTCGTGCAGCCGCGGGCGGTGCCAACCCAACAAGGACGGCCGGTCCTTGGGTCCCGCAGGTGTCAAGCCAGCAACGCGTTGGCCGCGCGTCATAGAGGTATACTGAGTGGGAGCAAGACATGACTGCTAATTCAGAACGGCAGGGGGAAGCAATTGATAACATTGTTGTGAGCATGGAACGTGTGGCCTAATCCGTGCTCCCCCCTGCTAGGCAGGTGCTTCTCCAGCAGCAGGCGGCACAGTCCACGGCCCACTCGCTCAGGCTGGGCATGGCAGCCTCAGACCCAACATCATCGCATGTGGGTGTTGAGGTGCATCCTGTACCTCCCTCCTCCTGGGTGCCTCCCCCACCGAGTCGTATGTGGCCATTTTTGATTTTTGATTTTGGTTTAGTTAGTAAATATTAACTCTTTGTAGTTATTTTAATTAGGTTATGTAGGTTTTTCATTGTTAGTTTAATTAGTTAATATAGTTTAATATTGTTTGTCTATTGTGCATTCATGTGATGGTGTGGTGCTTTGTGGCTTTTGAAAGCATCCACTGTCTGTTCCAGCTGGGCCCTTCAAGCTTGTCTCGTGTATCTGTTTGCAGGTGGGGTCCTGACTCACATAGGCCACTCCTGCTTCCCTTATCCATGGGCTTGCTAGGATGGTTCGGTGTAACAAACATTTACACAAGGGCTTTGGACTTTCGTTATAACTGTGGTCTGTCTGCTGCTGTACTACTTGTGTTAACACCCCTAGTGGGGATTGGTAGCGTTTTATCCACCCCATGGGCCTCATTACGACCCAGGCGCTAATGGGTTAACGGCACCGTAAAAGGCTGCGGCGCCGTTCACCTATTAGCGCCTAATTACGAGGTCCCTTTGCGGGACCCGACCTTAATGGCTGGTGTAGACAAGCCGTTAAAGTAGGGACCCGCAAAGGGACCTTGGTTCTAATTACGGTGCCGCAATTTGCGGCACCGTACTTAGCGCCTTCCCCATTCCCATTGAGCCCTATGGGGCAAAAATGGGAATGGGGAAGGGCCATGGAGGAAGGGGGAATTACCGCCCCATCAACCTTGTAATGGGGTGGTAATTCCCCCTTTCTCCATGGCGGAGTCGGTAACTTACCGGCATGGACCATGGTGCTAATAGCACCATGGTCTTCCGCCAGGGTCGTAATGAGGCCCCATGTCTGTAATCAATTTGGGTGAGTATGTGAATAATGTCTCCATTAATTGATGTGGATTGTGATGTATGTTATTTTCTTGCCTGTATATGTGCTTGATGCACTTCATGCTGTAGACAGTAGCCTGCACCCTTGGTCTGTCAAAGTCACACTGATGGTGGGAGGAGTTTGGATGTAGGTCTGTAACCTGGCCCACTGACAACCAGCATGAAGACACACACACAGGGAACTTTCCAGCCTTATTAATATCTTGTATGCCCTTTCTGCAGGAAAATGAGCCTATACAGCAGACACAGAGACAAGTAATCCTGATAACTGGCCAGGTTCGGTGGTACAGATGTGTGCATGTGTGCGCAAGCAGAAGCACAGGGCTTGTGCTCAGACGTTCGACAGAAGCAGACGTGTTTCTAGGAGCTCCAGGCAAGGTGAGCAGCACAAGGGCCCACACCGCAGCCAACTTTCCACCAGGCCACTTGCACATGCATTCTAAGTGGCACCAGTGCTTGAGAGCTTTGCCAGGCAATGTTGAAGAAGTGCACAGTAAAGCTGACATGCGTTGAGGGCTAATTCCAAGTAGCTTTACAAGTTGTCAGGGGCACACGCAGGGGCCATCGAACATATCCTCGAGTACCCCTTGCTCCATTGAAGCAGAGTTATTAGGGCAGTAGCTTCCTAGCCAGAAACTGATACAGCGCACAGGGACACCCAGCGAGGCACAGATCTTTTGCAGTGCAAATCATTTGCATGTGCAAATTGCCACGTGCACTACCTATTGAAATCCGCGGCTGCCAGAACACAACTTGTACTGAAGTTGCACCTTGCTATACGCGTGTAGCAGCTCACCCAGGAACCATTGTATTATGTGTGATTCTTGACGCATTGGTCTTCCATTTCCTGCGCGCCCACATGCGCCTGCCTTACTGCATTGACAGTGTATGAACCATGAGGGGGCCAAGCTAATGTATGGGTACAAAGCAGCAGACAGGAGTGTTTGTTTGTGGAGAAGTCACTTACTTAAGGGGATGGATGGTGTTGTGTGTGTGTTGTTAACACACATTAATATTAGTAACTCATGCTCTCTTTGCAGCTTTGACTGCTCCTGTTACCAGATCTGAGAGTGCGCAGGCAGGAGGCCAGCACTCACCCCAGAGATAAGTCTCTCTTTGGCTTGCATTTGACTCATTTAGTACAATGTGCATGATGAACATATTTTCTCTGATTGAGTATGTGTTATTGTGAATAGTATTTTTTTGTATTTTGACTACATTCCCTTGCCAATCCGACTCCCCTCTCCTGCCCCTCTTTCCGGTTATCCTGCATACCAATGCCTGTCCAAACAAAATATCCCTGACCCTCCTTCCCCGCCGGGGTCTCAGAGACCTGTGTAAGTTTGACCTTGCAGGTGCCCAGACCACGGAGGGGGTGGTTGGTTCATGCCACTCCTGCGCCTGGACACCGGAGCTGTGACACTACCCATCAGTTGTTGCATCCTCATTGTATGTTATGTACCGTAAATGGTACCCATCCTGTATGACCATTGTTCAACTGTGCTACCTTGGTTGTTCTATCATTGTGCTTTGACATTTCCTGCTACTTCAAGTCATCTATTGGAGACTCTTCCAGGGTTTATTGGTGCCTACAGGCTTTTCCCTGGTTTGGGGGTTTGGCTCCTTGGAGTTCTCTGCGATTTGGTATTTTTACCAGTCAAGGGGGCCTCTGAGGGGGCTGGACCCTATTTACACGCAAGCTGGAACATGGAGACCAAGGGGTAGGGTGATCCTGTAGCCAGGTAGACTTGAAAGAAGAATGCTACATACCACAGACACAGTTGTTCAGACGGTCACAGTGATGTGTAAATGAGGGAGAGCCTTTTGTTGTTGGACAGTTCGCTTGGGCTACAGTGTTTTGGGCACTCTGACATTGTAATTGTGGGGTACTATGTACATGATGTGTTGTGCTGGTCAATGCCTGTTCCTGTGTTGTCTTTACTTTTCAGGTGTCAGGGGATTGGTGTGGTTTGACATGCTGGGGTGTTCACATGGGCAATGTTCACATGTGATGTGTACAGGACAGTGAGGTTCACTTGATTTCACATGCATATATTGAGTGCATGTCCCTAATCACACACACAGTTGCACAATGATCCACCACCCGTACAACCACCCTTCCATGGCCACAGGTGCACACAGATTGCCTTCTCGGGCCCGCTGTGTCCCTGCAGCGTATGATCTATTACCATTTGGGTATCCTGTACATGCGTCATTTGGTTATTTATTTGATTTGTCCTTTTTATGTGATGCTCAAGGTGTATCTGCAACACAATGGCTGCTCACTGTGCTGTGTGCTGAGCAGTGTGCTGCAGGAGACACACACAGCACACGGGTTCGGGAGTAGGGATTTTGCAGTGCCCAATGTGCATGTGAACAGGCATTCAGTGTTGTGTTCATGCTACATTTGTGTCTGACTTGATTTGTATGTGTGGGAGGTTGTTGGTCAGTCATTTCATCTGATTCCATGTCAGGCAATATTGTTTCGGGCCAGTTTTCATTTATGACATGTCACTTTGGATCTTCTTGGTCATGTGTTGGGCTTTTGCTATTTCATGCCATGTCATGCTGTGGCAGACAAGGGTGATGTTGGTTGGGAGGGTTTGTGTGACATACCAGGGATTGTGATGGCCTGTTTTGCGGGGGAGGTGGTTGTGATATACACCTTGCATGAGTTCCTTTTGGTCACACCGGAATGGTTATGTTTAAGTAGCTAGGGATGCACACAATGTAGCACTTCCGTGGCAACATTCTCAGGGTGGTAAGGGTGTGACAGTTGACTGTCTCTTTGTCATCATCGATTGTCACCTGGTATGTGCCAGGCCTGTGTGCACTCCGCAAGGGTGGGAGTTTAGGTGAAACATGTGGCTACAAGCTGGGTCCGGGCTGCCTTGCCACGTGCCGTTTCCCCTCCCATGGGCAGCGCCTGTGCCTGTGGTTGGGGATGTGGGGGCACCACCATGTCCACCAGTACGTTCCGCCGTGTTGCAACATTGTGCAGGACACATGCTGCCACAATGATCCTGCACACTACTGGGGGTGCATATAGTAGCTGGCCGCCAGAGTGGTCAAGGGAGCGTAAGCATGACTTGAGCACTCCGAATGTGCACTCCACTATGCCCCTGGTTGCAATGTGGGCAGCATTGTATCTTACCTGGGGTGGTATGGTGGGGTTCCGAATTTGCGTCATCATGTGATTGTTCAGAGGGTAGGCACTGTCCCCTGGGGAGTTGATAATGGTTGTGATTATTGGGGTTTGTGTATTTGTCCGTGTGTGACATGCATGCATGTGCACAGGCATTTCTACTCACCTAGGAGCCATGTGTCGCCATACTGCCCAGCTTCCAGGACCCGGCTCAGGGCAGACATTCTGTATATGAAACTGTCATGGGTAGAGCCAGAGTAGTTTGCATAGACAGAGGTGATAATTCCCTTTGCATCGCATACGACCTGCATGTTAATGGAATGCCAGTGCTTGCGGTTTCGATAGATGTGCTCAGTGGCCCTAGGTGGACGTAGGGCCACATGGGTGCAATCTATGGCACCAAGCACTTTGGGGAAGTGTGCCACCCTATAAAAGTCCTGGACCACGGCCTGCCTTTCTGCAGTTGTTCTGGGCATGTATATGTGCCTGCGGACTGAGGGGCGCGCAGTGATGATTGCCAACACCTGGTGTAGGCAGCGTGACTGCATGGCCTGTGTGACCCCCCCACTATGGCAGTTGTCGGCTGAAATGACCCAGTGGCCAAGAAATGCAGGACATTGAGCACCTTCTCCAAGGGGCTCAGTGCTTGGGAGCACAGGGTGGGGGATGTAAGGTCATCTTCCCACTCCCTGACCAGATCTAGGATGATACAGGGTGGAAACCTATACCTGCCATAGACCTGGTCGTCATGCATCCCAAAAAGGCTAGTCTGGGGAAAAAAACGAGGGCCCTGGCTATTCTCCTCCTGCGGTGTCCCACGATCAGTGCTGCGACAAATGGGGCATTCATCGTAGCTGGATATACGTGTTTGTTGTTTGCGCACACTTTTATACTGTGCGCGGGGACGCTTCCGCCTGCCTTCATGTGGCAGACGTGTTGATGCCTATGCGCGTCTTTTAGCATGCGCGGATTTCCCGTATTCAATCCCATGAATACGTGTTGTTCGCATGCGTGTGGGCGTTCCGTGTATTTCCCTGCAGTAATTCTACAGTTACGCCTTCTTTTTCACGTGTTGTTCCCCATACCGCGTGTTACGCCCCGTGTTCCGCCCCCTTTCTGGTGTGTGCGGCGACATTGTGCACTTTCCCTGTGCGTGTCGCGCACAGCGTTCGGGATGTTGCAATGACGTGTGCACCCGTGTGCGCCATGCACAGGTTTGGCGCACATCCCGAGGGAAACACGCGCAGGGACTTCCATGAATCGCACGTGTGCGTGTGTGCCTGTTTTTTGACACTTGCACCAGCTTGCGCCAAGATTTTCGGCGCCGTTTGTTCCATGAATCAGCCCCTAAAAGATTATGCACCTGCGTTGGCAGTGAGTATTGAGACCACAGTTGCAAACTAGGATATTCAAGGTTAGGGAAGCAGTCAGGGACAAATGAAGCCCTGGCATGGGAATTTAGATGGGAGAATATTTTTGTTTGTGGAAATGGGGGTTTGATCTCTCTATTCCCAACAACAGTAAATTAAATAATAGCTGGTCTGTCTAGGATGCCATCCAATCGCAGAGAAGTATTCTTATCACTGTCAGTATGAAGTGTGGCAACCAACCAGATTGTGTGGAAGTGATGGTAATGTAATGATGGCTATTTTTGAGGGGTTGGACCTGGGTGGGTTTGTAGATATTTTACTTGTCAATGGTGTACTGCATTGTATGGATATATCCGTGTTTTTATTAGTGTAGCCAATTATTATGTTAGAAAAAGGCACGTGTTCTTTTTTTAAGTGCAATTTGTGCAGTTTTGCACCTTTTAATTCTCAGCCCGATGTGGGCTTGTTGAGTTTTTTATATCTTGCTTGACTCCCAGCCGACACTTTTTTAATGAAGTGAATAAAGGTGCTTTTTCCTTGAACCTGGTTCACTGCCTTATTTTTGTTAATGGACTGGTTTTGCATGCATTAATGCATACCCTATATGCGTTTCAGCATAACGGATTCAGACGGCAGCAAATTGATCAATGATGATAGCCCTGTAAGTTCTTTCTAGTTGTTTCATGATGTGCCTGCATCGTTGTCAGTTTGTTGCAGAATTTTTGGGAAGGTGTTGGGTCACTGGTGCCCAAAATGGTTGTTATTAAGGCTATTTGCTTTTTTCAAGATCCACGTCATGTGTGAATTTGAAGCATCAGTGCACCATGACTTTGATTTTAATTGTGTTAAACATTGTCATGTAATTATGCAGATATTGCCCTCATTAGAATTTCTCTTATGACAGCATTTGTTTATGAGAGAGGGATTAGTATATCTTTCCTGATTCTTAAGGATTATATTGAAATCAACAAGAGCCCCATCTGAACCTCTGGGCTTGGATCAGATGTCATGCCAAACCTCCTGGGAAGGATGAACTGGTTGACAGTACACAGACGGTGATTGCTCTATTTAAATAGATTGATTATTATTAGCAATACACTGACAGTGACAGTGGATGTGGGGAGCTGCTGGAACTGCAGCTATGTGCAGTGATCAGAAGGCACGTGAGGTGGAAATAGGGGGTCGGTTATTGCAGCACGGACCAGAGAAATGAAAGAAAGAAACTTGGGAGGGAAAATAGGGGGCATCCCACTCACACTTGTTTACCCACATCCTGTCCCTCCATCGCCTCTGCTTTCACCTATCTATCCTATTCTTTGTATCCTATGCTGTAAACATTTAGGGGATGACTTACACAAATGTTTTAACATGGGAAAGTACAATTGAAAACATTTTTTAAATCAGGCCCTAAATAACTCATGTGTCACCCCATTTTGCATGTTTGTACCATGTACGGTGCTCCGAGACCCTCTTCATAGGGCAAGTGCTGAACTTAAATTCAAATAAAATAAAATAGAATACATGGAGTTTCATATGCTTTTGATTGGGCCCCAGAACATTCTATTCTGATTAATGTTTTTAAATGATGCACCATGTGTCTACATTCACCAAGTGGTGACACTTTTTGCAAAAGACTGCGTTGAGCGCTGCAGCAATGCTGTGGCCATGGCACTGTACAGGTATCCGGTGACAATGGCACTCGGAAAATGGCCGCCAGGTGGCAACAATTCCTCAAAAAGGCACCCTTCAGACAATCAAACACTTTCCCCAAATATTCTTGGATGGAGCTAATAATATATAGTTATAACCCTCCAAGAATATTTGAGGAAAGAATTTTAGGGGTCATGATATAAAAAGTCAACTACCTGGCAACATTTTCACGGCGGCATTATCAGATGGAACCATTGTAACAGCAGCTAAATACGCCTATCGCCACTCTTCCACAATGACTACACAGCCAGCCAGCTGTTTTGTGCATGCCATCATCTCCATAGTCTCTCATTTTAGTCTTCAGCCCTAACCTCTTTCCTAGGGACTGCCTCTCATTATTAACGTTGTTAGCACCTTTGTTCTCAGGATACCTCTCCTCATAGTTTCCTGGCTCTGAACCCCTCTCCCCATTTCCTGTGGACCCTCACTCTCTCCACAGTATTGACAGAAGAAGGCTTATGCCTTCTCTCAACCAGTTTCGCACTTGGCTCCATCTTTTCAACAATGCTCTGTTCATTGGCTTTGTGCCACACAATGCTGCCATTTTCATGGACTCCAGACATTCTGGAGGATGTGGGAGGGATTAGGTTGTTAGGGTTAGTCAGAAGGAGAGGGCAAATCCAAGATACCAATGCTTTGATGTGTTTCATGCAGACTCAATTTACCCTGAGCATTGTTTGTGTGCAGGGTTTCTATGTTTGTTGTGGTTTAGAAGCATTGATGGCTTGATATCCAAAAAGGAGATCCTATGCACTCGTGGTGTAGGAATGCATTGGCTTTGGGCTGTGTTGTGTCACATGGACGGTAGGGGTGTAGAGTTCAGTTGTTTGATGTCATTGACTGGATTTATAAATAGCCACATGTGAATATCTAATTTAGGATTGCGTGTGAAATGTTTAGTGTAGAACTTCAGTATTGGTACTTATAGTTCATGGTACATCATGATAAATCCTGCATTATTTGTTTATGTGTTATTTTCATTTGAGAGCGCATAGTGTCGGTATCTTTTAACTGTAGTATTGCGTTTTTGGCACCAAAAGTCTGCACCAGGGATTCCATAATTACAACTTAACAATTGTGAAGATGTCAATAAACAGCCAGTCTATATTTTTTTAAATAAGTAACATAAAGACCCATTTTTAGTTGTGGCTATAAGGTAATGCTTCAGCAACATCTACAAATCTGACCTATTGCATTGAGTACAGATTGGAAGGCGATGAGTTTTGTTAAATGTTAAATGTTAAAGGTATTTGTACCGCGCACCGTCACCAACGGAATTGCTCCCCAGGCGCTCAGGCGGATCTGTAAACGATAAAGGTGGGATGGGTTAGTAAGGTGAAGATGGGAGTAGGATAGTGAGAGGAGTGGTGTTCTGTTGGCATCTTCAACTCGGTATACACCGGGTCCTGAGCTTTGGTGCGGGTATCGGATCGGAGTCAGTCCGCGTGTGCCGTTGTTCCGGATTATGTGTTGTTGCGGTGTTGTGAAGTGCGTGTGGCTTGTTGTGCGAGAGATGATTGTGTGAGTTTTTTGAGTGAGATAAGTATGCAGAGTTTGAGCTTATATTGGTTAGTGGGTTACCTGACCTTTGCCTTGCCAACATTCACAGTTCTGTCTGAGTGTGGCACTTATCGGCACTCACATTCCCATCCAGACGCGGCGCAGGCCAACGCTCAGGACTCCATTCAGGTGTGGTCATGCCAACACTCACATTCCCACCCAGATGCGGCGCAGGCTAATGTCTGGAGACCCGTCCAGGTGTGGGCATGCTTCCATTCACAACACCATCTGAGCGCCACGTAGGCTGGTGTTCACAACTCTAGGTGTGGCCCATGTTAGCATTCACGTTCTTCTAGGTGCGGGCATGTTGTCCTTCAATCGATCCTATCCAGATGCGAAGCAGGCCAGCGTCTATCTAGATGCGTCTATCTGTCTGGATATGTTCGTCCGGTACGTGCGAGTCAGAGAGTAAATTCGGCTTTCGTGTGGGTCTAGGTATGTGGTCAGTCTCTGCAGCCTTCCTTCGTGACTATTTTCCATGATGTCTTGTTTTGAGAAGGAACATTGGGCTTGTGGGTGCTGCTTGATTATTTACCCATCCATTGACTGCCAATGGCTACGTTATGTTACATTGACTTTTATCATGCACTGCTACCGCCCAATGGGCGGTCTCCAGGCGCTCACATGGAACTGTAAGAAAAGAGGACGGGGTTGTTAGTGAGGATAGATTGACAGGAAAGGTTCCAAACCAGGAGGAATTGGTGTCTGTGTGTGTTGTCATACTGGTGAGTTGGTTGCAAGATCAGGGTTGCTATGTCCAAAAGAGTAAGACCCAGTGTCTCGGGTATGTAGGTGTTTGTCTTAATGTGTGTATCCTGTGCATTTCGGCAGGGCTTGTGGTCATTTCCACTGACTTGTTCTATTCATGGGTGTGCCCAGTGGCGTAATAGTATGTTGTATTTGGGTAGATTTATGTTGGCGTGTGTTTTTCTATTATGTGGTTATGTGTAGTTTAGATTAGTGTTGTGGTTGTGTGCACCTGGAAGTTCCGTCTGCGGCGGTGGGTCCAGTTTCTGTAGGGTATGTTGAGTGTTAGGTTTGTGTGTATTTGTGTAGTTGGCTAGCCATTAGGCATGTACTGTGTTTGTGGGTAGTGCAGGAGGAGCAGGAATAGGGGTGCTATACTAATTTCTATGACCAATAACATCCACTACCTGCACCTCCTCCCAAAATACATCCTCCTGAGATGTATTTTGGGAGGCCGAGCAGAGCGTTGAAATCAAACTTCGGATTTTCAGTGCTATTTCTAAGCATCCTTCTGTGAGAAATTGTTTAATTGCAGCTTTACATTCCACAATGGTGAATAGACAGTTCTTAACAAAGTGTACTTTCAGCCACTTGATTTACACCTGTTCCTTGCACCGAAGTCTTTTTTTTAAAACCAGCACTGACAAAACTAATGGCTGTGGCTTGCGCATAGGTTTGAGATAGATATTTGTCAGGCACTGCTATTAAATGCTGAGGTTATAGCACAGTTCTTCAGCAGGGAGCAATGGCAGTGACTGTCAAATTAATATCCCATACCTACACAAAAACCAAAACGCATGGCTTTGCCTATACTTTCTGTCGGTATCTTTGCTCCTTTTCACTCTGTGAATCAATGGGTTATTATCCTGTGAGGCAAATACCTCAATCCAATATATCTACCCTAATCACAGAGAATGGTGTGTGGTCAGGCAACTAAAGAATGACATTATGTCAGACTTGAAGATGATTTATGTTTATAGCTAGATGATATGATCTTGCTTATAATTCTACTATTCAACGGTCTGGTATCCCTAGTTGTTTGTGCCTTTGTGTGCATGATTTGATGTTAAGAAAGGTGTGCAATCCATCTTTTCATTCCAATGGTTCTTAAATTGAGCCAATTAATACTTTTGTTCTTTGGATGGGTAGCTTGACCATGACCATCCTGCCATCACCATCAGTCCATGTCTTTGGTATACTGCAGAAATATTTACATAATGATCATGGTATCGCTCACTTTCAGTGAAAATATTTGACCAACCGGCGGGCACCCAAAAGAGAATGCTGTCTCTCCAGTTGAAGTTAGATATTCAGCAGAAGGCCAGTTGTGGCACCCAAGTGGCTGTGTTGTCAGCTGAACAAGCTGCAGCTTTTCAGGCAGTTGGCCTGGCGGGCCTGCGAGAAGCTGAGCCAGAGCTACATGCGGCAGCTAAGGTGTTGTCGCTGCACGGCGCAGCTGAAGTAAACTGTAACTGTGTGAGATAGCTCAGTGTGTGATAGCAAGGCATAATCAAGCAGAGCCAGTTTCAGGGTTAGATGTAGAGCGCCATCTCTCATTGCACCAAACAAGGCAAGTCATTGTGGAATTTACCTGGTGCTATGGCGATGAAGAGCAGGGGGCTTGCGCAGAGTTTACAGGCCGACCTGTGTGTCAGTGAGGGTTGGTGCAGGAGATTGGAGCCAGAATATTCGTTGGTGTTGCAGTTGGTTTTGGAGCTCTGTTCAGCTCAGTCTCCTCAGGGAAATGATGATGTTGAAAAATGTCAACGGAGCAAGTTTTCTGTGGCAACTGTGACTGCGAGCATGTGGGGGGGGGGTGGTCATGCCATGTCTGCATTCCATGTTGCTGTTTTCAGTGTGAGCGCGCTTGTTGTCAGGGTGTTGCCCGGCGCTGTGTGATGTGATGTCGGGATAGGGTGCCAGGATGTGTATCGGATAAAGAAGAAGGGGGATGTCCATACTGACGAGGAGCAGGAGTGCAAACGGGTGAGAAAGTGTGTGGCCTGAGGTTTACATTGTAAGCTGGGAGAACAGTTAACACAGAGGTACTGTTCTGAAAAATTGGGGATACGTGCCAACTATTAGGGTTTCCACTGTGATGAGGAGGGGGTGCCCAGTTTCCCAGATTTAGTCTAAATCGTGGCACAGACTTTGATGTAACTTTAATCTTCTTGTCCTGCAGGAGCTGGACCCAAACCTTTTGAACTTCAAGGAGATGTTGTGTGAGCCTAGGGAAGCATGAGCTAAGTCATCTATTCTGTTCTTCATCCATGTTTTATCTGTGGTGGGTGTTATTTTAAAGTTCTAATGGGGTTTTGTTAGGTTGTCATGGAAGGTCTTTATTAGATTACATAAGAACTGTTCAGGTTGTGCACATGGTTGAGAGTGGAGTGCATGATGTGGCCTCTGTTCAGTCTGAACAACAATTTTGACTTAGCAATGCGAGCAACAATTGTGTTTAGTGTTTACGTGTTTAACATTTTTCCTCCACAGGAACAAACAACATCTGCAGATTTTAGGCTCAAGGCATTGGTTTGTTAAGGCTAGAGAATGGCCTTGATTTACCCTGTTTTTATGTGTTTACTTACTGCATGTTGTTTTGCTGAGGGTGTTTGTAAACTGGGGTTGTGGCGTAGCGAACCATGGGTCCACTTGAGGTGGCTTGTGTTGGTGCGTGTATTGCTGTTGTGTAGTTCCAGATTGTTTTAGCTAGAGACAACTTATGTGCTGCCGTGCGGTGTTGCACACCCGGCACATTTTGGTGTTGGTACAACCGTGCCTTTGGTTGAACTAGTAGCGTTGGACACTCACTTTGGTGTGAGGTGTTGGACACCTTAGTTATGTGAGGAGTTGGATACCTAGTAGTTGGGATGTTGGACACCCAATAGTTGTTATTTAGAGTATTTGACACCCAAGTTGTTTATATAGGTGAATATTGTGGAAAAGGTGGCCCAAGAAAATGTGTGGATGCGCAGCCTTGAGATATTCACAAATCGCGCTAAAATAAGTCAAAATAAGAACAGCTGCAGCCGTGTGGTTAGACTGGTGATTTTCCACTGTCACCTTGAAAAACATGTAACTTATAAAGTTGCTAGCCTCACAGACTGCGCTTGATCTTGCATTTGTCACACTCTTGTGGCATTAGATAGGTGGATTTGTTCAATTTGTGAAATATATTCATTGATTAGAGACACACCTGGTAAGTGTTGATAAGTAGGGTTCCAAGTTTTAATATCAATAGAGAAACAAATTACTTAGAACACGTTACATCAATCTGGCAATATCAATTGTTCATTGCTGAGTGCACCCTAGTATTCCAGAGCACTTTACGCATTAGAACATATTATACCAAAAACACATTGCGCCAACACGTGTTTCAACCTTCCTAGGTCGTCTTCAGGGCGTCTAAATTACTAACAATTAATCCAACGTATAACTTCAGTAGATAAATCCTAATGTGAAAGTCTTTTCGGGTGCTGAGGCCGTGTATTTTCCGCTGACATCATTAACAAAGACTTATTGGTGATGAAACGTTGCTATTTTAGTAACGGTCAGATTTCCTGAAAATGTGAGCAAAGTTTTGAAGCGAGAAATAGTTTACGTTCGCCTGCTTTACGTTTTCTTGCCGCGTTCGGCTTAGCTGCAATGTACTGACTGATGTCTGACGCCTTCGGGCAGTGAATGAATCATCGACGGGTTCACGTCGTTGCTATGGTGCCCCAACCAGGGCGTCAGACATCAGTCAATTATCTACTGAAGTTATACGTTGGATTAATTGTTAGTAATTTAGACGCCCTGAAGACGACCTAGGAAGGTTGAAACACGTGTTGGCGCAATGTGTTTTTGGTATAATATGTTCTAATGCATAAAGTGCTCTGGAATACTAGGGTGCACTCAGCAATGAACAATTGATATTGCCAGATTGATGTAACGTGTTCTAAGTAATTTGTTTCTCTATTCATATTAAAACTTGGAACCCTACTTATCAACACTTACCAGGTGTGTCTCTAATCAATGAATATATTTCACAAATTGAACAAATCCACCTATCTAATGCCACAAGAGTGTGACAAATGCAAGATCAAGCGCAGTCTGTGAGGCTAGCAACTTTATAAGTTACTTGTTTATATAGGTGTTTGACACCATGAAACCTGACCACTTAGGTATATATCATAGTGATTTATTGTATTTGGGCCACTCTGTGGCCTGACAGAGACGTTAATGCGTCTTGTGTTGTAGTTTGTTTTTTGTCAGTGGGGTGCATTTCACCCTGTTGGCTCTGTAGCAGGTTTACCACACTGTAGCCTGGCTTGGGGCACTCAAAGAGAGTTGCCTGCTTGTTAATTTGGATAATTGGTACCACAGTTGTCTATTAATCTATGTTGGAGTGCTGTTTTACGATGTGCCTATGAGAGGTACTGCTGGTTCTGGTGAGGTGTTGCGGCCTGAGATGAATATCTGAGGTTCGATGGGACTGGGAGACATTTGTAGTCATGTTGAGACTGAGAGCATTTATGGGGTTTTTGGTTTGTCATGGTTCTTAGGTCAAACTGGCCATTCTCCTCCTAATTAGTACAGGGGAGTGGCAGCATTGGTGCAGTGTCGTCACAAGGTTGCGAGGACTGAGAGCGGTTAAATGTTGTTGCAGTTTTGTCCCACTGTTGTGAGGACGGTGTTGGGATAGGTCTGGTGGGAGATCTCTTGCCTGTTTTGTGATTAGGTTGACGTGGAGTGGTGTAAGGGTCGAAGTGCGTTGCTGTGGTTCTTTGTGTGTGTGTGTGTGTTTCCCTTTGGTATATGTGGTGGTTAGAGACAGACGCGCGTTTGGCTTTTGTATATGTATGTCTCTTCTGGGTGTTTATCTTGCTGATTTAAGGAAGGGAGATATGTTTTGACTTGTGATGTGCCTGTCTTCCTGTTGCTATGTGAGTTTGGAATGCTATGAGTGCCGGTAAGCACAATGCTAAGGGAATGGTATGTGCAGTGTGTTCTCAGTGTGGCAGTTTAAGAGAGCCTGACTGAGAGGGTTCCGGTGGATGTCTCCCAAGTGTCTTACCTGTATATGTCCTATTTGTGCCTGTAATGTCATGCCTGTAATGTATTACCTGTAACGTGTAACTCAGTAAAAGAGGTTCTTCACTAACCTGAGGTTCCTGACTCATCTGTGCCGCGAGGCTATATCATTTCAGTGGCCTGTTAGGCTAGAACGTGTGTACATTCTTGCATTCTTATGGAGGCCCAGAAGCGTATTTGTGGGGCCGACAAGGTAATGAGTGAAACCTGTGATCCCATCTATCCAAACATAGCACTTTTTCCTACATTTGGTCCTCCATGTTGTCAATGTGTTATGTTCACAACCAGATTCACACATCACAGGTTTTGAAAGGATCTTGTTTGATCCAGTTCTTGGGTAAAGTACTGCATGGAGCTCCACCCATCACACCAGTTGTGTGTGAAGGGGAACAATGCTGTGTGAAGGATTTAGCTTTGCCTTCCATTTCGATTATTGATTTTCTTGGCAATCTGGATTTGTTTAGAGGGTGCATATACTTAGGAAGCAGCCACTCCGGTCATGTTTCTTATGTGCTGAGGTATTATGCTTGCCCTCGTTTTTATCAGGTTCCTTCCTGACTTTTTTTCCCCAATTAATAGCTTCAATTTAGGTCTGCATTCAAGACACGCCCTCACTCAGGGGCATTCATAGTTTTTTGTTGACTGTTGAGGATCGATGGTCTGGAGGGTTGCCCAGAGCAATGCCAGAGGTTAAGATTAATTCTAAACCGTCCAGCCATCGCCTCTTTTGTTTTGCTTCCTTTGGGTTTATACCATCCCCGAGGCCCACTTGGACTTCACATTACGTTTGCCGGGTCTCCCTTCCTCCGCAGGGCTGAAACAATATCTCTGAACCAGATTTAAGTGTATTCAGTATATCAACATCCAAAGAATGAAGGGATGAGTTGGCCCCTTATTTCAATTTCAGAGATGAGCCCTTTACATCTGACCTATCTGCAATCATTCTTTATTGGTTCATTAGTCCATACCTAATGTGACATATTTTAAGTTGTACTCTGAATACAAGGAATTGGTCTATTTTATTTATTGTCTTTAATGAGATGTCTTCCAGTGCACAGAATGTACGACCTCCATAAGGTTTTGCCCGTACATGTGTGTGTCGCTTGGAAGGTTTGCCTGGTATGCTCACACCATAGCAGTCATGCGCTGAATGGTTGAGGTTTCACTGTCCTCATTGGTTTCATCACCAGCCTTGTGTGTGCCCTTTCAATCTGAGTGACAAATTCCATGCCAAGCGAAGCGGGAATACATTGCCATCTACAAGCTGCTGGTTCAATTCCTTCCAGTCCTCGAGGTCATGGAGCTAAGCATTCATGTGTTGTTTGGCTTTCATCCTTCATCTTTGCTTTTGTTGCTCGCAGGTAACTGAGTTCCATGTGATTTTATTGCATACATTATCACTGAATTGTTTTTAATGCACATTTGTCACCGATTCTTTACTGAAATAAATGCGAGGGAAACACCCCACACCCATTCCCCATCCCATCTTGTCCCAACCAAACTTCCCTCCTGTATTTTGCAGTTATTGGCATTCAGTGGGCCTGTAGTGTCACAGGTAATCTGATTGAACTGATTTTAATAGTTGATTGTAAAATGAGTGCCATTGGGTTTGGTAAAAATAAGCATCTGCTATCTATAGTTCCAGGATAATCCCCTTGAAGCGAAGGTGGGTGTGGGGTGATATATCATTTTTGTGGGTCTGCCATCATCACTTTGTGGGTCCCTAAACTTTTTGCAACATTCTTGACTTTTCATTTTTACTATTGTGGTTACAGAGATTTCTCCTCAAGTCCCCCTGCCACTGCCACTCTTTCTCTGATGCCATTTTTCGTGCATATGGCTATCAGGACAGGGGACATATATAAGCCGTCCGTTTTGGTCAATGGATGGTTTTGTCCCACTGAATGTGTTTTGTGGAGCTGTATGGCAGAAGCTTAGTTTTAGTTTCTGCTGCACCAGGGGGTCTACATTGATGGCCCAATACATCGATCTGGTAGCTATTGGGGTAAGGTTGTATTTTATAAGCCTTGCTACTGGCCTTTTTGTTTTGGGCTATCATCATCATTTTATTTTATTCGGCTGTTGGCCATCAAAGTACATCCGAATATAATACAGAACTAGAACTTAAAAGAGGCTCAAACAATGAGAAACATTCAAATTATTCGGCAGGTTAATGGCCTGTGAGTCTATTCCCCAATGGAAATTAAATTGGCACCCAAGAGAACAGAGTTGTGGAGGCTTTTTCCACGGTGGAAATTATTACAATACACAGGGGTGGAGCTGATGGAAATCTGAGAGGTTTTATAGCGAAGGAAGTCCACACCACTCTTCCAAACCCAATTGCCATTCCCCATTCCTTGAATTCCAGTTTCCCAGTGTCACTAATTGGGATCACACCCATGGGTCACTCTACAACAGATTATTATGGTCCCTCGTGTTTCAATTGAGCAACCTCTCGTTGTATGGAACCAATGTACGATTTATACAAAAGTGCATGCCTGGGTTCTTGCTGGCTAGGGTGCAACTTGGATACCCCCTGCAGGAATACAGTGACTTTCTCTTGCCTCCCACTATTGCTGTTATTATTAGAGGGTCACAAACAAGGAGAACTATGGTATACTGAGGTGTGGTCATTGAAGGGGCCAAAGCTTCTTCCTTTAGTGTGAGTCTTAAGAGACCTGATCCCCTGTTGTATATTCGTCTTTGGAGGCTTGTAGATTTCCTTTGGATCTGGCTGCTCCACCAGTTACTCCCAGGGGGTTATTTGGTGTTGCGTTATCACGTGTGGCTCACACTGAGTGACGGCCTGGAAAGCATACCTGTTGGCAGGAGAATGAGGGCCATTTGTGTTACCAGTATTCCAGGGATCCAGGTTATACCATATTTCAGTTTCCTCGTTGGAATTTCGGAGACCTGCATCTGAAGGTGTTCCAGTGCCAGGGTTTGGACCTCCCGTTCTTCCCCTGTCCCTTAATCCTCCAGGATTTGCTTGCAGTTGCAGCCACGGGCCCAGTCCAGATCCTTGAAAGGGGATGTACAAGTAGACAATTGTTTGGCAAACGGAAGGCAAAGAAGGGGGCTTGTTCCTGGGCTTAAGTCCATCTGGTCTCTCTGGTTCTCACCCCAAATCCTATCTACGTTACCATCAACACATCCTGCCATTGACACAGCCTTGGCCACAATCACAGGTCCCAATAGCTCCATGGATTCTGGGGCCCCTTTCTAGGCTGTAGGTGGAGGGGCCTTCATGATCACATGGGCAGGGAGCTCCTCTCCTAGAAACTCAGTTAGAAATACAGGTATCTGTGGACTTACATCTGTAATTCCCTGTTGATAGAGGGTGACAGACTTGGAGACTTCACCACCCCCAGGGGAATCGATGTCAGACACTGGCAGGGGGCACAATGTGCTGTGAGTCTCTCTAGGATCTAGTACTGCGATGGAGATGGGGATGGGGTGGTATATGGGGGCGTCACAGTTGAGGATGCAATGATCAAATCCATGTGGTCAGAATGTCGCACAACAGGTTTACCCCTGCCCTTCATTCCTTTGGCAGGAAGACCCAGCCGGGATCTTTCCCCAATAGCACTATCGACAGCAGTAACTTAAGTTGCATTGTCGACAAGCAGAGAGGAAATGGTGGTCTGACTATTCATCCTCCCCGAAGCACCATTTTCGCTGTTCTCTCTCGGCCTATCATAAGGCTATGATTCTTGCTAAGAAGCTCTTTTACAGCAAGAAAGTCCATTCAGCGCTTAATAAACCTAAGGCCCTCTTTGATCTCGTCCAGTCTCTTTCCTCCCCTGAGAATGGTAAGGCCTCGGCCCCCCCTTCACAAGGTGTATGTGACTCTCTCTCTGATTTCTTTCTTGAAAAAATCTCTACTATTCGCGATCATATAAAAGCTGGTCTGCCGTCGCTTACAGCTCCTAAAATCCTTATTCCATCTCTTCCCCCTTACTGCCTCTTGGTCCCTGCTTCCGCAGTTTTCTAATTCCGACGTACTGTCTGCTATTACTAGACTGACGTCCGCATCTCCTAATGATGCTATACCTCTTATTCTTTTAAAGGAGGTCTCGGCTGACCTCATTGAGCATATTACTTCTGCTGTGAATATTTCCTTCTCTACAGGGCTTATTCCTCTGTCCCTTAAGCATTCCCTGGTTGTCCCTCTGCTTAAGAAACCATCTCTTGATCCTGATGTGCTGTCTAACTATCGTCCTATCTCACTCCTTCCTTTTCTTATGAAGCTGATGGAGGCTTTGGTCTCCCCTCTTCTCTCTAATATTCTTGAGTCTTCTCATTTCTTTGATCCTTTTCAGTCTGGTTTCCGCCCCGGGAGGGGTACTGAATCTGTCTTGAACTCGGTACTTGATGACCTGGTGTGTTTGGTGGACAAGGGTGGGGTCGGAGCAGTCCTACTTTTGGATCTATCGGCCGCCTTCGACACCGTTGATCATTCCATCTTGCTCTCTCGCCTCTCCAATGCTGGTCTTTCTGGCCAGGTTCTTGACTGGTTCATGTCGTTTCTGTCTGATCGTTCACAGTCTATTTCTCTTCCCACTTTCTGATCTAAGTTGGTTACACTTCTTTGTGGCGTTCCTCAGGGCTCTGCACTTTCTCCTATTCTTTTTAATATCTATATCAGATCTCTTCTGCTTCTTATTCACTCACATGGTTTCCGTTACTACTCTTCTGCGGACGATACTCAGATTCTTGTCCACCTGGATCTTACTCAAGCGGAGACTGCTGCACGGCTCAGGAACTGTTTGGAGGATCTGGGCCATTGGACGATGACCAATTGGCTAAAACTGAATGGCAGTAAGACCGAGGTCCTGGTTGTGGGTACTTCGTCCCCCCTTCTTTTTTGGACCCCGCAATTCTGGCCACCGAGCCTCGGCCCTCTTCCTCTTCCAGTTCAATTGGTCCGCAACCTCGGCGTCAAGATCTCTTCCTCTTTCTCCCTTGACAACCAGGTAGCTAGCGTGTGTAGGTAGTGCTGGGCACTTTAAACTCCGCATTCTGCGGAAAGTCCTGTCTTTTATCCCTGCTGAATGCCAGGCTCCGGTAGTGGCAGCTTTGGTCCTCAGCACTCTCGACTATTGTAACTCTCTTTATTTGGCCCAGCCTCGCTATCTCATCCAAAGGCTTCAACTACTGCAAAATGCTGCTGTTCATTCTATATTTCGTCCTCCTTTTGGATCCCACATTTCTCCTCTGCTCAAGAAACTTCACTGGCTTCCTGTGGCCAGCGGGATCTTGTTCAAATCGCTCTGTCTGGTGCACCGTGCCTTTGATGGCGTGGGTGCTGAGTATCTCCAAGCTAAATTTGTTCATTATACTCCTTCCCGTTCGCTGCGCTCTCAATCTGAGTGTCTTATCATTGTTCCTTGCTATCGGTTGTCACGTATGGGAGGCCGTGCCTTTTCAGTCGCGGCTGCTACAGCCTGGAATAAGATGCCTACTGCTCTTCCTGCAACTGAAGACCATCTTACCTTCCGCCGGCTGCTGAAAACCACTTTGTTCTAGGCCCGCTTATTGTGGTTGTTGGTCGTTTTCTGATTGTATTCCCCTTCTGTAACTAGCGCCAAGATGCCTTTGGGTGTACATGCGCTTTATCAAGTTTATATAACATAACATAACATAACATAAAATAACTGGGCCAAACACCCCACCACTCTCGTCGTTCTCACCAGCAGGTGCCATCTGCTAATAAAACCCTCCTTCAGTACTGCTAGAACACAGGTAAATAGAGGTTGGGGAAGGTGGGGGAAGTGAAGGTGAAGAAGGGAGCATAGGTATACACCCAGTGTCTAGTGCACTGCCCAGGAAGTTGCTGATTTCATTAATCAGTTTGTATGCTTCACCTGTAATCATGGGAGGGGTTTGATGGGTGTGTCTTATTGGGTGCTTCAGGGTGGACAATGTCCCTATTGTAAGCTTACGCTTAAGTGAGAGGAATTTCCTCCTGTGTTCTGCCTGCTTTGACTCGGGTTTGGGCACCAGGGAGGTTTCGGTGATGGAAAAGGTAGTATGAGGGGAGGGGTGACCCTCTTCAAAGCATAGATATTTTCTATCTTCCTGAGGCTTCTGGCTGTCGCTGGATGGCACAGGTGTGTTGTGGAATTACTGTTCGGGGCAGGGTGTGTGGGGCAGTCAGCTACTAGAGACTGCAGAAGGCCAAAGACCATAATGGAAGCGGAGCAACCCAGAAAGTCTTGTGCGACACAGCTTGGTTGGTTGGTACACCCCACCCCCCGTTACGGCTCCTCACCTTTTCATGATAGATTGAGTGCAGGGTTGGCTACATTATTTCCTTCAGCTGTAGACCTTGGGTGATGAAGCGTTTGTAGGCACTTTCCTTCACAGGTGTCTAATACCCTGTTGTTGCCCAACACCCCAGCGCCCTTTTCAAGCGGGCTTCACCCTGCAGGGTGTGTCTGCAGCCTTTCTACTTGAGGGGGCATGGCCAAAAAACGGCAACACGAAGCAGGAGCAGTAGAGAGGAGTCAGCAGGCCCCCCGTGGGTGCCAAACACCCCCAGCGCCAATGTCCAGCAGGCTTCATGTTTGGGGCTATCCCTTTGACTACGTGGGCCAACACGGAATGACCAAAATTGCTGATGAAGGCTTAACCGTAGCCTACAAAGGCACCCTTGGTTTGATATTAAACTGATGTAGACTGATTTGAAGTACCCTACAATTCCCAATCAATAATTATTGTTGGTGGGTCAATATGTTTGGTGGTTTGTAGGTCTAGCCTGATTATCTTGTTGCCAACACCTTTGTATTTTCACTGTTGATGAAATTAGAGTGCTGGCCTAAGCAAGCCCCTGGGGTGAATTTATTATCAGTCGGAGACCCTTTGTATGCCCCGATTTCTGTATATGAACTCATGAAGGACTGCAAAAGATGGGTTGCAGAGGACGGCAGTCATGTGGCCCTACTGGTTGGATCTATGCTTCTGAATCTTCTCTGCAGGTGGAATCCCATCTTAGGCTCTTACCTAGCTTGCTGGAATCCTCCTAGCTGGTTGAGCCAACTGTTCTTTCTTGGTACATTCCGAAAGCCTTTGCTGTGCTGCCTTCCCGTCAAATGATTCTGTCCCATATGACTTAAGGTGAGAAGTCTTCTTGGCTTGGAATTACTGTGACTTGATGCTACTGCCGTTCACCTCCCTTTTGGGATGTACTCAATCACTTTTGTGCCTCTGTTTTAATCATGGTCCATTTCTTGCAGGCCGAATGCCCCCTTCAAGTCCCCCAGTTTGGTTCCTCTGTGCTCCTGCCCACTTATTCATGGCTGCTGTGGCTTCAAACATGTGGGTTGTCTTCACAGGTGTCTTATTACTTGTTCCTTTGGTTCTTTGAAGTTTGTGTTTTCAAGTTTCTTCAAGTTGGATATCCCAAAACTGCAACTATCCCAACCTAAATTTGGAGCCCAAACACACCATTCTCGTACCTACCTGGGTTTAAATCTTTCAAATCCAGCATCATGTGCAATTGTACCCACATGCGGATATATTATTTACATTCTTCATTAGGAATGCACTGGTCAATCACCACAAACAACCTACTCAACCCCTTCCAATCTGGATTTCGACCTATAAAAAACACTAATGCTTCTTCACTTCACATTCTCAATGACCTTCACAACATCACTGACAAACAACAAACCTCATAACATTTACTTCTCTGCAGCCTTCAAAAGCATTAATCACACTATTCTGCTCGACATCCTTGCCCACAGGATGTGACCCTCAGGCACAGTTATAAACTGATTCACTTCCTTCCTTACTGACAGGACCCACTTTGTCTCAATGGACTGTTTTCAATCCGACCCCACCCCACCCCAGTCAAGTATGGCATCCAGCAAGGCTACTCATTATTTCCACTCCTCTTCAAACTATGTGTTGAATTCCTTGGACAGACCATTAACAAACACACCATCTATTTCCACAATTACTGCGATGACACACAAATATACTTCTAAATCGCATCCCCTTCACGACTCCACACCCTCAAAAACTGTCTCTCTACGGTGACAAACTGGATGCCACCAACTTCCTCAATCACAACCCTTCCAAAACAGAAATCTTCTTCATCTGCACCTCTAGACAAAAAAACCAAACAAACTCTGTGTATTAAAGAACTTGACATGGACAACCGACACCTATCCCTCTCCACACCTGTCAAATCTCTTGGCTTCACCATTGAAACCCCACATTATCTTCACACACTCCATAGCTGCTGTCACTAAAACATTAAAACTACATTGACACCTCTCATGAAAAATCAAACACATCCTTCCTCCTGATGACTTCTGCACTGTAGTTCAAGCACTGGTTCTCTTTCAACTGGACTCACCAGCAGTACACTTGCCCACCCTGCAAGCCCTACAATATGCAGAAGCCAGACTCAGCATTTACCTACCCAAACATTCAAACATCACCTCACTTCTAGCCCAGCTTCTGTGGTTCCCCATTTACCAGAGTATTGCCTTTAAATAACTATTAATTGTTTTTAAAGTCATCCACCACAAAACCACATCTTACCTTCACAAAATACTCAAACCCATCTCCTAAACAAACAGACAACCAAGCCAGCATCCTCTACACATTCCACTTGGCAAACTAACATGCACTCAAAACAAGCATTGAACTAGTGGGCACGTAAAGCTTAGAATACCATACCTGTTCAAATCTGCAGTGCACCCTCTATCACCACTTTCACAAAGAGCCTCAAAACATACCTGTTTCCCCAGCTCTACCTCCTCCACCTCCCCAGATACTACATGTCTATCCTAATCTTATCCTGAAAAAGTTTTGTAACTTTAGTTTCAATGTCCACCTTTTCAACCTTTCAACCATGTAAGGAGCTCTGGGGCCCTGTGGGTAGGGCCAGCGCTGATCAAAAATTCCAATATAATTTTTAAAAAGGTTGTGGGCATTGAGGTTAATTGACTGGAGTGAGCTTCCGCTTGCTCTACAACCAGGGTTTCCTGCTGTGCTCACTCTTGAACCTTGGGCTGGAATGCCTGCTTCGGGTCCCTTCCCTTCTGGTATCCCATCTGATCTGTCTGCTGCACATGTGAGGTAAAATTAGATGTTACCTTTATTTTCCCCTTTAGTGTATCCACCGTATTAGGAGCCCCATTGCTTTCTATGGGAAAACGTTTGGGAACTCTGGAATGCCAACTATAGCTTCTCTAACAGCTACCTTCCCTGCATTTCCCTGGTTCCCACTGAGGTATCCACATTTCCAGGAGTGCTTGCTATCTTAAGAAGATAAGTGATTGTGTGTTAATTTCTTAATAAGTTCCTGCAGCTCATTCTTTTCCATTGAATAACATTGTATACACATTAACAATTGTATCACCTTGTTTATGTATGGTTTTATGAGTAGACTACAACATTTTTGTGTCCAGTGCTTTGTTACATTGTATCTAAAAACTTTACTGGCTTACTATTATGGTCTACACATTTGTTTTAGTTAACATGTTTGCTTCTTTATGTACCAGTTATGTGCTGTGCTAATAATTCCTTGTTAGGATTGTTCCGATATAATAGGTGTGGTTGGGAAAGTAACATTGTTTATTCCGTGTTTTTTTTTATGATTACATGATTATGTGAATGTGCCTTACATGCGTCTATGAATCCCATTTCTCCCCCTGCTTCAGAAATAGAAGGTGTAGGGTGTTCCCCCACCAGGCAGTTACCCTGATACCAGCATTAGAAATGGGAGGGTACTGTGTTTAAAATGTACTCCCTAGCTCTTGCATATTGTCTGGTGCATATTTGAACTTCATGTGTCTTATTTGTAATATTATTATTAAGAGTGTTTATATTTTCAGTATATCTGTTTGATGTTGTAAATTATTCAGTTTATTGTACCTGAAGTGCCTGCCTCCACCAAGCTGCCTAACTGTCACCTCCAAAGAGTGAAGCCTGATTGGTCTGTGACAGTACCCATTGGGAGAGATGTGGTCTAACTTAGTGGATAGACTTATTCCCACCCCTCAGCAGAGAACTATGCAATAATCTCACCCTCATTGGGCTCTAAACATACACCTGTTGTGTTATATGCTGCCATCCTCTCAAACATCTACTTGTTGGTACATCTTGTTCCGTCCCCACTAAAATGCTTGTACTCTAAAATATCCAACCTTTGACTTTCTTCAACATTTTCTGTCAGACATAGGGCCTCATTACATGGTAGGCGGTAAGGGTTAACGGTCACCGGTAATGGTACCGGTGACCGTTAACCCTTACCACCTTATTACGAGGTCCCTTAGCAGGTTGGTACTTTGACGCCTGCTTTTAGCAGGCATTAAAAACCAACCCGCTAAGGGACCTTGGTGCTAATTACGGCACCGCAAATTTGCGGTACCATAATTAGCACCTTCCCCATTCCCATTATGCCCTATGGGGCAAAAATGGGAATGGGGAAGGGCAATGATGGAAGGGGGAATTACCGCCCCGCCAACCTTGGAATAGGGCGGTAATTCCCCTTTCCACCAAGGCGGTGCCGGTATTTTACCGGCATGGACCAAGGTGCTGCTAGCACCTTGGTCCACCGCCTACCGTGTAATGAGGCCCATAGACTTATTTAAGCAATAAAACCGATGGAAGGGGGTATTTCTGAGTCAGGTAATACCCCGGGGCTGTTTATTGGTATAATCATCCTGGCATGTTTTAGCATTAAGTGTGTCAAATTTGTGTGATGCCACATAATTACTACTACAGTAGGTCCTAAGAATGGGTATTTTGTTAGATGGCTGCATGAGATGATAATCACCGGCTGTGATTGAGTGTGCCAACTTTTTGTTAGCAAGAGAGGATGTATTCAGTGGCTGTGATTTACTAAGTGTATGAGTTGTATGGGTTAAAGGGGATTTGAATAACAAGGGTTTATTAGTTTAGCATGCACATGTAGTTTTAATGTGGGTTTTAGTGTGGTTCTTAGACAGAAATACAGAAATGCACAAGACATAGGTTGCCAATGCAAACGGTGCGCATGATGGAAAGTGCACTGAGTTCAGAAATGCAGAGCATGCTTTAAAATTGTTTATTTCAGGATGATATTTCATTTGAATGAATTGCACCAACTTAATAACTAATATACATTAACATAATTAACCCAACCCCAGTAATCTGTCCCCTGTCCTTACCATTTAGTGCAAATTAGTCTATATGGAAATAACCTGAATCCAAATTTGAAACGCATGCGGCTCTGTTCAATGGAGTTTTAAACATGGAGCATGAACTTGTTTGGCAAGCTGAAATAAGCAAAGATCTGTGCTGCTAAAGAAGGCCATTGTGTGTGCAGTAAATGTAGGAATGAATGTATCTTCTTGCTCTCCAACAATAAAATCATGTGGGTCTCGGTGGTATGATCTAGTCAAGGGGAAGGATTTCTTTTGACTGACAGGGATAACTTCTTAAAAGGGCTGTGAGTGGGTGTAGGCAGCAGACACCCTTGAATGCTGGGCTGAGACGAGCTGGCAGGCAGACCAATTCCAGCGCTGTGTGCTGCATGATATGCTTATCTACGCGTGTGCTTATCTGCGCACCCGCAAGGCTGACGAGGCGAACAGACTAAGGGGGTTTCCCAGGTCAAGCTGAGCCAGGAATATCGCCAGCCTCTAGGTCAATATAGGTCAACAGTGAGGGGGTTGGAGTGCATGTTGATCAATTAGTTAGAGGGTCATGTCATTCTATGTACTGCCAATGTTAAAAGTGCATGCAATTTCAAATTTACATGAATGTATTTGCAGTTTCCTTCTTCTTTTTCTCAAAGCGTAATTGTTGCCAGATGCTTTGCTTTCAAAGTCAGATCGGTAAGTCTGGTCACAGCTCATTCTATTTTTGAAATGTGTCATTGCACATTGTAATACAGAAAAGCACTGACAATTCTGTCCCATGCATAGTTGTTACCATATGTAACTGGTAATTTCATCTATCACGAAAAAACAAGATATTTTAACATAATTTGGTATTCTGGTAAATTTTTGCGGCAGTTGGTCATTTTATTTGATCTACACACACACACAGATAAGTGCACGACAATAAATGTTTCCAAGTGAGAGTTAGAGAGTGAATGAATACGTAATGTTTCAATTTGTTGTTTATGATTTTGCAAGTCAGCCAAAAGGGCATAAAGCAGCATTGTAAATAAAATGGTGTGAGGTGGGAACATTATAGTTACCCTCCGGAGTGTACCAAGTCCAGCATTTTGTTAGAAGAAGTACCCTGGTAAAACCAGTGTTAGGCAATATTCTGAAAGTAGTCTCACAAATGTAAAAAGAGACACCTCAACGAATTCCCACAAGAGATACTACCACCATAAAAGACCACTCTTTACCTTCATAATAAATGTTTGTCAGCGTGACAAGATAATATTCAATGTCTGTAACTCAGCGTGCAATATGTGTCTGATAAATAGGTGAGAGTTCTAATTATGGAGACAAATTCATAGAAATCCTTGGAAGCAGGGGTAGAGTACACTTGGTGGCTGCAACTCAGTGAGTCATCTTTTTTTGATGAAAGAGAGAAAATACCTATTGTAAAGAACAAGTGTCAGAATTCTTTCGAAACAGTAAAGTATATTCAGTTTCTATAACTCAGTGACTTTGGAAAAGTGCCATCATGTCCAGAGCACCTATAGGTGTTGGGGGGGAAGAGGGATGCGGCGTGAGGCCCTTTTACATCATCTGAATCAGTTGTGGGGCTTATCAGGGATGTATGAAGTGTGAATGCTATATTTCAATTTGGCTGAGTTGTGTGGTGAGTGATCTGTGGTAGCTGCGGGTCTGAATATTGGATGCAGTCTGTCTTTAACAGCCACGCTTACTGAGAAGGAGCTTGCTTCACAACACTACTAAAGAACATTACTTGCACGGAGCACCACAGCAAGTGGTCTGTGGTAGCTGCAGGTCTGAATATTGGATGCAGTTTTTCTTAAACATCTACACTTACCTAGGAGGAGCATGCACTTCAACACTACTAAAGAACATTGATTGGGCGGAGTACCGTGCGGACTGGTGTGGCGAGTGGTCTGTGGTAACTGCGGGTCTGAACATTGGATGCAGTCTTTCTTCAACATCTACACTTACTGAGGAGGAGCTTGCTTTTCAACACTGCTAAAGAATATTGCTCAGGCGGAGCACTGTGCGGACTGGTGTGGCAAGTGGTCTGTGGTTTTCCGTGGCTGCTCTAGGAAGACAGGGGTGCGGTTAACCTTTGTTTTTCCTTTATTGTCTGCATGAGCATTGCATAACCATCTGCTGCATACACTTGATACTCCCTCCCCGCTATTCTTACTGCCTTGGATGGTACTCTTTACGCTGCCAGTGTGACTGTCTAATGGCTGTTGTTTGACTCCTGAGTGTGGGATGAAAACCTCGATCACAGGTATATATCCATTAAGGACATGCGATAAACGCATGCAGCTGTCCAAACGAGGGTCACAGTGGCGAAGTGACACACTGAAAAGAAAGCAGTTAAACCTGCGAGTGTTATTAAGAAAATGGAGGGTGAAAGCATATTTCCTGCTCCACCACAGACCCCAGCAATGTATGTCCAATTAAAGACCTGCACTAGCAAATCATTGGAAGAGCAAAAGATCACAGATTATTTTACCCCTGTTCACCTTGCTAAAATACAACCGTCACCAAACTCCACTGAGTGTCGGAATCGTGTCTACTAAGGCAGTTGAAAGTACGACTATCAACTTCTGAATGCTCGCAATTGTTCGAAACCCTTTGCGCCCACTTTAAGTTTGATGGCTGTTACCATGGACGCTATATTTGGTCTGTGCTCCACGATCACTTGTGAGCAAAATGAACTCAGGCGAGTATTGGCCCGGTTGAAGATGTCACACTGGCCTCTGGCCAATAGCATGGGCTCTACAATAAGTGGTCCATTGACTATTTGGGAAGAAGTGGCGAAACGGGATTCGGCAGTAGTGCAGGAGTACTCAATGCTGTATCTCACTGCTAAGAATATCCTCATCCACGCCGCGGGTGGAAACCCGGGAATGTGCTCAGGCCACTGTGATCCCCACACTACAGCCAATCCAAGTTTCAGCTAAAGTGCAATGACAACAACAACAAAAATGGCAAAGGTTCCAAATAAGATAAAGGATGGTCCAGGGAGAGGGTGGGTAAAAAAGGTAGCACCAGCCGTTACTACAGTTTTGCCTAATGCACCACCTGTGACTATCTTGCATACTAATCAAGGGAGTTCAAACTCAAACACAGTTCTAGAGAGGCTAAAAATTTAGCAACACGTCGGGAACCACGATAGACTCTGGAAGGCGGTAACCACTCTCAACCTATATCTGGAACACGTGACAAATGGCTACAATTTCCAGAATCTACTTTATCAATTGCTACACAAGTGCAAGGGGAGGTGGACCCAAGGAAGGTGTTGTAGGATAATGGTGATGCGCAATCTTCTTCCATCCAGTTTCTTAAACCATATGAACAACAATGGCGGCTGCAAGTCTTTATTCAGCAGGGGAAGCCACCGTAGCAGGCACCGGGTCTTACCTATATACCCCCAGCACCTTTACTGAGACAGAGCTGGTGTGGCAATGGACAGTACCATGCCATTCTATGCTCATGCACAATATGTTGATACCCCCCTGCCAACCACACATGCCATCTCAACTATATGCAGCCAAACATTGCTGGGACAGTTGTGCAGGCTCGCCTGGGCATGCAACACATGCAACATGACTTGGACATGAAATCTAGGCCCGACCAAGCAACCATCAGTGGGGAGAAATGGCATTTCTAATAAATGCACCATCTCAGGGAGGACTAATGTTCAACCTGAACTAAGAACGAGCGATACGGATTGTGCACCCACCAAGGAAGGAGAGGAATGTCATCTAGGGATTGAGGACGTGGATCCGACACTTCAAATTCCATTCCTGAATTGAAAAAATCTAATGGCACTATTCCTACAAATTAAGGGATTACACATTTTCAAATCTTGTGACATAGAAGCGGTGGAGCTGCCCACCATGCATAGCGCTACGAACTGAGTGATTGTGACTTTTATTTCCTTGGAAGCAGTTGACAGGATTTTGTTGGCATCCATCGATATATGCAATTTGGGTTATGTGATCCAGATCAGCTAGGGCGGTCGGCAGGAGAATTCATTGATTAAAATCAGTAACCAAAGGGGGGAAGTTGGTAACATGGGAGTTAATCACCCTAATGGCCTTATAGACCACATAGATATAGCAAAGCAGGTACATAGTTTGGGACATAGGGATATGGTGCTATGACAGCCTTATCAAGTGCACATTAATTTCTGATTTTTGGGAAACTATTAGGTACTGTTGGTTGCTAGTTTGGGATACCCCCGGCTACCCCCGGCTACGATTTGTTTGCTTTTAAAACTGTGGGCATAATGGCCCTCACTGCTGCAGATGTTTTCCTACTACACTTGTGCGTAGTGGTGAATCTTCTTTAATAGATACAGTCACCAGGCAAGCAGGAGAGTCCAATTTGGACTGTATATTTGCCACCAAACTATTGGGTAGCGTATAACGTAGTTGTGATCAACCCCACAAGCCTTAGCCACCATGCAATGCTAAAGCTCAGTCTTCAGTTTGATATGTACACTCAGCATATGCCAATAGTGAGTAGGGCTGAATCATCCGCTCAAGGTAATCGAATGAATTGAAATGCTGCAAGATACAAAAATATTCAAGAATATAGATACGATGGGCTGGAAGCCTTATGAATACTACGCTAAATATAATGGGTAATTGCGATTCCTAGTGCGGATGATGTGGCTTAGTATAAAAAGACCTGGTTGTATCCATCCCATGAGCGGCATTGAGGCCAAGTCTTTTGATGCAGGGATATATCGCAAGAAAAAGGATAAAAGACGTGAGCTGACCAGCATTACAAAAAAAACACATGTAACTATGGCACAACAAGGAAAGGAGGTAGCCACTTTAAAAACTAGGTGCAAGAACTGGCTGAGGTAGTATAAAAGTAGTATTCAAACTATTAACTGGAAAAGATTTTCAAACTCATCAAAACCAAAGACTCCAGGAAATTCTGGTCCCTCTATCTCCCAAAGAATTGTGCGGGATTAGCGAACACAGCTAGTCTGCATTCCTAGCAACTACCTATTGGGACAGGGAGCTTAAAAAAGATCTGACTCCCAACCCAATACAAATTGAGACGAGCATAAGGGAAAGGGTGAGCAGTGCGAACGTAGCCGTAACAATATTGGGATTAAAATAATTCCGAGCACTGGAACCAGACGGTTTGCCAAATCTGCTGCTGAAAGCTAACCCACAGTTTTGGGCAGAGGTCCTTTACATTATTGTATCATGGTGGTCCTGCTTGTTTATCGCTCCAAACTTCCAGGCCCTTAAATTATGTATGCTGAGGTTTCGGATAGTGGCAACATCCCAGAAAGCCGGAGACTACCTACTTTAATTCCAGTGCATAAAAAGGGTCCTTACAACGACCCAGGGAATTACCGATTACTAGCCATGCTGGACTCAAATAGTAAAGGGTTTCCCACCATTTTGCCAAAACTGTTGGAAGAGTGGGCTGATAAGTAACATAACCTACAGTCGCAACAACTTGTTTCAGTAGAGGGTGCTCTACACTTCTAGCTATGTGGGCACTACAGTTAATGTTTGCGGATGCATACCATGGCACTGAGGGGGTGCTCTATATGTGTTTCATCAACTACTCTGCAGCATTTGACTCCTTCAACCGAGAGTATTTGTGGAATAAACTCAGATAGATCTACAGCTGTTGTACCTCGTATGCCTACTGTACACTGACATATCTGTATCTGTGAGAACCTCCCTTGAGGGTACTATCACTGCACTGGTAGCCCCAAATACAGGATTAAAACAGGGATGCATTTTAACATTTTAGCACCTCTGTTATTCAGCCTCTACATGGCGGACATGGGAAGATGCTTGGCCCAATACAGGCATTATCCGCCACGAGTGGGGAGCGTACCCATCTCTTTGGTGGGTTACGTGTATGATATTGTAATATTATATTTCCCTCCCAGGGGTTTACAAAAATCCATAAATGCCCTTGCGAAGCATGCAAATACAAACAGCATGGTAGTCAATATGCTAAAGACTAACTCTTTGCAAGTTCAACGCGAGGGAAAAAAGGCTTTGAGGAACAATTGGTGGCTTGAAGCCACCCAGCTTAAACAAGTTAGTAATTACATCTACTTGGGCTGCCCATTTCAAGGAATACCCATTTTTGCAACAGTTGGAGGGCCTGTGTCTAAAATGTTGATGTGTAAGTAACAGGTGTAGCATAACTTTATAAGAATTAGGGGAGGTGAATCTATCGAAGGGCTACTTGAAGTTTACATTAAATCAGCCATCCCTACACAGTTGTTTGGTACTGAAACTATGCTGGGTATCGATACTAAATGGCTAAACAAAATCGAGGGTAAACTATTGAGGTCGTTTGTGGGGGTTTCAAATTCAGTCCCAGTCGAAGCCCTAAGAATTGAGCTGTGCCTGACCTTGCTTGCTACGCTCTGAAAGATGAGGTGCACCTATTTTTGAACATTGCTGAGGGAGAGTCTGGCGTAACCTCTAACTTATGCCTGCAGATGTTGGGGAGCATCGTAAATTTAGACCTTGCAATTCAGCCAACCAAGACCCAGTGAACTTGGTTAGCAGCTATTTAACAGATCTCTGTCTTCAGGTAGAGGATTTATCTCAACCTGGGTTATTCTTGTTTGAATTGAGAAAGCACTCATTGCTGTGGGATCTTACCCTGCGGAAACAATATTCCGAGTTCACAAAGCAAAGATTCCACTGGAATAAACATTGCAGCTATTTGACTAAATAGGTGAATGGAGGATAGCACAGGGGCAACTTTATCTTGGAAGCAAGACCACGCAGAGCCTAGAAACCGAGCTCAGGAATTAAACCGGCTAAACAAAATCAATACAATAAATAAATACATACAATTGTAGTCTTCCTCTACACTGCTTTGTGTTATAATTAAGGTTGAACAATCTCCCAGTATGTGAGGTGACAGGGGCATGGATAAAGTAACAGAGAGAAGAGAATTTGTCATATATGCGGGGGTGACTTGAAGTGAAGCATGTCATATTCTGACTAAAAAAGCTATAATAGAAGGGCTATGCTCGATTCACTACAAAATGTGGGGGATACAAATCTGACCAGTTCGGGTCTATTCTCCATTTGGCAGAACTACTGATGGTGGTAGCCGCAAACTCCCATATTTTTACTATCGCTAAAACGATGTTGGTGTAATTTCTGATTAGGGTACAGAATCAAGCGTTTTATCTTTCTATATGCCAACCAATGGCATTTTTGTTTGAATGAAATATCTATCCATTTTTTTTATTTTTTGTTTTAAATTTCATGTGTATTGTGAGTGAGGAGGTAGTTTTCTACGCTTGAATGTTCTGTAATATTGTAATGAATTGGTAGGAATTGTAATTTTAATGTTTTGTAATGCAAAAGGCTTGAATTAGCCAAAAACATAAATAAATATATATATATCATTTCAATTTCTCATTCAGCAGAAATAACCTCATCCACACTTCCCTCTTTTGTGCAAGACAGTATAGATGCACACGTTTTCAAGTAGGAGTGTGAGGATCAGCCCACTCTCAGGCATAAATAGGAGAAGAGATGCATATTGCACCCACTTGAACAACATACAGTGCAGAGATGCATGATTAAGAGAAATTCCCAGACTAACTCTGCACCATCACCAACATTCACTAATAGATCTGAGAATGATGATGAGCAAGTCGAAGGTGGGCCATATGAAATAAGAAAGCAGTGGCACCAAGCAGGAACATGACACCGTTATGGAGTCAGGAGGAAAAAACAAAGCTATTCTTCCAACTTCTACAGGGAGTTTTACAGACAGCCTGGTAGAACTGAAAGTACAAAATGTTAGTTCATGGCAGCCACACCACCAACTCCACCACCATCTCTTTCATGGCCATATGCGGGGAAATCTTGACTTGCCCAAAAACAACAAAATGTGGGAAGAACAATCTATGCTGAGAAGGACTCTGACACAGTGTTAACTTCTTCCTTCTGGTGCCACATGATGAAAAACCATCCACAGGACTTGGGTGAACCAGGAAGACCTCCACTACATCCCTCTCACCAGTAGCCACTCATCCTTAATACCCCAGCCCAAGAAAATGTTGCTACAGTGTCAATGGACTGACTCTAAACGTATGAAATGTCATTAGCATTTGAGCTACCGGAGTAATCAGTGATGTAATCTGTGATGTCATCATTGTGGTCATAGTCTCATAGGTCATTGTGGCAATGGTGGCTTTAACTGAATTTCAGGTGTTTTGTTGCATTACGTTCACACCTTAACGTCCCTGCAACTAAAGTTGTTCCCTTGAATTTCAAGTTTTTTTTTATTCCATAGATCTTTTCCGCACATGGCCATGAGCCACAGCCTATGGCCGTGCCCACTGTATATTTTAGAACACTACCAGATCACTCGCCGTGTCCTTCGGTGTACTATAACAGAGTGGGAATAATGTGTTTACTCTCCAGAAAATGTGCCAACAATCAAATCAATTCATATTGAACCACAGTTCATTTCGTTTTGTTGCAGGCAAGAAAAGACTAGAGCCTCAGACAAGCTAGTTATCCAAGCCCATCTATCACTGCTTGTAATTCCCTGGAGGCAATTTCCTGCATTGTGCTATTTAATACAGCAGCACAACACACACTTTAAAACTCAATATATCCTTAGTATGTGAGCACTTAATGGTGTTAACCAATCAATGCGATTCAGAGGCAGCCCAGCTCTGCTTTCCACTGTGAATAAAGCTCCAGAAATACGCATTTCATGCTCTCTAATGCGGAGCACTGCAGCACCAACTCCTAAACGCCATGGACCAGTATATCCAGATACACAGCATCATGGTGCAAAGTTGTATAATTAAAAGTTGAAGCGTGTTTTAGCTATGAGTCCTAGGCTGCATTTCTATCATAGCAGAATTAAAGTGTAATGTTTCACTCTGAAACATGGCTTGTGTTCTAGGAGCCTGTGCACCAATCGGGATGCATGTGTGTTAGAGGAGGTGAACAGAGTCAAAGTATGTAGGAGAGTGAGATTCCTGGCTTGGGATCGAGTTATCCAGAAATGAACTGATGAAAAGAAAACCACAGTGGAAATATTATTATACCAGTAAACACTGTCAGGGTAATTCATAGAATTTCGCAGAAAAGTGTCGCAAGCGGCTGGCGCAGAGTGTCCGCGTGCGATTGTCTGCGCCAGGCACGTGCGCTAAAACCGATTTCCGCGCACAGCGTATTCATGGATTTCAGGCTCCCAAACCAGCCGTGGCGCAGAGTATCGCAGCGACCCTGCAGCAGCGCCAGTAACACCCCCAAGAACGCCCTCGCGCAAGGAAAAGCCATCAAAATCGCTAAATCATCGCAAAGGGCTGCGCTAACCCTGGACCAGTCTACAGGGCTGCCAAACAAGGAACGCAAAGCGGGTAACGTGCATATCAGGGGTACGCGTGAAGTCATACATGCGATTAGCCAGGGTACGTGTACTACAGGGGTACGCGGGAAGTATTACAAGCGGTTGGCCAGGGTACGTGTATTACAGGGGTGTGCGGGAAGTTCTACACGCGATTCGGCTGGGTACGTGTATTACAGGGGTGCGCGGTAATTCTCACATGCGATTTGGCCAGGTACGTGTATTACAGGGGTGCGCGGGAATTATCACACGCGATTTGGCCTGGTACGTGTATTACAGGGGTGCGTGGGAAGTTCTACACGCGATTGGCCAGGGTACGTGTATTACAGGGGTGAGCGGGAATAATCACACGCGATTTGGCCTGGTACGTGTATTACAGGGGTGCGTGGGAAGTTCTACACGCGATTGCCAGGGTACGTGAATTACAGGGGTGCGCGGGAATTATCACACGCGATTTGGCTTGCTACGTGTATTACAGGGGTGCGTGGGAAGTTCTACACGCGATTGGCCAGGGTACGTGTATTACAGGGGTGTGCGGGAAGTTCTACACGCGATTCGGCTGGGTACGTGAATTACAGGGGTGCGCGGGAATTCTCACATGCGATTTGGCCAGGTACGTGTATTACAGGGGTGCGCGGGAATTATCACACGCGATTTTGCCAGGTACGTGTATTACAGGGGTGTGCGGGAATTATCACACGCAATTAGGCTGGGTGGGTCCTCACAGGTGTTCCCTGTACACCCTCCACGGCCCCTGCAGGCAGCCCACAAAACAGGGGACTACCCTGCACACCTGCTCATGTCCCCCTGCACCCCCATCCCCCAGCAGTGCAGGGGCACCCTCCACCAGGCCCCCACCCATGTCCCCTATCACCCCCACCCCCCAGCAGTGCAGGGGCACCCTCCACCAGGCCCCCACTCATGTCTCCCACCACCCCCACCCCCCAGCCACCAGGGGCACCCTCCACCAGGCCTCCACTCATGTCCCCTATCACCCCCACCCCCCCGCCACCAGGGGCACCCTCCACCAGGCCCCCACCCATGTCCCCTATCACCCCCACCCCCCAGCAGTGCAGGGGCACCCTCCACCAGGCCCCCACCCATGTCCCCTATCACCCCCACCCCCCAGCCACCAGGGGCACCCTCCACCAGGCCCCCACCCATGTCTCCCAACACCCCCACCCCCCAGCATCCAGGGGCACCCTCCACCAGGCCCCCACCCATGTCTCCCAACACCCCCACCCCCCAGCATCCAGGGGCACCCTCCAAAAGGCCCCCACCCATGTCCCCTATCACACCCACCCCCCGCCACCAGGGGCACCCTCCACCAGGCCCCCACCCATGTCTCCCAACACCCCCACCCCCCAGCATCCAGGGGCACCCTCCACCAGGCCCCCACCCATGTCCCCTATCACCCCCACCCCCCAGCAGTGCAGGGGCACCCTCCACCAGGCCCCCACTCATGTCTCCCACCACCCCCACCCCCCCGCCACCAGGGGCACCCTCCACCAGGCCCCCACCCATGTCCCCTATCACCCCCACCCCCCAGCCACCAGGGGCACCCTCCACCAGGCCCCCACCCATGTCCCCTATCACCCCCACCCCCCAGGAGTGCAGGGGCACCCTCCACCAGGCCCCCACTCATGTCTCCCAACACCCCCACCCCCCAGCATCCAGGGGCACCCTCCACCAGGCCCCCACCCATGTCCCCTATCACCCCCACCCCCCAGCAGTGCAGGGGCACCCTCCACCAGGCCCCCACTCATGTCTCCCACCACCCCCACCCCCCAGCCACCAGGGGCACCCTCCACCAGGCCCCCACTCATGTCCCCTATCACCCCCACCCCCCCGCCACCAGGGGCACCCTCCACCAGGCCCCCACCCATGTCCCCTATCACCCCCACCCCCCAGCAGTGCAGGGGCACCCTCCACCAGGCCCCCACCCATGTCCCCTATCACACCCACCCCCCGCCACCAGGGGCACCCTCCACCAGACCCCCACCCATGTCCCCTATCACACCCACCCCCCAGCAGTGCAGGGGCACCCTCCACCAGGCCCCCACCCATGTCCCCTATCACCCCCACCCCCCCGCCACCAGGGGCACCCTCCACCAGGCCCCCACCCATGTCCCCTATCACACCCACCCCCCCGCCACCAGGGGCACCCTCCACCAGGCCCCCACCCATGTCTCCCAACACCCCCACCCCCCAGCATCCAGGGGCACCCTCCACCAGGGGCACCCTCCACCAGGCCCCCACCCATGTCTCCCAACACCCCCACCCCCCAGCATCCAGGGGCACCCTCCACCAGGCCCCCACCCATGTCCCCTATCACTCCCACCCCCCAGCAGTGCAGGGGCACCCTCCACCAGGCCCCCACTCATGTCTCCCAACACCCCCACCCCCCAGCATCCAGGGGCACCCTCCACCAGGCCCCCACCCATGTCCCCTATCACCCCCACCCCCCAGCAGTGCAGGGGCACCCTCCACCAGGCCCCCACTCATGTCTCCCACCTCCCCCACCCCCCAGCCACCAGGGGCACCCTCCACCAGGCCCCCACTCATGTCCCCTATCACCTCACCCCCCCGCCACCAGGGGCACCCTCCACCAGACCCCCACCCATGTCCCCTATCACCCCCACCCCCCAGCAGTGCAGGGGCACCCTCCACCAGGCCCCCACTCATGTCTCCCACCACCCCCAACCCCCAGCCACCAGGGGAACCCTCCACCAGGCCCCCACTCATGTCCCCTATCACCCCCACCCCCCCGCCACCAGGGGCACCCTCCACCAGGCCCCCACCCATGTCCCCTATCACCCCCACCCCCCAGCAGTGCAGGGGCACCATCCACCAGGCCCCCACTCATGTCTCCCACCACCCCCACCCCCCAGCCACCAGGGGCACCCTCCACCAGGCCCCCACTCATGTCCCCTATCACCCCCACCCCCCCGCCACCAGGGGCACCCTCCACCAGGCCCCCACCCATGTCCCCTATCACCCCCACGCCCCAGCAGTGCAGGGGCACCCTCCACCAGGCCCCCACTCATGTCTCCCACCACCCCCACCCCCCAGCCACCAGGGGCACCCTCCACCAGGCCCCCACCCATGTCCCCTATCACCCCCACCCCCCAGCAGTGCAGGGGCACCCTCCACCAGGCCCCCACTCATGTCTCCCACCACCCCCACCCCCCAGCCACCAGGGGCACCCTCCACCAGGCCCCCACTCATGTCCCCTATAACCCCCGCCCCCCCGCCACCAGGGGCACCCTCCACCAGGCCCCCACCCATGTCCCCTATCACCCCCACCCCCCAGCAGTGCAGGGGCACCCTCCACCAGGCCCCCACCCATGTCCCCTATCACACCCACCCCCCCGCCACCAGGGGCACCCTCCACCAGGCCCCCACCCATATCCCCTATCACACCCACCCCACAGCAGTGCAGGGGCACCCTCCACCAGGCCCCCACCCATGTCCCCTATCACCCCCACCCCCCCGCCACCAGGAGCACCCTCCACCAGGCTCCCACCCATGTCCCCTATCACACCCACCCCCCTGCCACCAGGGGCACCCTCCACCAGGCCCCCACCCATGTCCCCTATCACACCCACCCCCCAGCAGTGCAGGGGCACCCTCCACCAGGCCCCCACCCATGTCCCCTATCACCCCCACCCCCCCGCCACCAGGGGCCCCCTCCACCAGGCCCCCACCCATGTCCCCTATCACACCCACCCCCCCGCCACCAGGGGCACCCTCCACCAGGCCCCCACCCATGTCTCCCAACACCCCCACCCCCCAGCATCCAGGGGCACCCTCCACCAGGCCCCCACCCATGTCCCCTATCACCCCCACCCCCCAGCCACCAGGGGCACCCTCCACCAGGCCCCCACCCATGTCTCCCAACACCCCCACCCCCCAGCATCCAGGGGCACCCTCCACCAGGCCCCCACCCATGTCCCCTATCACCCCCACCCCCCAGCAGTGCAGGGGCAGCCTCCACCAGGCCCCCACTCATGTCTCCCACCACCCCCACCCCCCCGCCACCAGGGGCACCCTCCACCAGGCCCCCACCCATGTCCCCTATCACCCCCACCCCCCAGCCACCAGGGGCACCCTCCACCAGGCCCCCACCCATGTCCCCTATCACCCCCACCCCCCAGCAGTGGAGGGGCACCCTCCACCAGGCCCCCACTCATGTCTCCCAACACCCCCAACCCCAGCATCCAGGGGCACCCTCTACCAGGCCCCCACCCATGTCCCCTATCACCCCCAGCCCCCAGCAGTGCAGGGGAACCCTCCACCAGGCCCCCACTCATGTCTCCCACCACCCCCACCCCCCAGCCACCAGGGGCACCCTCCACCAGGCCCCCACTCATGTCCCCTATCACCCCCACCCCCCCGCCACCAGGGGCACCCTCCACCAGGCCCCCACCCATGTCCCCTATCACCCCCACCCCCCAGCAGTGCAGGGGCACCCTCCACCAGGCCCCCACCCATGTCCCCTATCACACCCACCCCCTCGCCACCAGGGGCACCCTCCACCAGGCCCCCACCCATGTCCCCTATCACACCCACCCCCCAGCAGTGCGGGGGCACCCTCCACCAGGCCCCCACCCATGTCCCCTATCACCCCCACCCCCCCGCCACCAGGGGCACCCTCCACCAGGCCCCCACCCATGTCCCCTATCACACCCACCCCCCCGCCACCAGGGGCACCCTCCAACAGGCCCCCACCAATGTCTCCCAACACCCCCACCCCCCAGCATCCAGGGGCACCCTCCACCAGGCCCCCACCCATGTCCCCTATCACCCCCACCCCCCAGCCACCAGGGGCACCCTCCACCAGGCCCCCACCCATGTCTCCCAACACCCCCACCCCCCAGCATCCAGGGGCACCCTCCACCAGGCCCCCACCCATGTCCCCTATCACCCCCACCCCCCAGCAGTGCAGGGGCACCCTCCACCAGGCCCCCACTCATGTCTCCCAACACCCCCACCCCCCAGCATCCAGGGGCACCCTCCACCAGGCCCCCACCCATGTCCCCTATCACCCCCACCCCCCAGCAGTGCAGGGGCACCCTCCACCAGGCCCCCACTCATGTCTTCCACCACCCCCACCCCCCAGCCACCAGGGGCACCCTCCACCAGGCCCCCACTCATGTCCGCTATCACCCCCACCTCCCCGCCACCAGGGGCACCCTCCACCAGGCCCCCACCCATGTCCCCTATCACCCCCACCCCCCAGCAGTGCAGGGGCACCCTCCACCAGGCCCCCACTCATGTCTCCCACCACCCCCACCCCCCAGCCACCAGGGGCACCCTCCACCAGGCCCCCACTCATGTCCCCTATCACCCCCACCCCCCCGCCACCAGGGGCACCCTCCACCAGGCCCCCACCCATGTCCCCTATCACCCCCACCCCCCAGCAGTGCAGGGGCACCCTCCACCAGGCCCCCACTCATGTCTCCCACCACCCCCACCCCCCAGCCACCAGGGGCACCCTCCACCAGGCCCCCACCCATGTCCCCTATCACCCCCACCCCCCAGCAGTGCAGGGGCACCCTCCACCAGGCCCCCACTCATGTCTCCCACCACCCCCACCCCCAGCCACCAGGGTCACCCTCCACCAGGCCCCCACTCATGTCCCCTATCACCCCCACCCCCCCGCCACCAGGGGCACCCTCCACCAGGCCCCCACCCATGTCCCCTATCACCCCCACCCCCCAGCAGTGCAGGGGCACCCTCCACCAGGCCCCCACCCATGTCCCCTATCACACCCACCCTCCCGCCACCAGGGGCACCCTCCACCAGGCCCCCACCCATGTCCCCTATCACGCCCACCCCCCTGCCACCAGGGGCACCCTCCACCAGGCCCCCACCCATGTCCCCTATCACACCCACCCCCCAGCAGTGCAGGGGCACCCTCCACCAGGCCCCCACCCATGTCCCCTATCACCCCCACCCCCCCCGCCACCAGGTGCCCCCTCCACCAGGCCCCCACCCATGTCCCCTATCACACCCACCCCCCCGCCACCAGGGGCACCCTCCACCAGGCCCCCACCCATGTCTCCCAACACCCCCACCCCCCAGCATCCAGGGGCACCCTCCTCCAGGCCCCCACCCATGTCCCCTATCACCCCCACCCCCCAGCCACCAGGGGCACCCTCCACCAGGCCCCCACCCATGTCTCCCAACACCCCCACCCCCCAGCATCCAGGGGCACCCTCCACCAGGCCCCCACCCATGTCCCCTATCACCCCCACCCCCCAGCAGTGCAGGGGCAGCCTCCACCAGGCCCCCACTCATGTCTCCCACCACCCCCACCTCCCCGCCACCAGGGGCACCCTCCACCAGGCCCCCACCCATGTCCCCTATCACCCCCACCCCCCAGCCACCAGGGGCACCCTCCACCAGGCCCCCACCCATGTCCCCTATCACCCCCACCCCCCAGCAGTGGAGGGGCACCCTCCACCAGGCCCCCACTCATGTCTCCCAACACCCCCACCCCCCAGCATCCAGGGGCACCCTCTACCAGGCCCCCACCCATGTCCCCTATCACCCCCACCCCCCAGCAGTGCAGGGGAACCCTCCACCAGGCCCCCACTCATGTCTCCCACCACCCCCACCCCCCAGCCACCAGGGGCACCCTCCACCAGGCCCCCACTCATGTCCCCTATCACCCCCACCCCCCCGCCACCAGGGGCACCCTCCACCAGGCCCCCACCCATGTCCCCTATCACCCCCACCCCCCAGCAGTGCAGGGGCACCCTCCACCCATGTCCCCTATCACACCCACCCCCTCGCCACCAGGGGCACCCTCCACCAGGCCCCCACCCATGTCCCCTATCACACCCACCCCCCAGCAGTGCGGGGGCACCCTCCAATAGGCCCCCACCCATGTCCCCTATCACCCCCACCCCCCCGCCACCAGGGGCACCCTCCACCAGGCCCCCACCCATGTCCCCTATCACACCCACCCCCCCGCCACCAGGGGCACCCTCCACCAGGCCCCCACCCATGTCTCGCAACACCCCCACCCCCCAGCATCCAGGGGCACCCTCCACCAGGCCCCCACCCATGTCCCCTATCACCCCCACCCCCCAGCCACCAGGGGCACCCTCCACCAGGCCCCCACCCATGTCTCCCAACACCCCCACCCCCCAGCATCCAGGGGCACCCTCCACCAGGCCCCCACCCATGTCCCCTATCACCCCCACCCCCCAGCAGTGCAGGGGCACCCTCCACCAGGCCCCCACTCATGTCTCCCAACACCCCCACCCCCCAGCATCCAGGGGCACCCTCCACCAGGCCCCCACCCATGTCCCCTATCACCCCCACCCCCCAGCAGTGCAGGGGCACCCTCCACCAGGCCCCCACTCATGTCTTCCACCACCCCCACCCCCAGCCACCAGGGGCACCCTCCACCAGGCCCCCATACATGTCCCCTATCACCCCCACCTCCCCGCCACCAGGGGCACCCTCCACCAGGCCCCCACCCATGTCCCCTATCACCCCCACCCCCCAGCAGTGCAGGGGCACCCTCCACCAGGCCCCCACTCATGCCCTCCCACCACCCCCACCCCCCAGCCACCAGGGGCACCCTCCACCAGGCCCCCACTCATGTCCCCTATCACCCCCACCCCCCCGCCACCAGGGGCACCCTCCACCAGGCCCCCACCCATGTCCCCTATCACCCCCACCCCCCAGCAGTGCAGGGGCACCCTCCACCAGGCCCCCACTCATGTCTCCCACCACCCCCACCCCCCAGCCACCAGGGGCACCCTCCACCAGGCCCCCACCCATGTCCCCTATCACCCCCACCCCCCAGCAGTGCAGGGGCACCCTCCACCAGGCCCCCACTCATGTCTCCCACCACCCCCACCCCCAGCCACCAGGGGCACCCTCCACCAGGCCCCCACTCATGTCCCCTATCACCCCCACCCCCCCGCCACCAGGGGCACCCTCCACCAGGCCCCCACCCATGTCCCCTATCACCCCCACCCCCCAGCAGTGCAGGGGCACCCTCCACCAGGCCCCCACCCATGTCCCCTATCACACCCACCCTCCCGCCACCAGGGGCACCCTCCACCAGGCCCCCACCCATGTCCCCTATCACACCCACCCTCCCGCCACCAGGGGCACCCTCCACCAGGCCCCCACCCATGTCCCCTATCACACCCACCCCCCTGCCACCAGGGGCACCCTCCACCAGGCCCCCACCCATGTCCCCTATCACCCCCACCCCCCAGCATCCAGGGGCACCCTCCACCAGGCCCCCACCCATGTCCCCTATCACACCCACCCTCCCGCCACCAGGGGCACCCTCCACCAGGCCCCCACTCATGTCCCCTATCACCCCCACCCCCCCGCCACCAGGGGCACCCTCCACCAGGCCCCCACCCATGTCCCCTATCACCCCCACCCCCCAGCAGTGCAGGGGCACCCTCCACCAGGCCCCCACCCATGTCCCCTATCACACCCACCCTCCCGCCACCAGGGGCACCCTCCACCAGGCCCCCACCCATGTCCCCTATCACACCCACCCCCCCGCCGAGCAGGGGCACCCTCCACCAGGCCCCCACCCATGTCTCCCACCACCCCCACCCCCCAGCAGTGCAGGGGCAGCAGGCAGTCAGGCAGCAGCAGGTGGGAGCATGCTCGGGGCTCTGGGGGGCAGTAGTTCGGCCTTCCGGGCAGGAGCGTGGTATTCCGTGTGCGTAGGTGTGGCCAGCTTGGTACGGAGTGATTTTGCACGTGAAAATCCTGCACGTCAGCGTGAAAACCGAGGAAAGGCCCTCAGCGCGTAAGCGCGTCTGTGACGTGACCCGCACGGGTGTTTCCCACACAGCACGTGATGACAGAGCACACGTGGAAAGACTGCACGTCAGAGTGTAATTGCGTGTGATTGGTGGAAATGGCCCTACACGCAGAAGTGACAAAGCGTGTAATTGGTGGAAATGGCCCTACACGCAGAAGTGACAAAGCGTGTAATTGGTGGAAATGGCCCTACACGCAGAAGTGACAAAGCGTGTAATTGGTGGAAATGTCCCTACACGCAGAAGTGACAAAGCGTGTAATTGGTGGAAATGGCCCTACACGCAGAAGTGACAAAGCGTGTAATTGGTGGAAATGTCCCTACACGCAGAAGTGACAAAGCGTGTAATTGGTGGAAATGGCCCTAGCGCGTACACGCCGCATAAGTGACGCTGGACGTGTGGCCCTGTATAAAAGGTATGTGTAGAACATGTTTTCCTTGTACGTGCTTTTCGTGGAGAGCGAGTGGGTGAATTCTGTACTTCTTGTCGTTTCACACGCGATTTACTTCACGGCGTTTCAAGTTCGTATTCCCTGTTACCTCTGACAGCTTTTTCTCTTTTTTCGCTTTTACTGGTTTACCTGGGCCTGTTCCCTCAAACAGTGTTCCCTTCTACTGTTGTCCTGTCTCCTCAGACAGCGTACAAATCTTCTTTTGGCGGGGGTGTTGCCAACCAAACGTGCTCCTTTTACACGCTCGTTTACCAGGCAGACGGTGAGTCACGCACGTATCTAACATCTGTGCTTGCCCCGTGTGTAGCCTACCCCTTCAGAGGTCATTCTAGGCTGCGTGTGACACGCATACGTTAATTCTTGTGTTACTGGGTGCCACAGCGTAGTGCAGGTTTTTCTTTCTGCACACGTGGTCTAGGAGGGGTTGCGTGCACGTCATCTCCCTTTTTTGGGGCTCATGTGCGTAGCGTGACCCGTTGTCATGATCTCTGCTTCCAAAAGGTCAGGGTTTTCCCAACTCCCTTGGAAGCAGATCCATAACCCAGGTTCCGAGTGCCAACCAGTCCCAATTGGGACCTTTTGGACCCAGTCCTGGCGCCAGTGGCACCAGGCTCATAAATATGCCCAGTCCCAGCGCTGGAAGCGCCGGGCTCATAATGCTTGGGTGGACTTACCTTCAGCAGACCATGCTGCTTACTTGCCTGCCAGTTGAGCCTCTGATCCTCTTCTGTTTGGAACTACTTTTCCTGTTGGGTGGGGCTGGAGCCACTCCCTAGATTCAGAACACTGGAACTCTTCTGGAAGGCAGGAACTCTTTTCTTACCAGGAACTCTTTTCTTACTTAGGCGTGGCTGTGGAAGGAGACACCTAAGCACTACAGGAGGCTATTTAAACCACACCCGGTGGATGAATCTTGCTTTGCGTTATTCTGCAACCTCTGCAGCAGAACGCTCATCGTGTCTTCTGCATCCGGTCCTGGGCCTAAGGAAAAAGGCTTACCATCCTGAATCCAGTCTTCAGCAACACCTATAAAGACAAGAAAGAACAGGTTAGCATTCCGGCATCTGAAAGGCAAAGGCTTACCATCCTGAATCCAGTCTTCAGCAACACCTATAAAGACAAGAAAGAACAGGTTAGCATTCCGGCATCTGAAAGGCAAGTTTACCAACTCTTCGCACGCTCCGGAGGCCTTCGGCGCTGCATCCCGCATCTGAAAGACAAAACAAGGTGCGTTTAAAGACATTGGGGAACTTTAATACTCACGTGCCATTACTCCTTTCCACATCTAATCCAGTGGGTATTCCGGCACCCTGCAGCCGCTCCGAACTCGTACCTGCAAAATAAAAAGACAGTTAGAGCGCATAGTGAAGCAGACAACAAGCGCTTACTTACGTGCTTCCAGGCGCTTCTATTCATCACACGGGCTCCATCTTCAACTCACTTCAGCCCGTCATCCGCCATCGCCGGAACCCTGCAAAACAAGAGACATCATTACTAAAGACTTTAAAGACATTTGAATGACTCGAAACTTACCGTTCGTGCAGTAAACGACGGACAGCAGTCCTCTGAAGTCAAGAGGCCTGCGCTACCTATCCAGTGAAGAAACTGGTTACAGCACCCTGCCCCGAGGCAGATGGAGAGCTCGGCATTCACTTACCTAAGGTGAGAGCGTTAACCTTTGGGGGTCTTTAGGAGAGGAGAAGAGGAAAGAGATAGGGACACCCCAATAACCCCAGTTCATTAACCCCATATTTTCTATCTGCAGACATCTTACTCTACACGTCAGGCATACAGTGCACAGAGGTCCAGCCCAAAGAGCCAACCGGGTGCTACACATCACCTTTGAAGATACGGTAGTCGCCCAGTCAAGACCGGCGCCTCTGCGAGAATCAGGTGAGCGTTACACCCGTCATCTTTCCCCAGGGGTTACAATCAGCCTTGCAAGAGCACTAGGGTACAATTACCATCTGGTACCCAACCCCTTTGACCCCCAATTGCCCAGGACAATAGTTTACAGCCACTCCCATACGCACATTTACATCAGTGCCATGGCTGGGAGGCGAGGATTCCGTAAGGGTGGCAAAGGTGGAAGAGCCACAAGTGGTGGCCGTGGTGGATCCGGTAGGGGACGTGGTCGTTACTTGCAGGGTGAGCCTGTCCCCCCATGTGTGGAGGACCAGTCAAGGGCACCCATAATCCCCCCCCCTCCCGTTGAGGCTGATGTGGCTGACACCATCCATGCTCAGCCCTTGTTGGACCAGCCCATTGTGGCACCAGATCTGGCTGACTCCATGGCTGACATCCAGGTCAGCAGGCCTATGACACGTGCGCTGGTGCACGTTGATGTCACCATGCCACGTGCATCTGGGCCAGCAAGGTCATCTGCTGCACCAAGGAGGCAGGGCGGAGAGGCTGCAGGGGCAGCTGCGGCTCCATCCACCCCAGCCCTCACACACCCAGCCAGGACAGTGTCGGTCCTAGTCCATGCTGCTGACATTCCCCCTGACACCATCACACTAGAGCCAATGCCTGCACCAACTCCCATGCTGAGTGTGCAATCCCACACTCCTGATACAGAGTCCACCAGGGCTCCTGCCCCTAGTGTCCAGAGCGGCGCAGGACACTCAGGATCACCACCACCTTCCAAGCGGAAGAGGAAGAGTGCTCGTCCGGCACAGGCTGATGCCCCAGACACGGCTACACAGTCCGGCCCATCCAGGAAGCCCAGCTTCACGGATGACGAACTGAATGCACTTGTCGAGTATGTGTCCGGACATGACAACGAGATGGTCATTGTTGCAGGATCCAAGACCACACCTGCACAGCGCCAGGCACACTGGCAGACCGTTGCGGACATCGTAAGTGCCCTTGGAATCGTGAGGCGCACAGCCAATGATTGCTATAAGCGCTGGAATGACCTAAAGGGCAGGGCAAAGAGTAAGCTGGCCTCAAGTCATGCCGCAACTCTAGTGACTGGAGGTGGGTCTCCAGTAGTAAACATGGAACTCACTCCACATGAGTCAGTCGCTGGGACCTACGTCACGGAGGAACAGATCCAAGGCGTGGGAGATCTGGCTGATTACGAGGCATTGTCCGGTGAGTGCACATGCATGTGTGTGTCATCCATGTGCATGGTGTGTGTGTGAGGGCTTCTGTTTGTGTGCCAGGTGAGAGTGTGTGCGCCTGAGTCGTATGGGTCAGCCATATGCTTCATGCAATACTTCCTGCACAGCTGCATTTGGCCATAGCAGTATCCCTTCTGCCAACAGTAGACATCTAGCCCAACTGCACGCCAGTTGCCCTTGAAGTGTCACCTTGCCACAACATAGTTGCTTATTTTTCACTGTTCATTCAGTCAGTTTGTTTGCATTCCACCACTTTCACTAGGCATGTCGCTGTCCACTAGTCACATGTTTGACATGGCTATGGTAAAGTGGAGTGACTTTGTTACCTGGATATCATTTGTACACACATGTCCCTGTGCAATTGGACCATTTCAGACTGGCAGCTCCAGGTGAAAAATCTGACCTGTTAGAATTAGAAAAGCGATTACATGCGGGAACTGGACTGAATGAATAGGTGCTGCCCTCCTCTCCATCTTCACTCAATAGCAATGGTACATGCCATTTGTGTGATGGCATGTGTGTTTCACCTGGCAATCACAGGCCAATGTGTGATGCCACTGCCAGGCAGCATGCAGAAAATGTGTTCATCTTCCATCTTGGTGTCATCAGTGTGTGCCATTTGCCTGCACTTCATACGCAGTGAGGGTGCATGCATGGGAGGGTTTTAGTCATGTGGGACATGTGTCAATCAAGTACTGGTTCTCTTGCTTCTCAGCCCTCATTGTGTGCCATGGTGCTAATGCCTGTTTCCATTTCTTTGTTTTCATGTCTTTGCAGGGGAAGACGCCCCTGATACTGCTGGGGTTGTGGAGATGGTGCAGACCCAGGAGGGGTCCGAGGGCCGACCAACCACCAGTGAGGGACGTGGTGTGGTGGTGGGGGAGAACCCACAAGTGCTGCAGGTCGTGCTCTCAAGGGGTGTCTCTGGCTGCACCTCCCCCGAGCTGTACTCAGGTGTTGATTCGGATGAGACCTACGTGCCGTCGCAGGTGAGTGTTCCAGGGAGGGATTCTGTTCTGTCTCACCCACCTGCACCAGGGTCAGAACCCTCCATGGGGATGTCAGTGTTGGCAGCTACGCGTTCGGTGGTTACGGATGCAGGGTCACACTCCGCGACATCTGATCCTGTTCCTGGGCCAGCAGATCAGAGGGGGAATGCAGTCCTGCAGCCTCAGGCAGTGCCGGCACAGCAAGGCGCAGTTCGCCTTGCCCCAGACAGGTGTGGTGCCCGCCGACGTGGTGGCCGTACGCCACCCGGCAATACCGCATGGGAGCAATCCATTTACGGTATGGCAACCCAACAGGCTGCATCATCCGAGATGATGGCTCAGGCCATGGATAGGGTGGCCACTTCCATTGTCCCCCCAGAAAGGCTGATGGGGCGACTAGAGCAGGCAACCGACTCCATCTGCCAGTCACACAGGGAGGACATGTTGGGGTCCAACAGGGACAGGCGGGCGGCACTGGCGACTCTGCAGGAGGCCATCTCCATTGAGTCCCAGGGCCGCAGGGAAGCCCTGAGGCAGGAGCTCCTTCACCTCAGGACGACTCTTGTTGAGCTTGAGGCTTCAACACACCAAAGGACAGAACAGCAGCTGGAGCGTCTCACCCGTACGCTCTCAGCTGAGATGCAGGCAACGAGGGCGGAGGTCCGGGCATCCCGTGAGTTGTTGCATGGGGACCTCCGCACACTCATCCTCCAGAACCATACCTACCACACCCGCATGCTTGCAGCCATGGAGGAGCAGACTAGGGCCTTGCGTGGGCTGCCTCCCATAGTGCAACCACCTCCGGATGCAGCTGCACAGGGTGATAATAGCGACAGCAGTGATACTCCCACAATAGGGTAGCCGTGTGGGCCATGAGCCCATGGAGGTGTTTTATCTTCCCAGGATCCACGCAGGTGGGTTCTGGTGTGCATCCTGTCCTCGGACCTCCTGCGTGGCCTCCCCAACCCCCCCGGGCCCATCAATGGCCATTTTTGATTGTTTCTTATTTTTATTTTTATTTTGATTTCTTTTATTCCCAATTTTTTTGGGACGATTTGTTGGCTTCCGTGGTTCCTGTGGGCATACGCTGCATTGTGGCTGGGCACATGCAGGCTTGTAATGTATTTGGTTCAGATGCTTGGGTTTGAGTCACACACACCCCTCCTGCTTCCCGTTTCCATGGGCTTGCAAAGGGTGTGCCCAAGTGACAGTGAATTACACAGTGACGTTGGACTCCCATGAGCTGTGTGGGCAGTCTGTAGTCAATACTGTGTATACATTCCTAGTGCATATTGCTGTTGTGTTGTACACTGCATGTTGCATTGATGTGTAACTCTTCTTCTGTGTCTACCTTCCAATTTGCAGGTCCCTTCCTCATGTCTACACAAGGACCTCTAGTCTGGAGATGGGGTCCATGTTGGCAGCAGTGCACCTACAACTCTACGTGGCACCAACACTGCACAGTTGGTAGTGGTGGGAGTGCAGGCATTTCCAGGTGGTGAGACTACTAATATGTAACATTTGTGATGTCATGTTAATGGTAGTACGTGCTCAAGTATGTTGTTGGTCCGGCATTGCTGTGAGCATTTCAGGTGTTGCAGGTTTCTAATAGGGACACTGTACATAGTGAGACTAGTGTCATGTTGTGGGGATTACTTTGTTTACCTGCAATTAGCATGACATGGCACGGTGTGTCGTGTGGCGGTGCTGGGGTTGGGTTGGCTGACATGGCACTGTCCTCTTGTTGCATTTTGCAAGTGGGTATTCATTTTAGCTGCTTGAATGTGTAACTTCACAAAACTGCATTGGTGGTGTCTGTGTGGGTAGGGATGCACACATTGTGACACTTCCAGGTGAACAATCTCAGGCTGATATGGTATTCACGGTTCATTCTCCAGACATTCAGGATCAGTGTCAGGTTGAGTCATCATTGATTGTCAGATGGAATGTGCCAGGGCAGTGTGCACTCCACAGGGGTGTGATTTCTATGTGAAGTAATTAGCCACTAGCTGTGTACGGGCTGCCTCCCCCCGTGCCCTTTCCCCTCCCATGCGCAGCGGCTGTGCATGTGGTTGGGGATGTGGGGCCACCACCATGTCCACGGCCAGGCCCCGGCGTGTTGCAACGTTGTGCAGGACACATGCTGCCACTATGATCCTGCACACTACTGGGGGAGCGTATAACAGCTGGCCGCCAGAACGGTCAAGGGAGCGGAAGCGTGACTTTAGCACTCCGAATGTGCGCTCCACTATGCCCCGGGTCGTAATGTGGGCTGTGTTATATCTTACCTCGGGTGGCGTGGTGGGGTTCCGAATTGGCGTCATCATGTGGGGGCTGAGAGGGTAGGCACTGTCCCCTGTGGAGGTGGTGATTGGTATCATTGGTGGGGTTGTGACCTTGCTCAGTATCCAACATGCATGCATGTGCAGTGGCATACATACTCACCAAGCAGCCATGTATCGCCATGCCGCCCAGCTTCTAGGTCCCGGCTTAGGGTGGACATTCGGTAAATGAAGCTGTCGTGGGTGGAGCCGGGATAGTTGGCATATACTGAGGTGATGATTCCCTTGACATTACATGCTACCTGCACGTTGATGGAATGCCAGTGCTTGCGGTTCCTATAGATGTGCTCAGATGCCCTGGGGGGACGTAGAGCCACATGGGTGCAGTCGATGGCACCTAGCACTTTGGGGAATCGTGCCACACCGTAAAAATCCAGGGCGGCAGCATGCCTTTCTGCAGGTGTTTTGGGCAGGTATATGTGCCTGCGGACTGATGGGCGTGCAGTGATGATGTTCAAGACCTGGTGTAGGCAGCGTGACTGCGTGGCCTGTGACACCCCACCCACTATGGCACTTGTCCGCTGAAATGATCCAGTGGCTAAGAAGTGCAGTACATTGAGGACCTTCTCCAGGGGGCTGAGTGCTTGAGAGCACAGGGTGGGTGATGTGAGGTCATCCTCCCACTCACTCACCAGGTCCAGTATAATGTGTGGTGGAAACCTGTACCTCCCATACACCTGGTCATCAGGCATCCCGAAAAGGCTGGTTCTGGGTGTGAATATTCTGGCCCTGACTATCCTCCTCCTCCTCCTTTGGTAGCCCACTGCCACTGCTGCTAGGAACGGTATGTTCATCCTGGCGTCTGAGCTTGTTATTGTTAAAGTGCGCAAATTTATGCTTTGCGCGTGTTCTAGGCGAGCGTGTGACCCGCGCACCCCTGGAATCCAGTTCCCAGTCCAATAGCGTGTGGAAATTCACACGCACCACGGGATACAGGTTCGCTGACGTACTTGCGTGTGTAAGTGCCCGCGCACCCATGAAATACACGTACATAGGCCAATCGCGTGTATGCGCACTTTTGTCCAATTACACGCGATGACACTCTGACGTGCAGTATTTCCACGTGTGCCCCGTCATCACGTGCTGAGTGGGGAACACCCGTGCGGGTCACGTCACAGACGCGCTTACGCGCTGATGGACTCTGGTCCAATAGAATCGCGTATGCGTGCTGACGCGCTTACGCGCTAAGGGCCTTTCCTCGGATTTCACGCTGACGTGCAGGATTTTCACGTGCCAAATCACTCCGTATCAAGCTGGCCACGCAAAAACACACGGAAGACCAGGCTCCTGCCCAGAAGGCCGAGTTACTGCCCCCCAGTGCCCCGAGCAGCCTCCCACGTGCCATCTGCTGCTGCCTGCCTGCCTGCCTGCCTGCTGCCACCGTGCCCTGCCATTTGGTGCCTGCACATCAGCCATCTGCAGGGGTCCAGTTGCTGTGTCCACCCCTTCTGGAACCGAAGACTCCCAACTGGGATTACATCGCTCCACAGCCCAGCCCCAGGACCCAGTTGCCCACCCACACCTGCCTCTGGGGTTGCCATGTCGGGCACTTCCACATCTGGCACCAGTGGCAACCCCAGGCCAGAGGGGCAGAGGGGCACCAACTTCACTGACACCGAAGTTGGTGTCCTGGTGGAGCATGTCCTGGGGCAGTATGATGCCCTCTTTGGATCGTCCCGCGCCAGCAAGGAAGGACGGGAGAGGATCTGGGCCGACTGTGTGGTTGCCATCAACGCGGAGGGGGTGGTAACCCGCAACGTCCTGAAGATCAAGAAGCGCTGGGAGGACTTGAGGTCCAGGACCCTTGTGAAGGCCCGGCGCCTCGTGGAGGGTGGCCGGGGCCGCATGAGTTCCATCCAGATGAGGGTCCTGGAACGCGTACGCCCAGCACTCCACACCCAGATCCTTGAGAGGGAGGCCCGTCTGGAGTTGAGCGGTAAGTGTCCAAGCATTACTGTGTGAGACAGGGCATGTTGCGGTGTGCTGGTTCTATGATACTTGCCTGTATGTGTGCCATAGGCCATGTATGCATGTATGTGTGCAGGGACATCATGGTAATGCATGTGCGACCAGTGATGTGTGACCCACATGGTTGTTGATTGTGTTCAAATGCCGCATGGGGAGCCCTATGCAGATTTTGAACATGAGAGCATGCCAGTCTCTGTACCTGGACATGGGTGGGGGTGAGGGATGGGTGCTGATGCCAGGTACATATATGGTAGCCATGTCTGTGTGCCTGACCTGCGTGTCTGTGACTTGTGCATGCCATGGATGCATGACACATGTGTGTGACAATGCACAGATTCAGTGAAGCAGCCAAATTACCCTTGTATCCGCTGTGTTTGGTGTGTTTGGGGCCAGATGGATGTGACTGAGGTGAAGTGTGTGCATGTGATAGGCATGAGCCATGATGCATGTGAGTTACATATCATTGAATGTTTCAAGAGTCCATTGGACATGCATGGAAATGTCCATGGCATGCACAATGCCTGTTACTGTGTGTGTTTTGCCTGGACTGACCCATGTGTTGTGGAGGGACATGATGGAAGTGTACTTTGACAGTGGTGCTCATCTGCTATTGCTTCCTGTCTAGGGGACCATTGTACAGTGCCCTGATGCTTGTGTTCTTTGTCTCCCTCTACGCAGCGGCTAGTGAAGAAGAGGGCGGAGACGGTGCTGTGGAGCAAGGCGGCGGGGATGCCCCCACGGCTGCAGTGGAAGGGGTGGGTGAGCCCCCACAGGGGCCTGCTACGGTGGGAGACGGTGAGGAGCCATACAGGTTGGTGGTTTGCACAGAGGAGGAGGAGGCCGCCACTGGGGCACACATGGGGCCTGGTGGGGGCATCCCTGCTGGTGCAAGTGGTGCAGTCCAGGGCCAGGGGCAGGAGGCAGCACAGGTCACCGTGGAGGGGCCTGTGCATGTCGCTGTCCCTGACCCTGTGAGTGCACCACCCTGCACCAGCAGGGATGCCCCGTCCCAGGCCCGTCCGCAGGTAGAGGGGATGTCCATGTCACCTGACTCCCCTCCACCTGCGGACGTGGGAACCCCTGGCCGTGTGGAGAAGGTCCTGATTGGGGTCGCGATGCGCACGGCTGTGATTCGTGATGCCGTGCGTGCTTCCCGGGAGGAGGACGCACGTCATCACGAAGTGCACCGTGCCGACGTGGCCCAATTGGGATCGGCCATGTTTGGGGGTTTTCTGCATGGGTTGTCCAATCTGGCGGCCCTCTCCTCCTCTGTGCAGGCTATACACCAGTCGTTCTCCTTGCCGTCTTCCGGCCTAGATGCCACCAGGGCCCCCTGTGGACCTGCCCCGACCAATGCAGCCAGCTCGGTGGGGATCCCATCCCTGCCACAGTTGGGAGTCGGTGGTCCAGCAGGGGTGGACAACACAGCAACTGGACCCCAGCAGATGGAAGATGTGACAGCATCATCAGGCAGGGCACGTGCACGACGGCGTCAGTGGTTTCCATCAGCCTGGATGCCGTCGTGCTGGCAGAGGCAGTGGCGTCGGAGGCAGCAGCAGGCTCGACGTGGGAGGCATCATGGCTCGGGGCCTTCAAGATCAGAGGGGCAGGCATCGGCCGGAGGGCAGGGCAACCCTGGGATGGTGGTGTCTTCCGTGTGGGAGCAGTTGGTCCAGCAGATAGGTGCGGAGCGGCAGCGGGCGGAAGAGGAGCGGCTCACCATGGTCAGGGCGGAGTTCTCCATGCGTCGGGCGTTGAGGCGGGCTGAGCGCCTCGAGGAAGCTCGCAGGGAGTTTGAGCTGGACATGGGGTTATCCCTGCGAGACCTCGGGGCCAGGACAGAGTCCCGCCTCCAGGACATCGACATGGAGTTCGATGATGCCCTGGCCAGCAATATCACCGAGTGAGCCGCAGGACTTGCCCGCTGCCTTTGTATATAGTTATTTAGTTAGTTAGTGTTAGGTTTCCTTTATTAATTTTTGTTTTTTTGGACCGCTCGGACAATGGCCACTTTTTTGTATATATTATTTTCATTAGGTAGTAGTAGATTTCATTTATGGTGTTGGGCTCATGGACCCTGGAATTTTCGTGTATATAGTTTGCTTTTTGAAGAAACATTTTTTTTATTAATTATTGTGTTCACCATGAGGAAATGGTTTTTCATTATTTTACTTCCACATGATTTTGCTTTGGACAACATTTGTTTTTGGATTACTTTGTTTTTTTTATTTTTACATTTGTTCTCGGACATGGACCATTTATTTTGTTATCCCCATTGTTGTATGTTTGATTTTTTTACTTATTTTTCATCTTTGATACATGTTTTTTTAACTTTCACTTGTGGTATTTTATCATTGGTTTCATACATGTCATGATATGGGTTTTGACATTCACTTGCACCCATTGTGTATGTGTGTGTGACGGACATGTGTTCATTTACAGACTTGCCATTGGGGTTGTATCATGTAATTGCATTCACTATGTGGGTGGATGCAATCCTTGCCTGGGTGTTTGTGCTGGGTATGCTGCCCATTACTGCCATGATTGAGTATCGTCAGGACCTGGGGGCAGGGGGACATGTGTGGGTGGAGGGTGCCCCTGCACTGCTGGGGTGTGGGGGTGGTGGGAGAAATGAGTGGGGGCCTGGTGGAGGGTGACCCTGCACTGCTGGGGGGTGGGGGTGGTGGGAGACATGAGTGGGGGCTTGGTGGAGGGTGCCCCTGGTGGCTGGGGGGTGGGGGTGGTGGGTGACATGAGTGGGGGCCTGGTGGAGGCTGCCCCTGCACTGCTGGTGTGTGGGGGTGGTGGGAGACATGAGTGGGGGCCTGGTGGAGGGTGACCCTGCACTGCTGGGGTGTGGGGGTGGTGGGAGACATGAGTGGGGGCCTGGTGGAGGGTGCCCCTGCCCTGCTGGGGTGTGGTGGTGGTGGGAGACATGAGTGGGGGCCTGGTGGAGGGTGCCCCTGGTGGCTGGGGTGTGGGGGTGGTGGGAAACATGGGTGGGGGCCTGGTGGAGGGTGCCCCTGGTGGCTGGGGGGGTGGGGGTGGTGGTAGACATGAGTGGGGGCCTGGTGGAGGGTGCCCCTGGTGGCTGGGGTGTGGGGTGGTGGGTGACATGAGTGGGGGCCTGGTGGAGGGTGCCCCTGCACTGCTGGGGTGTGGGGGTGGTGGGAGACATGAGTGGGGGCCTGGTGGAGGGTGCCCCTGGTGGCTGGGGTGTGAGGGTGGTGGGAGACATGGGTGGGGGCCTGGTGGAGGTTGCCCCTGGTGGCTGGGGGGGTGGGGGTGGTGGTAGACATGAGTGGGGGCCTGGTGGAGGGTGCCCCTGCACTGCTGGGGTGTGGGGGTGGTGGGAGACATGAGTGGGGGCCTGGTGGAGGGTGACCCTGCACTGCTGGGGGGTGGGGGTGGTGGGAGACATGAGTGGGGGCCTGGTGGAGGGTGCCCCTGGTGGCTGGGGGGTGGGGGTGGTGGGTGACATGAGTGGGGGCCTGGTGGAGGCTGCCCCTGCACTGCTGGGGTGTGGGGGTGGTGGGAGACATGAGTGGGGGCCTGGTGGAGGCTGCCCCTGCAGCGCTGGGGTGTGGGGGTGGTGGGAGACATGAGTGGGGGCCTGGTGGAGGGTGCCCCTGCACTGCTGGGGTGTGGGGGTGGTGGGAGACATGAGTGGGGGCCTGGTAGAGGGTGACCCTGCACTGCTGGGGGGTGGGGGTGGTGGGAGACATGAGTGGGGGCCTGGTGGAGGGTGCCCCTGGTGGCTGGGGGGTGGGGATGGTGGGTGACATGAGTGGGGGCCTGGTGGAGGCTGCCCCTGCACTGCTGGGGTGTGGGGGTGGTGGGAGACATGAGTGGGGGCCTGGTGGAGGGTGACCCTGCACTGCTGGGGTGTGGGGGTGGTGGGAGACATGAGTGGGGGCCTGGTGGAGGGTGCCCCTGCACTGCTGGGGTGTGGGGGGGTGGGAGACATGAGTGGGGGCCTGGTGGAGGGTGCCCCTGGTGGCTGGGGTGTGGGGGTGGTGGGAGACATGGGTGGGGGCCTGGTGGAGGGTGCTCCTGGTGGCTGGGGGGGTGGGGGTGGTGGTAGACATGAGTGGGGGTCTGGTGGAGGGTGCCCCTGCACTGCTGGGTTGTGGGGGTGGTGGGAGACATGAGTGGGGGCCTGGTGGAGGGTGCCCCTGGTGTCTGGGGGGTGGGGGTGGTGGGAGACATGAGTGGGGGCCTGGTGGAGGGTGACCCTGGTGGCTGGGGGGTGGGGGTGGTGGGTGACATGAGTGGGGGCCTGGTGGAGGCTGCCCCTGCACTGCTGGGGTGTGGGGGTGGTGGGAGACATGAGTGGGGGCCTGGTGGAGGGTGCCCCTGGTGGCTGGGGGGGTGGGGGTGGTGGTAGACATGAGTGGGGGCCTGGTGGAGGGTGCCCCTGCACTGCTGGGGTGTGGGGGTGGTGGGAGACATGAGTGGGGGCCTGGTGGAGGGTGACCCTGGTGGCTGGGGGGTGGGGGTGGTGGGTGACCCTGGTGGCTGGGGGGTGGGGGTGGTGGGTGACATGAGTGGGGGCCTGGTGGAGGCTGCCCCTGCACTGCTGGGGTGTGGGGGTGGTGGGAGACATGAGTGGGGGCCTGGTGGAGGCTGCCCCTGCACTGCTGGGGTGTGGGGGTGGTGGGAGACATGAGTGGGGGCCTGGTGGAGGGTGCCCCTGCACTGCTGGGGTGTGGGGGTGGTGGGAGACATGAGTGGGGGCCTGGTGGAGGGTGACCCTGGTGGCTGGGGGGTGGGGGTGGTGGGTGACATGAGTGGGGGCCTGGTGGAGGGTGACCCTGGTGGCTGGGGGGTGGGGGTGGTGGGAGACATGGGTGGGGGCCTGGTGGAGGGTGACCCTGGTGGCTGGGGGGTGGGGGTGGTGGGTGACATGAGTGGGGGCCTGGTGGAGGGTGACCCTGGTGGCTGGGGGGTGGGGGTGGTGGGAGACATGAGTGGGGGCCTGGTGGAGGGTGCCCCTGCACTGCTGGGGTGTGGGGGTGGTGGGAGACATGAGTGGGGGACTGGTGGAGGGTGCCCCTGGTGGCTGGGGTGTGGGGGTGGTGGGAGACATGGGTGGGGGCCTGCTGGAAGGTGCCCCACAGTGCTGGGGGGTGGGGGTGCAAGGGGACATGAGTTGGTGTTCATTAGTTCAAGGAGACATGTGCCTTTGCTGGGGGGCATGCCCATGTTGGGTGGGCTGCCTGCGGGACATGACCAGGGATGCAGGGTAGTCCCCTGTGGTGTGGGCTGCCTGCAGGGGCCGTGGAGGGTGTACAGGGTACACCTGGGAGGACCCACACTGTCAAATCACATGTGGGACTCCCCGGCACCCCTGAAATACACGTACCGTGCAGAAATCGCGTGTAAAACTTCCCGCGCACCCCTGAAATACACGCGCCCAGACTATTCGCGTGTGGAACTTCCCGCGCACCCCTGAAATACACGCGCCCAGGCTATTCGCGTGTAAAACTTCCCGCGCACCCCTGAAATACACGCGCCCAGGCTATTTGCGTGTGGAACTTCCCGCGCACCCCTGAAATACACGCGCCCCTCCCCGCACCCCTGTGTTAGGGAGAATTCTCTGTTTAGGCTGAATTTCCTAACCTAGTGAGTCCCCCAGCAGCTTTGCTGGATTTCTGGAGTTTGTTTTTTCCATCCTGCCAAGAGTGTGACGCTTTTCCTCTCACTCTTGGACATGTAAGTGTGTAATTCCTTTGAAATGTCAATGTGTTCGATGGGCTATGGGGTCTTTTACTCCATAGGGTCTCATAAGTTTTTCTATGTGTGTCACTCCGCACCCTACGTGTCTTGACACAGGGGCGCCCTAGCAGGTCCCCCCACCATAGACTCCATACCCGGGGACTGACTACCGTCTCCCCGGGCATGTAAAGTCACCATTGGCTTTACTAGACCTAAATTTACTAACAGAACTAGTACCAACCATCTTATTGTGGACGTGCTAGTAGGGGTAATTCGATTACTCCTGGATCTGTTACTCGAGGGGGCACTGTCCCGTCCCTCCTCGTCGAGTTTTGGCTGGTGGCAGTGGAAACTACTTGTTATGTTCGACCCCGAGCATAACCCTATGGGATCCGTCCCATTGTTGAAGATTGATACTGTTTTTCGTTAATCTCCAACGTACCACCGATCTACTTATCTTAAATAAGTCTATCGAGTGGTGTTTTCTGCCAGAACTCGGGTTGTAAAATGGCGTCTGTGTTTCTCTCTGTGACTCCTAAACCAAAGGTTGAGCCCTTTGTTCCACTTTTGGCGGGCCTCTGGACAGAGACCCTCCAAAGTGGCGCCATTCTGTCTGGGTTACCCCAGGGGTGTGGGAGGGGGTTTAGACACCCTGGACCGAGTTGCCTTGCCAACTCAGGTCGCACTCTGGAGTGATTGGCCCAGGTGGTGAGCCTTCCCGCTCACCACTTAGCATGTGTTGATTGACAAGCTAGGCTGAATGAATGGGGGACGTCTGCATAAAAGCAGGGCTTTTGGGACTGGATCTTCAGAAAGTCGCCACTGGACCTAAAGAATCCGACGAGGGTAACGCTGAGCCGACCTGCACGACGACACCTCCGGTGGAGCCCTGCGGAACCGTCTCACAATCTCCCGACGACAGAAGAGATCTCCCTGCCGGAGAGGCTCTTTCCCTGGCTGGTGGGAACAACCAGTCTTCTTCTTTGTGCTTTTTGATCGCCCAGGACGCAGTGGTCGAATTGCCCGTGCAGAGCACCCGGCAACCGGATAGCCACTACTCCTGCATCGTGATCGAAAGGTGGTGCCTTGTGACGAAGCACTCCGCGGCTGGTTTCTTCCCTGGTGGTGCACCGGACTTCTTCTCTTCGACGACGAGAGCATCTCTTCTCTTGGCCAAGACCCGTCGTGCATCCACCACCAGGAACAACTGCCCCCGCCGGAGCTGTCTTCCACAACAAGGTACCGTAACCGCCTGGCTTCCCTTTTCGATCGGTTCGTGTGAGGTATCTGATTCCTCTCCGTTCCGTTGGGTTGCCTCCAAGCTTTATTCACTCTTTGTTCTGAACTGGTTCAACCTGTCGCTAACCAAATTTGCTAACTAAGACTTGAACGCATCATCCGTAGAGACTTTCCAGGACATCGTGCCTTGCCTCTCACCGAGTGGGCCTGGCCGCCGAACTGTATGATCTAGTGTGATTAATGCCTTCCTGCCTTGCATTTTTACCCGCTTCAGTACGAACCGTGTTGACTTCATTACCTGCCTATCTCTTCTCTCCCTTCCTCACTAAATATTCGAGTGTCATCTGGGTTGAGGTATACACCTCTGTCTGAAAATAAGTGGTGCCGTAGAACCTAGAGTTGTCGATATTGTGTTTCGGGGGATTGAGCTGTATTCCATTCTGCAGAGTAATTGTATTTTGATTTGTTTGCCGTGTTTCGCTTTATTATTTTTCGTAGACGTTCTGTTATTAACAAATAACTTACTATCTTTATACTAAAGCCTGGTTGCGTGTTTACTCGTTTTGCTGCGAAGAATTACCCTATCTTGTATACTTCCTATACTGACCAACTTTTCTTGAGAGAAGTCTGACTGCTCAGCCACAGCTACCAATTGAATCTGTGTGGTACAGACTGCTACCAAGTGGGTTCATCGCAACACCTGTAGTCCTAAATCTTTTGCAGTGGTCCCAGAGGGAGCTGCACAGGTTTCCGCCTAACACTGGTGTACAGCGGTGGGATTAGTATCGAGTATACAGTTTAGAGTGTTTTTCGACGCTGTAGGACGACTAACCACAAAACTTTACAAAAGCAACTTTCAAAAAACATGTCTACGATGGAAATTTACAGCCAAGAGTCTTTGTCGGATACAAATACTGAGAGTCTGCGAGCTCTCTGTAGACAAGAGAATCTTCCTGTAAAAGGCAAGAAGTTAGAACTGATAGAGAGATTGCTGGCGAACCAAAGTCTGGGTACTGGTTCAGAGGAACCAAACTCTCCAGCAACTGTAGATAACAGTAATGGTGTTGATCTGAATCGTAATTCTGATGATAGCGATGAAGAGGCTGACGAGGACGGCGAGGCTAACGAAACTGTCTCCCCCGTTCCTCTACCTGCCTTACCAACTGTGCCTACGGGGCCCATACCAGGTCCCACAAGTAATCCTGCTTATTTTGAACTTGAAAAAATGAAGCTCGAATTAGAATATAAACGGTTCTTGGCTCAATCTGAACGAAACCAGGAGCTCGAGTTCAGACGAATGAATGCCCAGGCTGAGCAGAAACAAGCTGAGTTAAGACTCAGAGAAATAGAGCTTAATCATGAGTTACAAATGAAAAAGTTGTCTATGGAAAATGCTTCTCTCTCCTCTGGTTCCTCTAGGAGCTCCAGTCCCAAAAGACCCCGGATGCCGAAGGAAGTAGTGGGTATGTACGAACCAAGATTGGATGTGTTGGATTGGTTGAAACTGTTTGAATACAATCATGGGCTCCAGGACATCACCGGGTACGCGTTGCTTCCCTGGTTGTTCTCTAGGCTTCCTCCTGTTGCGACTGATGTGGTAATGGAATTGGGGGAGGTGGATAAAACGGATTACGAAAGTGTGAAACTAGCTTTGATAGCTAGATTCGGGAAGACCCCTTCCCAGTATCTTAAGAGGTTTAGAACCCTCAAAAAGCATGATGGTACCCCTTTGGCTACCTGGGTGAGTGAAGGGTTGAAAAACTTAGAGGGATGGATTAAGGGTTACAAAGTTAACACTTACGAGGGTATGCGAAATCTTTTTATGTTGGAGTCGATTTATGATGCCTGTTCTCCTGAGCTCAGACAGCACTTGGCTGATTCGAAGGAATTAGATTCCAGGGCTCTAGCTAAGGCTGCTGACTTGTGGGTTGCCAACAGGGCTACTCACAAGGATTCTGGGGCAACTCAAAAAAAGGACGAGGGAAAACAGCCTAAAAAAGACTCAAAGAAGAATTCGAATAACTCACATTCCAAAGAGGGCCCCAAACAAAACCAGAAGGGTAAGCCACCGGGAAAACCACAGCAGAATAGTGTGTCTTCTGGTGCCAAACCGGAAGGAGGTCAGAACAAGCCACCATTCCAGAAAGCATTCGGGAAATGCTTTGTTTGTGGCTCGACTGATCACGTGAAAGGAGATCCCAGATGTAAGGGTAAACCTTCAGGGGTCCAGCTTGTCTCCTTAGCCTTCGCTCCAGAGGAGGAAGTCCAAATGGCAAGTGGAAACTTTCTACTGCTAGCTGACGAACCCATTGGAGTCTCAGCCAGCGTTTCTTTAGTATCTCTGGGGTTGTGGGAACAACAGAATTTAGATGTCTATAATTCTATCCCCGATAATACTAAAGAGTATTATAAGGACAGTGTCCAGGTGAATGGTCAGGAGACGCCTGCCATTAGGGACACTGGGGCCAGCATAACTGTGGTGGATAAATCGTTTTTTCAGGCTGAGGATGTTGCTAAGGCACCCAAACGCCTCACCAAGTTAGCTGGAGGGCCTGTGCAGATGCTTCCCCAATTACCAGTTCTCATCCAGTGTAACGGCATGACTGTAAAGATACCTGTCAGCATACAGAGTGAGGTACCAGGACGCGTACTGTTGGGTAACGATTTGAAAACTCTCGGAGTTGTATCGCATACTCCCAGACCTCCTAGTAAATGGTTACAGGAGCTAACCAGACCTGCAAGAGAGAGGACCCTGCGCGGTACTCTCGGGGAGATGATGAAGAAAGAAATCACTCCTGCTCCATTGGAAATGGCGGCCGCTGTCTCTAGGAACACAGAAGTAAAAGGGAAACCTAAAACTTCTAAACCGAAACCAACAGCCCGCATTCCGATGCAGCCGACACGGACTTCCCCGCGGTTGTCCAACGTCACACCCGTAACTCCACCTCCAGCTGAGGCTGAGGGGGAAGTACAACCCTGTATGGTAGAATTAGACTCTGAAGAAGAGCTAATGGAAGGCCAGGAACTCATTGGAGATCTGGATCCTGTTGACCATCCTGAGCTGCAGTCGTTACTGGCAGAAGGTGGACCCAGCAGGGCAGACTTCAGTAAGGGACAGAGAGAATGTCCAACTCTGGAAGGTCTTCGCCGTCAGGCAGAGACTCAGGCTGAAGGGCAAGAGCCTGGGAAACATAGGTTGCACTGGGAAGATGGCCTCTTCTATAGTGAACCGACCGAGTCTGCACCTGGAGACTACAAACGCCTTGTAGTACCCCAAGAGAACAGACCACAGTTCTTGCAGTTAGCCCACGAGATTCCTTTGGCTGGTCACTTGAGTTTCAAGAAGACTAAGGAAAGGCTCTCGCTCTACTTCTATTGGCCAAAGATGGGGGCCGAAGTAGAAAAACACTGCAGAAGCTGCCATACCTGCCAAATCTCTGGTAAGGTTGGCTCCAAGAATGTGGCACCGTTAGTGCCTCTTCCCGTTGTGGGAGTCCCATTTGAGAGAGTAGGGATTGATATCGTTGGTCCCCTTGATCCTCCAACCTCCTCAGGCAACAGGTTTATACTTGTTGTAGTAGACCATGCTACTAGGTATCCTGAGGCAATTCCTATGAGGACTGTTACAGCTCCGGCTGTGGCTAAGGCCCTCCTTGGTATTTTTACTAGGGTCGGATTTCCTAAGGAAGTTATCTCCGACAGGGGGTCAAATTTTATGTCCCACTACATGAAAGCCATGTGGAAAACCTGCGGGGTAACTTACAAGTTCTCAACGGCTTACCACCCACAAACCAATGGATTGGTAGAACGGTTCAACCGAACCATGAAGAGCATGATAGGTGCTCTAGAAGAACCCCTTAAGCGTAAGTGGGACCTTCTATTGCCATGCCTTCTTTTTGCTTATAGAGAAGTCCCTCAGGAGGGAGTAGGCTACTCTCCCTTCGAACTGCTCTATGGTCATCCCGTCAGAGGTCCATTGGCCCTGATTAAGGAGGGGTTGGAGAGTGCTCCTTCCCCCAAGCCAGTCAGAGTGACTGACTACGTGATAGGTCTCCGGAGGAGAATGTCGCACCTGATGACAGAAGCAAGCGATAACTTGAAAGCTGGACAAGCATTGGTCAAGCACTGGCACGATCAAAAGGCTAACATGGTTGAGTTCGCTCAAAACCCGCTGGTTCTTGTTATGATCCCCACAAGGCAGAGGGCCTTGCAAGATAAATGGATGGGACCCTACCGAGTAGTGGGTAAGCTCGGCGAGGTTAACTATCTGGTGGACTTGGGCAACCCCAAGGAGGCTCCGACAGTCTTTCACACCAACCGATTTAAAGCGTATGTCTCACGACCTGATGTAGGAGCGTTGCTTCTAGCTTCGGCCGAGGAAGAAGAAGAGAGTGAAGCTCTTCCAGATCTCCTCAGAGGCTTACCTTTAGATGAAAATATTGAAGGAGTAAAACTCTCCTCCAATCTGACACCCGAGCAACAAGAAGAGTGCAAGTCTATGTTGAATCAGTTTGCCTCTCTGTTCTCGCTCTCACCAGGCTTGACCCCTTGGGGCCAGCACGAGATACTCACTGGTGACTGTCTGCCTGTCAAAAGCAGAGGATATTGCATGTCAGAAAACGTAAGAACCCACATCAAAGGTGAGGTCAGCAAGATGCTTGATCTCGGGGTAATAGAGCCCTCTACTAGTCCATGGTCTAGCCCAGTTGTGTTAGTACCAAAGGCCGGATCTAAAGAACTTAGATTCTGCGTGGATTATAGAGCTCTTAACGCAGTCACCACGACTGATGCCCACCCTTTGCCCAGAACAGATGAGTTGGTGGATAAACTTGGCGCCGCCAAGTTCCTCAGCACATTTGACTTGACGTCAGGCTATTGGCAAATAGCCCTGACCGACCATGCCAAGGAGAAAACTGCATTTTCTACCCCCGTTGGTTTATACCAGTTTACGGTAATGCCTTTCGGACTAAAAAATGCACCTGCTACGTTTCAACGGATGGTAAACCAGGGTCTAACCGGGATGGAGGACTTCTGCATGGCATACTTGGATGACATAGCAGTGTTCAGCAATTCCTGGGACGAACATGTAACCCACCTGAGAGATGTTTTGCAGGCTCTTGGACGAGCCAATCTGACCATAAAGGCGAGTAAATGCCAAATTGGACAGAGTAAGGTAGTCTACCTTGGGAATGAGGTAGGCGGTGGAGAAATAAGACCTTTGCTCAGTAAGATTGAAGCTGTGCAAAATTGGACAACACCGACTACTCAGACTCAGGTGAGAGCCTTTCTAGGCCTCACCGGGTATTACAGGAATTTCATAGAGAACTATGGGACCATAGCTTCTCCACTGAATGTCATCTCCTCGCCCAAATTCCCTAAAAAGGTTAAATGGAACGAGGAGTGCAATCAGGCTTTTGAAAACCTGAAAAAGGCTCTTTGCCAAGCCCCAGTACTCAGAGCTCCTGATTACCGCCAACACTTCATTGTGCAGACAGACGCTTCCAATGTAGGGATAGGTGCCGTACTCAGTCAACTGGATGGGAAAGGTAGGGAGCACCCCGTTTGCTACATCAGCCGCAAGCTGAAGGATCCTGAAACAAGGTGGGCAACAATCGAAAGAGAATGCTTTGCTATCGTGTGGGCTCTGAAGAAGTTTAGGCCGTACTTGTATGGTTCTACTTTTGTTATTCAGACTGACCACCAACCCTTGAGATGGTTAATGCAAATGAAAGGGGAAAACTCAAAACTACTGAGATGGTCGATCTGCCTGCAAGGGTTCGATTTCACTATTGAGCACAGGTCAGGGTGTCACCACCAAAATGCTGATGGTCTCTCTAGGATGTATATCATCGACTAGAGGTATGAGATTCATCCAGGAGTGGATTAAATCCTCCTGTCCCTTAGTCTGGGGGGGCGAGTGTTAGTGAGAATTCTCTGTTTAGGCTGAATTTCCTAACCTAGTGAGTCCCCCAGCAGCTTTGCTGGATTTCTGGAGTTTGTTTTTTCCATCCTGCCAAGAGTGTGACCCTTTTCCTCTCACTCTTGGACATGTAAGTGTGTAATTCCTTTGAAATGTCAATGTGTTCGATGGGCTATGGGGTCTTTTACTCCATAGGGTCTCATAAGTTTTTCTATGTGTGTCACTCCGCACCCTACGTGTCGTGACACGGGGGCGCCCTAGCAGGTCCCCCCACCATAGACTCCATACCCGGGGACTGACTACCGTCTCCCCGGGCATGTAAAGTCACCATTGGCTTTACTAGACCTAAATTTACTAACAGAACTAGTACCAACCATCTTATTGTGGACGTGCTAGTAGGGGTAATTCGATTACTCCTGGATCTGTTACTCGAGGGGGCACTGTCCCGTCCCTCCTCGTCGAGTTTTGGCTGGTGGCAGTGGAAACTACTTGTTATGTTCGACCCCGAGCATAACCCTATGGGATCCGTCCCATTGTTGAAGATTGATACTGTTTTTCGTTAATCTCCAACGTACCACCGATCTACTTATCTTAAATAAGTCTATCGAGTGGTATTTTCTGCCAGAACTCGGGTTGTAAAATGGCGTCTGTGTTTCTCTCTGTGACTCCTAAACCAAAGGTTGAGCCCTTTGTTCCACTTTTGGCGGGCCTCTGGACAGAGACCCTCCAAAGTGGCGCCATTCTGTCTGGGTTACCCCAGGGGTGTGGGAGGGGGTTTAGACACCCTGGACCGAGTTGCCTTGCCAACTCAGGTCGCACTCTGGAGTGATTGGCCCAGGTGGTGAGCCTTCCCGCTGACCACTTAGCATGTGTTGATTGACAAGCTAGGCTGAATGAATGGGGGACGTCTGCATAAAAGCAGGGCTTTTGGGACTGGATCTTCAGAAAGTCGCCACTGGACCTAAAGAATCCGACGAGGGTAACGCTGAGCGACCTGCACGACGACACCTCCGGTGGAGCCCTGCGGAACCATCTCACAATCTCCCGACGACAGAAGAGATCTCCCTGCCGGAGAGGCTCTTTCCCTGGCTGGTGGGAACAACCAGTCTTCTTCTTTGTGCTTTTTGATCGCCCAGGACGCAGTGGTCGAATTGCCCGTGCAGAGCACCCGGCAACCGGATAGCCACTACTCCTGCATCGTGATCGAAAGGTGGTGCCTTGTGACGAAGCACTCCGCGGCTGGTTTCTTCCCTGGTGGTGCACCGGACTTCTTCTCTTCGACGACGAGAGCATCTCTTCTCTTGGCCAAGACCCGTCGTGCATCCACCACCAGGAACAACTGCCCCCGCCGGAGCTGTCTTCCACAACAAGGTACCGTAACCGCCTGGCTTCCCTTTTCGATCGGTTCGTGTGAGGTATCTGATTCCTCTCCGTTCCGTTGGGTTGCCTCCAAGCTTTATTCACTCTTTGTTCTGAACTGGTTCAACCTGTCGCTAACCAAATTTGCTAACTAAGACTTGAACGCATCATCCGTAGAGACTTTCCAGGACATCGTGCCTTGCCTCTCACCGAGTGGGCCTGGCCGCCGAACTGTATGATCTAGTGTGATTAATGCCTTCCTGCCTTGCATTTTTACCCGCTTCAGTACGAACCGTGTTGACTTCATTACCTGCCTATCTCTTCTCTCCCTTCCTCACTAAATATTCGAGTGTCATCTGGGTTGAGGTATACACCTCTGTCTGAAAATAAGTGGTGCCGTAGAACCTAGAGTTGTCGATATTGTGTTTCGGGGGATTGAGCTGTATTCCATTCTGCAGAGTAATTGTATTTTGATTTGTTTGCCGTGTTTCGCTTTAGTATTTTTGGTAGACGTTCTGTTATTAATAAATAACTTACTATCTTTATACTAAAGCCTGGTTGCGTGTTTACTCGTTTTGCTGCGAAGAATTGCCCTATCTTGTATACTCCCTATACTGACCAACTTTTCTTGAGAGAAGTCTGACTGCTCAGCCACAGCTACCAATTGAATCTGTGTGGTACAGACTGCTACCAAGTGGGTTCATCGCAACACCTGTAGTCCTAAATCTTTTGCAGTGGTCCCAGAGGGAGCTGCACAGGTTTCCGCCTAACACCCTGAAATACACGCACCCAGGCTATTCGCGTGTTGAACTTCCCGCGCACCCCTGAAATACACGCGCCCAGGCTATTCGCGTGTAAAACTTCCCGCGCACCCCTGAAATACACGCGCCCAGGCTATTCGCGTGTGGAACTTCCCGCGCACCCCTGAAATACACGCGCCCAGGCTATTCGCGTGTAAAACTTCCCGCGCACCCCTGAAATACACGCGCCCAGGCTATTCGCGTGTGGAACTTCCCGCGCACCCCTGAAATACACGCGCCCAGGCTATTCGCGTGTAAAACTTCCCGCGCACCCCTGAAATACACGCGCCCATGCTATTCGCGTGTAAAACTTCCCGCGCACCCCTGAAATACACGCGCCCAGGCTATTCGCGTGTGGAACTTCCCGCGCACCCCTGAAATACACGCGCCCAGGCTATTCGCGTGTGGAACTTCCCGCGCACCCCTGAAATACACGCGCCCAGGCTATTCGCGTGTGGAACTTCCCGCGCACCCCTGAAATACACGCGCCCAGGCTATTCGCGTGTGGAACTTCCCACGCACCCCTGAAATACACGCGCCCAGGCTATTCGCGTGTGGAACTTCTCACGCACCCCTGGAATACACGTAGCCCGCTCCCCCAGGCCCGATCGCGTGAGGAACTTCACGCGAACCCCTGTAATACACGTAGCCCGCTCCCCCAGGCCCGATCGCGTGTGAAACTTCACGCGAACCCCTGAAATACACGTAGCACGCTCCCCCAGGCCCGATCGCGTGAGGAACTTCACGCGAACCCCTGTAATACACGTAGCCCGCTCCCCCAGGCCCGATCGCGTGTGAAACTTCACGCGAACCCCTGAAATACACGTAGCCCGCTCCCCCAGGCCCAATCGCGTGAATAACTTCACGCGAACCCCTGTGATGCACGTACCCTGCTGAAATCGCGTGTGAGACTTCCCACGCACCCCGGTATACACGCACACGTATTTTTTGTCAGCGGGTGTCCGTGTTTGTGGGTACCCCTTTGCACGTCATTTTTCCTGGAGGGCCACAGTATGGGACATTCATCATGGCAGTATATAGGTGCTATTTGTTGGCGCACCTTTTGGCGCACATTTCTTACAGCCGCAGAGACGCTACCGCCTGCTTTCTTGTGGCGGTCGTGTTTGTGCCTGTGCGCTGGTTTGAGCGTGCGCTTTTTTCCCCTATTCTATTCCATGAATACGTGTTGTAGGCGAGCGTGTGGGCGTTCCGCGCACTTGTGCCCTGTACTTCCCCCGTGACGCCCACGTTTTGGCAAGTTGTTCCCCATTCCGAGTGTTACGCCCGTGTTCCGCCTACTTTTGTTGCGTGGGCCGCGCTATGTGCGAATTTCGCTGTGGCCTGTGCGATTTTCGCTGTGACCTGGCGCACGCTGTTAGATGGCCTGTGCGCCAACGTGCGCCGCGCACTTTTTTATCGCACATCCGCTGGTTTTCTCGCGCACGGCCTTCCATGAATCGACGTGCGCTGCTTTTCGTGCGATTTTCGCACTTGCACTGCGATTTTGGCTATTCCACTGCGATTCGCACGTTTTTGCCCACTTGCGCCGCGCTAATTATTCCATGAATCGGCCTGCAGTTGCAATGAAGATTGGTAGCAGGAATGGTGCATTAGAGAATGCTGGCAGCCCTTCACAGTCAGTGGCAGGGGGAGTTGTTGAGGAAATGTATGCATTACACAACAATCACCTGGCTTCAGTTCCATTGTAGCACTCATTCACCTGCCTTTACGTAGTTAAGCCAGGCGTATCACCAGTTTGCGATAGCTTGCAATCTCATTAAGGACATTAGTCTGAAGTGCCCACCATCTGTTTGGGATAGACATAGCCCTGCAATGTATATCTGCCATTACCACAATGTGCATCTTTTAATGATGGAGGATACAGAAACATAAGAGGCACAATTCTGTCTTTCAAAGGGTAGACTTTGAAATATGTTTTTTGGATTGGACTAATGTTAGACCTTACAATACAATGTAAATATAGCTATTTTTTTATTTTTTAAAACATGTTTTATTTAGCTATAGTTTGTTTGAGCACATGCTTCAAAAGCATAGACTTACATTTCGTAAAAGTTGTTTCGGTCAAATTGTATGACTCTGTTTGTCCGACATCTATGATATATGTATTTTATTTCTCCCTAAAACAGAAGAGATTTTCTTTGCAGGCTCAGTGTGCATAGTAGCATTTTATATTTCATAGTGACTACATCCATCAATTGTGTTTGGACTACTAGTGTAGCTGTATGTGAACTCTTTATTATGACATGTTTACTTTCGCCTCTAGAGGGGTTTCAAAGCTAAATCAGCTTCTTCAGAAGGATTTGAATAAGTGTTATTGTGTGAGCACATAATGACTGTACAATGCTTTCTAAAGTTAGCATCAATATAAATAACTAATAGTCATTCATCTTGACGCCCACGTTGGTGTCCAGCATTGCCGAGGAAGAGCAAGTCACACTCTTCCTATTCTCCAAATTACGCTCAACAAGAAGGCGCATGAACGAAAATCACCAGATTGCCCTGTTCATGAATAATTACTAATCTATGAATATTTCTTTAAGCGGGTCATTACAAAGAGATCACACACAAGGACTAAAGAATGCTTATTGCACAATGAGGTGTGAGAAAAAGTCTCATTTTTGGAGAAGGTGCTGAAACATCCAACACAATCATGTGCATTATCAATTGTTTGAACCTGAGCATGTTATATATTTTTCAGGAGAGTCTTTTGGCTGCTGTCAGATTGCAGTGACCAGATCACCCCGTTCTACTATGGCCCGGAGCGAGCTGTTATGGTTTCCTCCCAACCTGGATATGCCATCCTGTCCCATGCTGATGAGCTGTGAAACTTGCAATCGAGTATCATATGGGACTTCCTGGAATCGTGGTGGGTCCACACACTATCACTACTGAAGAAGTTATTATCTTCAAGTGAATGTTCCTCTCTTCTTGAGAACCAATGCGTAGAAGGCAAATGTTTTTCTTTAAATAAAAAAAAAGAGTTTGCTATAACTTGTTTCTAATCATATCACAAAATGACCATTTGGTAGAATGTTGTGTTACATTTAGTTATGCATAATGTCCAATTTGTAAGATGCTGGGGCACGGCCACATGCTGTGACTGAACAGTGCAATTAAAAAAAGAGTTTCAATTGAGGCCTTATGAATATAAATGCAATTCGCAATGCTTACAGTACGTTTTGGGCTTGCAGACTTCACTTCCCATGGTTATAATATATTATCTTTTAGGGCTCATAGTATCCCAGGTGGCCATTGTAAACTAAGCCAACTTGTAGACAAACTTAACAAAGGAACCCCCCACACATGACGAATTCCCAAGAAACACGCGGTGGGATTCCGCGTCTTTCGCTAAGGATTCCTTTTCAACTCAAAGCAGCGGATCTCGTGGCAAATAACTGGTTAATTCATTGCGTATGCCTTGTCAATCAGAGCTCTCTTAGGTGAATGACCCGGTTCATATAAATTTGTTCAGCTAACAAGAGGCCACCAATCTAAAGAAAATTGCTCCTCCAACATATGGATGTGCTCTCTTTATATTCCTTTGTGGGCTATGCTTGGATTTTGTTTCACAGGGCAGACTCACAGTTGAAGGGAGGTTGGTCATATAAGAGAGTGCATGTAAATAGGTGGCTTGGTCTGATTTCTAAGTATGGTTTTGTAAGTAATGTTGATTGTAAATGCTCTTGATAATAATATGTATGATAAAATAAATGAATAAATGCATAATTAAAAAAGAAAACTAGTTCAGTCATTTAAGGAGTTTCAGTAGTTTTATCTGTTTGTTGAGGGTTCTTTATGCAGTGTTTTGCTGCGGACCGTGCTCTGTAAGCCATTTGTCTGTTCCCATTAGTCGAAGTGTTGGTTCAGTATGAGATAAAAAGAACAAACACTTTGACTTTTTTACCTTGTACCTTTTTCCCCTTTTTTGCTCTAAAAAGCATCACATGACTAATTGTTTTCCCAAAAAGACTAAACATATCGATTTCTCTTCTGAGTTTTTTATTGTGTACTGCAGTAGTTGCTGTTCTAGTTGTTGTATTAAGAGCAGGAGTGTTCTGTGTACTCACTGCATGAGGCAGGGGACCAGTGAAGGAGGCCCTGGTGATCACAAGCAGAGAGGCAGGGGAGGCTGAGCCTCATTTGAATGCTGCCAAAGAGGCCCTGGAGGAACAAACAGACCCATCATAGCATAAATGTGGTTGCTTATAACTAGTACACTGAGGTAAATGTGTTTGGATTTGGTCCTGACTGTGTGGAGCATATATAGGGTAGTTTTCTCCATCTAGCACGGGCAAGGCTGCTAATGTGGACAAGGGTGAGGACTAATGGGGAAGGCTCATGGTGAGGAGTTGTTGCAGCAGCAGGTGGACCAGCAGGAGGGGGGAGAGTGGAAGAACAACGTAGTGGTGGCAGAGTAGGCGCCCCTTCCTCTGTTGGTAGAGGGGGAATGCTTGGAGGAGGCCCAGGAAATAGTGACATCAACTCCTTCCACTGTGGGATGTTTTAACCCACTTATGCTCTGCCCTGCGACATCCCTGTGTGCTGGTGGCACCAGAATCAGCAAAATGGCAGCGAAAACCCCATGCACGCCAAAACCTAAGGGAATTGCGCTCTATCAAGCACAAAAAGATGGCTGCCAAATCTACCTTGCCTGTCCCAGTGGTGGAACGGAGACCTCACTGCTGAAACATGCCACTGGGCTGCCCACCAAGTAAAAATGGAAATTGCATGAAAGGCAGTGCTTTACTGACGAAAACCCAGAAATTGTTCTTAAATCCCTTTTTGGTTGCTGAAAATACAAAATACCGGTCCAAAACAAAACATCCTTGCTGGTTGTTACCCGTCACTTCCTTTAAGAAATCATTATGAACATACAATGTCATGGAAAGCGGAATCTGTCATCAAAATATCAACAGTGAAAAGTGTGCCTGCCTGTGAAAACCTGTCAAAATATGGACGCAGTACCAGCGGCCGCATGTATGACAGCTGTCATTAGTTGCATCAGAAGCTTAAACTTGTGCAATTGAAATCAAATGTCTGGAAATTAAGTGACCTGTTATCAAAAGTAATATAGGGTGTAACTATTTAATTTCCATGGTTTAGAATCTGGAATAAGAGTTCTAATAGCTTGTGTGAAAATTGCAAGTTTTGTTTTAAACCAAGAAAAATGTAAGATATTGACATTGAATTTAAACTGAGTCAAAGCCTCTCCCCAACAAAAGGCATCTTTTTCCTGCTTCCCACCAAGGCCAGGAAGTCATACCGTTGTGAGAATTAAATCAGGGGAGGAGATCTTGGCTGCACCAGAAGGGGACAATGAACCTTCCTTGGCTGAAAGGATATGCAGATTGTGAAGTGTCAAAAGTGGCCTCTCCCAGAAGGAAGGGGGCGGATTGCTTCAGACCTGCCATCAGGAAAAGGAGGCGGGGACAGACAGTCACTTGTGGATTCACAAGCACTGAAAGCATATTTTAAAAAAGACCGAATAAAGGACTGTGCGGATTTGTAAAAATTATAGAATTAATTGCAGTGTTAATGTGATTTTTTGTGCACATTTTAAAAGATGCCAGAACTTTTGCGATGTTCAGGGAAGGTGCAGTGAAAATTCTGGTTTTGTAGCAATCGTTTTTTTTTATGTCAGAAGAATGAAACTTCATACGATGATGCCCATATACAATGTGCACATATGTACAAAATGTTGGACAAATTAGATTTTGTGTCCTGGACAAAAAGTGGAAAAATCTGTCAAATCCAGATCCAAGATCTCACAGCAATGAGGCTTCGAAGAGGGTGTGCTCCACAAAATATGCGATCTATGTATATTATTGGTATAAAGATTGTACACATGTAAAGATGTATTATATCAAAAATAGATTTTATGTGCAAAAGGCAAAGGGGAGGATGTTTTGCCTCATAAAACAGCATCATCATGATGACACTCTGTTTTCTCCTCCAATCAAGGGAGAGAGCAGACTTTAGCCAATAGACTACCTAGGGGGTGCGCCTAGGATAATTCAGCATACCACCCCTTTATCAAACACATAAATAGAGACAGCTGAGGACTTAGAGAACACACAGATTCACCCACCAACCGATTGCGGGCGGAGCACCCAGCCAGATGAACTGACATCTCCCTTGCTCCCGACTCCAGAAACTTTGCAAGCAGAAAGGCTGAGAGCATAGCTGAACCACTTTCTGCTAGGCCTAATTTCCAGAACCCATCCCTCAACTTAAAGGGGAAACTAAAGAAGCAGCCAGGCTATGCTGTAACTGCTTGCCAGCCAAAGAATTATCTTCATAACCAGAAGGGCAGATTAAACCCCGTCTCGTGCCGTGCTGTGCTGTGCTGGCCAGAGCGCCATTGCAGATCCACTCCAGTCATGCTGTGCAGTGTAGAGCAGAGCTCCTTGCTGTCCAGGTCTGCCGTGTGGTGTCCAGAGCACCTTGCTGATCGCTGATCCAGACCAGTCCGGTGTGCCCAGCAGTCTGTCCCGAAACTATCCCTGACCAGAACCAGATCCCTGACGGTTCCATAGAAAAAATTGGTAGTGAGTATCCATAGTATAGGATTGTCAATAGCCTATGTACTGTCCATTGTCATCCCAAACCAAAACTGTCCTATATCTAGAAACTGCATTGTTAAAAATCTTTTTGTCTTGCTTGAACTCTCTTATACTATAGTCCTTCTGTAATAATATTGTTAAAATCATCTTTGCGCTGAAATATTGCATCTGAAGAAGGCAAGCATCTCGGCTGGCAGTTGCCTTAATCAAATGGCTGAGCATCCGTGTAGTTTGTTTCTTCATAGTCCATCCCTAGTGTAATGAAACCTTGTTTGAATTTTAAAAGTGCATCCTTGTTTTCCAATTATGCCTCTTTCTGAAAAAAAACGACCTCCACGAAAACGTCCATAACTTCTTAGCATTTCAACTCCTTATAGTTTTTCCGCAATCACGATTCCCGTGCGCGGAAAAGTTTGCCATGAATTTTTCATTTTGACAAAATCTATAACGTGGAAAATTGCTTTTCATTGCACCCGACCTCATAATTCAGTTTTCAACTTGCTTATTACTCTCAAATCATTACTAGTGTTTGTCTGAAACCAGATAAAGCGGCTCCCATTAGAATTTCAACAATTTCAGTGAATTAAACCATTTTCAGTGTTTTACCCATTCATTCAAAGCCAACTTTAAAACCATTTTTGACAAGTTTGCAATCAGTACTGTTTCTCTCTTGTGTTTGCTGGGGGGAAATTGGGATTGATATGTTTGCTTGAATTCTGCATTCCTGAAACCTGTTCTCTCTCCTTTTATTTCTACATATTGCATATTGGGGGGATTGAAGGGTGTGCAGGGGGAAATAGTAACCATACTGCTATTTGATTGAACATACACAAAAGTATTATCTCTGCTGCATTGTTTTTGCTCATCATTACTCCTTGTGATTAAAGAGATTGTTTAGTGTGACATCACCCATTGGTGATTGTTAGGAAAGATTTCATATTGTATGTAATTTTCCCTCCATGTGGCAACCCCCAAACTTTTTGCTGTTGTTTTACTCCCTGATCTAGACTTTGCCAGAGAAGTGCAGCCTTCTGCAGCACTCCAGGGGCTTTTGCTCAATTCTTATGGGGAAACTGACATGCCCTTAAGACAGTTAGTACTGGAAGACTTTGATTCCCTTAGTCCTTTTCTCATGTTGCAGCTTTTGTGTAACATGAAACAAGAGTGCACTGTAACTTACATTACTGCGATTGTGGGTCTCTAGTCATTCCCAAGGCCCTAGAAACTCTCGCTGGACTTATTATGAACTGTGCAAGTGTGTCACGGACAGGACTGGTGGCAGCTATCGTTTCTCTTGTGTTTTCAACCCGTTTTCACCATGTTATCTGCGCTTACCGCCTTTGGCACAAATGAGTGGCCTGGCTACAAAATGGCGATGCCACGAGGTTCTTTGTCCTGTCCGCTGACCGTCTTGCCCCTTCACCTTCCCCCAGGTTCAGCCGACCCGGGGCAGTCCTTATTTGGTCATGCACTTTCCCGCAAAACCCCAAAGCTTTTGCGGGCTTCTGCATGCCTTGTGTGTGCCTCCAGGATGTGGGCTGGGATGTCTGGTCCCAATACACATCCTGGGTGCCAGAGAGTCTGGAGTGTCCTGAATGCCTGGGACCACCGTGGTCCGTGATAGGTCCACGTATGGTGTGAGTGTTTGTGAGCAGATCTCCCATTGGGTCCTCTCCGTTTTGGCGCAAAGGGAACTTTGGCTAAGAGGAGGCTGAAAATACCACTACCATGTCGATCTCCTGAGTTCACACCGAACAAGGGATAAGGAGCCAAGTATCCTGCAACAAGAAGCTGAGTCGAGGAACCGCTGGTGACCTGCTGAAGATTTGGCACCCTGAACTGTTGTCGTCCTGCGAGACCCCTCTGCATCTGATCGTCCTAGAAGGTCTGCAAAGGCACTTTGACCCATTGGAATAGTGGGATCCCGGCACCTTCATCAAACCCTGCAAGTAACCCTCTTCGGAAGTGTCCCTGGGCCAACCAGTGGGCTGACCAGCTTACGCAGGACACTTTTCTCAGTCACCGCCGCTGTTTTGGGGAAGCCCTCGAAACTTGGTTTACTGCTTGCTCTGCGTATACGGCACCCTCACACCAAATTTCTCACACTTGGCATTCCCAGGTCTGAAGTGAGACGGGTGCGCCCGGACCAGAGTAAAGGCGGTTGCTGTGTTGCCCTGCTGTGGTAACAACCTGTGCACGTACGCTGAATTTGGGACGCCCTCGACCCTGCATTCTGCCACGCAGAATCTACACGGTGTCAAGATGTCCTGATTATCGCAGCTGAAACCTGACAGCAACGTGAACTGAACTGGAGAAGTCTGGGTCTGCCTGCGTCGGGGACCGGTGAGTTGTCCATACCCCAACCGGTGGCCCCTCGCGCAGGCGCCCGCTTCTTTTTTTCCGCTGTTGCGAAATAGCGCCTCTATCCCGCACTCTCACCCTGCCTCTGCCCACAAGTGGAGTCCTTGCTTGAGTAGTGGGGACATGTTCTGCATCGCTTCATTCACCTTCCTGAACTGCCTGATATCCTTGAAGAGGCCCTCTTTTGTCCATTGGCACTAGCGCGTGCAGGTACTATTGAGCACAAGGCTCCTCTCTTCGTAGGGCTCGGACTTCCTCCTAGTTAGATGTATTTCGTATGTCAAACTGGGTCTAATGATTACTTGCACTGCCTGTTTTCCTCCCCATCTAGGTGGTCTACATATTACGTGCTCCTAACTCCGTAGACCCCTCGGTTTTGTATATATATTGTATTGATCGTGATGTGTTGGTCTACTTTAGTATTATTGTGATTCTTTGCTATGGTCGATGTTACAAAGGCCTTGTAATAAATGTGTCTATATTTTTAATATAACACATGTCTGGAGTAATTTGTAAGTGTCCTTGCTCTGTGTGCTCATTGAGGCCTTTCTGTCACCCTCATCCCTCTTGAGACTTAGTCTTGACCGCTGCCATCGCTCCCCTGATTGGCCTGGCTTGTCCAGAGGTTACCCTGTTCCAAGAAACTAGGCTGGCCTTCTGAACCTCTGCCCCTCCAGGTCAGAGTTCAGAAATCCATCTTAACAGTGATCATTGTGTACCCATTAAAAATAGTGTGATATATATTGTGAAATACAATAATAAATATTTTAACTTTGCAAACCAGCCTGCATGAAGTGTGACTAGGGTGCGGGGGGGGGTTCAAAGAGAGGGGTGTGATATAAGTGGTTCATCAGAATAAAAGAACTTATAGACACAAAAATATAATTAAGGATTTCAGTTGCGTTTTCCACGCTAGGCATTGACTTAGGTGAAGTGCCGGATTGAAATCACTTACAAGATTGGGGGCTCATGCCAGGATTTCTGAATTAGACATACCACTTGTGACAGTCTAATACAGCGTGTTAACTGACGGGACGGGGTACTTAAACCCTGTTGGGGTACAATACTGTTTTATACTGTGAAAAGCACCCTTCAATAGGAACCCTCTAAGGAATTTAGTCTGTTTTGCAAAAATAAAATAACTCCTGTAAATCAGAAAGGAAATTAATATTTCCGGAATGGCGACCCTGGTAGAAATTAATATGGCAAAGAACACCTACTGCACAAATTAGTTGTCAGGTGTGAATTGAAAGAGCACGATCAGAATGTGTGGTTACAGGAAATCAAAGAACAGGCCACTGCAACAGGATTAGACACATGGCAAGATCAGGTTCCATTACATATGGCACTGAGTGAACTGTATATGGCCCCTAAGGTAAAAGAAGAGCAAAGTAAGATTGCCAAAATGGTGGCATGTCTGTACCTGCACTTTGGAGCAATACAGGACAAACATGCCGAAAACCTAGATCTGCCAAAAAAGCAACTACAATCATTAGAAAAAGCCCAAACTGATCTGGACTCTGCAGAGCGAAGGCTACAAAAGAGCCATGAATCAGAAAATGAAACCAAGCAGTACCTGATAAAAATAAAAGAAGATATGGATATCCCACAGAAGGAGAACGTAGAGCAGGATATCAAAGTGCTGGTCCTGCAGAAGGAGTGCCAAGAAAGTTTGGACTCTGTACTACAGAGCCAGAAAAAGCTGTAACAGCAAATACATTTTAATAGAGCATGCGCAGAGCAGGTAGTAACCCTTCAAAACCGCCTAGACCAAGAACAAGAAGAGAATAATAAATGAATTCTCAAAGACCTTGACAGCCAGACAGAATTTGAAGAGGAGTGCCAGAGAGCTGGTGCACTCCAAAAACAAAGGGATGACCTGGCTGCACAGAGGGATACTCTTATTCAGGAAATGGATACCTTAGGCCAGGAGGTCAGTTATTTAAAAGATAAGATGGAAGAAAATTACCTGGCCCTCCAGGGACGGGGTGAGCTCCAAAAAGATTACACAAAACTGTTAGAGCACTCTAGGAGGATGGAAGATGCTCTGGCAAAGAGTGACCAGGCCAGCAAAGACAGGACTCAGGAGGTAACCCTCCTGCAGCAAAAATAAGCCCAGTACTCTAAAATGACACAGGAAGCACAGAGAGACAATGAGGTAGCTATGCAGGAACAACTGATAGAGACTAGCAAGGCCTTGATAGAGGAGCAAAAAGGTTAGGTTCTTGCATGGCAACAGGGAGCAGGGGCTGAGAGAGATGAGGTCCACTGGGAAAGGGAAACACCTGAGCATAACATCAGGAACCCTAGTAGCAGAGGCTTTCATCTCTTCAACCCCATGAACTATGCCACCCCCATGTCCACTGGCGCACATGAGCCAAGGGCCACGGGGATGGCAAACTTCAATCCAATGAGGAATATGGGGCTCATAGATCAGCACCTCCCAGGAATGGATGGGCGGGCATCTGGGTATGGGTTCCCAAGTGCTAGGACCATCTTCTCTGATCAGGGAGACTCCAATGAAGGGAGGGTCAGAGAAATAGATCCTCAAAAATACAATTTACCCAGAGACCAGATGGTAAAATTTAGTGGGGAACTCCATGAGAGTAGGCCCACTAAGGGCATCCTCAAAACCTCTGCTCAGCTAGGACAGTGGGGGGGGGGGGTAGTAATCAAATCCTGGGAGCAAGGAGGAATCAGAAGACTCCTCTGAATGCCCCCGGACTCAAGAAACTAGGCCCCCACATTCTGCCAGCCATTCCCGAGCTCGCAGATTCCAGGAGAGCCTATAAAACCAGACAGGCACCTCTGGTAGCAGTGCCTCTGAGTCAGGGGATGATTGGACCAGGGTCACCCGAACCAAAAAAGCCAACAAGGTCAAGAGGGCCTTGCTCAAGGATCCCCTAAAACAAATAAAGGCCATTAGGTGCGTCATCACGCCCCTCATAAGAATGCGAAATATTCAGTTTGGGAGCACCTTGAGCTCTTTGAACAAATGATGGAGACTTTCCATTTGAAGGACAGCCAAAGCTGTATTCAATATGTAAAGTGGACCTTCTCTCCCAAGTACTCCAGCTTCTTTGCGGGGCTGGAGGATCAGAATCATTCCAGATGGTCCACCTATAGGCGGCTATCTTGAAACATTTTTCTGTGCACAGGAATCCTCAGGAGGCTTGCAAGGCAGCCTACAACTTGCAATGTGGGGAAGATCAGGCCCCACAAGAATTTGTTGAAGAATTAAAGCATGCCTTTGCGCAGACCACTAGAAGGGTGCGCACTGACAGCAAAGTGTTTGTAAATACTTTCTTGCATGCTCTTCCCAAATATATCATGACCCAGCTAGTGAGGGACTTTCACAAGAAAAGATCACTAGACTGGGTCATTGAACAAGCCACGCGCATTTATGAGGTGCAAAAGCCAATGGAAAACAAAAAAAGTCCCAAAAGGCCCAAAACAACCAACACCCATGCTGCTGCTAAAGTGACGAAGGTGAAGGTTGCCCCCATTTTAGATTCAGAGATAGGGGGGCCTAAAAACCTGCCTGCACAGAATCAAAACAACCCCAAACCCAGAAGACCCTCGGGCCAATCACAAACACTGATCCAGGGAGGCAACCCCACAAATGGGACCCCTAACTCCCCTGACTACATCAGCCCACGCTACAAGGGCAATAGACCCATCCTGGGTTATGTGTGGACTGTTCCAGCCAAAGGAGGGGGGGGATTCAACCAAACAGCAGCTAACCCAGGGAACTTCCCTCCTCACTTTCCCCAGGAGGGCAGTAATCCCCCAAATACCGGACAGAATTTCTTCCCAAGGTACCCACAAAACTTTCACCCTCAAAACAATCCATGCTTCTTTCCCCACTTTCCTGAGCCCAGACAGCCAAATCCGGGAGAGGGGAGGCCAAGGGTGGAGGGGTACCCAATCTTTCCTAACCCGGGATATTTTGTGAGAAGTGATAGCTACCCTTCCTGGGATCAGCCCAGGAGAGACATGAGGACCCCGTACCATCCCGAGTGGGTGTCCCAACTAGAGCGCCAGGTCCAAAACATGGCACAGGATCTGGGCTGCATGCTGAGGGCTCAACAGAACCCTTAGATAAGCATGGCGGCGCAGAATGCCTCAAACCCAGGACCTGGTGCTCCAGAGCAATGACGGGGGAAGAACCCCAACAACCCACCGGTTTCCAGGGAGGAGGCGCAAGGGGAAGGGGGGTGTACAGCCTTGGAGGAAACTTCCTTCCCCACTTGTAAAAAGCCCCAGGAAACCAGGGAACCGGAACTAAAATCTCCTGCCCCGGAAAGTCTGCAACCCAAGGAGCAGACGGGGGATAGGAGAAATAAAGAACCCAGAAAGACCCATTTTGTGGAGGAGGTGAAAGTCTTCCAGTTTGAAGGAGAGGGATCCTCAGAGGATCTTGGGAAAAGGATCTTCTCTTTCAGAGATGGGGGAACTCCTCCCAAAGAAAAATGGGTCCCAAAGGATCCAAATCCAGACTGTGTAGGTGTGGGGACTGAGTTAGCACCGACCATCATCAAACCCCAGAATCAACAGCACGTAAATACCCTGGTTCAAACCCATCCTGGTGACTGCCTCTAAAAAAGGGGGGGTGCAGCTCAGAACCAGGGGAACCCAAAACGTCCCCCATATCTAGCTGTCACCTTTTTCTTTCAGATTCCCAAGACTCCAAACAGAATCCTGCCCAAATCACCTTCCTGTCATTGTTCAAAACCAAGAAACTAAGCCACCAGTCCAAAAATGTACATTATCTTTGCCCTCTTGAGGAGAAGGAAGGAAGATTGTATGCCCCGGTCCAAATACAGGGGAAATGTACAATTTTGGCACTGGTGGACACTGGATCCCAAGCTACCCTTTTGTCAAAAATGGCATTTGACCAACTGAATTCGGGATGGGGGAGAACTACCAAATTCGTCTCACCTCTCTTCCAGGACAACTTCAGAACTTCGACGGGAAGGGAATTCCAGACGAGGGGAAAGCAGATTTGGACATAAGAATTGGGAGACACAAGATGAAGCACCCGGTCATAGTTGTGACTCCACAGGGCACCCCTTATTTACTAGGGAATGACATCCTGCGAAGGTTGTCACCACTCATAGATTGTGTAAATAAATAATAAAAAGTAAACAAGGTCCTCTGGACCCAGACAAGCCAACAAATAAAATTGAAACAGAGTGTCAATCATGTTAGTTTAAACGGCACATGCCACATGGTTGAACAAAAACCTGACCAAATAGAATTTCACTTCCAGAACAACCAAATCCCAGACGTGACTGTAATTGCAGTAGGAAAAAAAACTGGTGATGGCGAGTCCGATCTATTTCTGAAAATCAACCTTCCGTCCAGTCTAAGGTGGCATTCCAAACTGGAAGGAAACACTCTGAAATTATTTACAAATTCACAATCAGAAAATCCAACTCCGATAGTCCAGAAAGATCAGAAATCAGCTCAAAGCCTGGCTGATATCCAGAAAACTGGGGAGCAGTTGTTCATCCCTATTCAGTTAAATGAAGGGAAGGACTCTGTTCTCGCCCGAGTGTGTTTGAGCAACGGTAAGAGCTTCATCAGCGAGGCCATGTTCCGCAAACTCCCAAAAGATCCAGCCATTCCCACATTTAAACTGATACACAAATGGGAAGTGGACCTAGAAACACCCAATTCCAAACATCTCCTGCCTAGCAGGTGTATGCTCAGAATTTCCATAGGCAACAAGAGCATAGTCCATAATTGTTGGGTCGTGCGAGATGTCCCTGCTGCATTTGACTTAGGCAGTGAAATTCTCAATCGCTTTGCCATTAGTTTGGACCTAATAAACTTCAAAGCTTGGTCCCGATTAGCGGGTAATCCCATGGGCTTTGATGACCCACAGAAAGCATTTAGGTCAGCTCAACTGCTGCCTTATGCAGTTGAAATTCAGATTGGAGAGGAAGTCACCATCCCAGAAAGGACCCGACAATTCTCCCTGGAAGTGTAAGTTAAAAGAGGACAGAAACTGAAATACCCTGACGCCTATATTCATCTTAATGCTCTTTTCCAACAGCAAGGGTTTGGGGTAAACCCAACACCACTAGTCAACATAGAACACAACACCATTCCAACAGAGTTGGATAACAGCGACTTAAAGAGTATCACTCTAGCCGCAGGCACCATTATTGGAATGGCAGTTGATGACCGACATTTTTCCATAGATTTAGGTAATTAACTGTAAGGACCAATCCCCAAGGACTGTTTTGACAGTGATAGTGACGATGACGCAACACCAGACAGGATCTTCAACCGGCATGGGGGGAATTTCCTGGTGTACACTTCCTGACCTAATGGCAAGGAAGATGTGACCTGTGACTTCAGGAGGGATGAGGTGATATTTCAGGTCTGCGAGGACTGCCTTCCCCACCTGAAGCCACCAGTCCAAATCAGCACTTTGACCAGGGACTTCTCCACCCAGCTGGAGGAGGCCGCTGAGATAGCAAAACCAGAAGTCTTTCCATGCTTCAGGCAGATGTTTGAACAGAGAGTCAACCTAGCCGATGCCTGTGAGACTCTGGAGAAAAATCAAAAATTGAAAGTTTTCTTAGAATTTCAAGATCTCTTTGCGGTGGACTCATATGATTGTGGTCGCACCGAAGTCCACACAACAACAATTCCCACTGACCCTGGCATGACTCCAGTGTTTGTGAAGCAATATCGCTTGCCTCTCACATCAATGGAGTCCCTTTCTGAAATAAATAAGAACCTTGAGTCCCGTGGGATAATTCGTCCAGTCCACAGCATCTTCAATAATCCGGTTCTGGGGATTTTAAAGCCAAACAGCCAGTGGAGACTCTGCGCCGACCTAAGGGAGCTCCACAAACGGGTCCATACTTCCTGATGGCCTCTTCCATACATTGACCAAGCGCTGGCCCAGATCCAGGGGTCACAGGTATTCACTGCAATAGACCTGACCAATGGGTACTGGACTGTACCTGTCAGTAGGGAGGACCAATACAAGCTGGCTTTCACCTTCGGGGGGCAGCAGTACACATGGACCTGGACTCCCTTTGGATACATTAACTCTGGCAATGAATTTAACATTTTTCTACACAAGGCCATGCCTGACCTGGGTGAAAGGGGTAACCTGGCCTATGTAGATGATGTTTTAGTCAAAAGCTCAACTGTGGAGGAACACATAGAGGAGATCTGTTATGTTCTGACACAGTTGAGGGCTGCTGGAGCAAAACTCACCTTTCAAAACACACAGTGGTGCAGAACCCCTGTCAATTTCTTGGGGCGTGAGATTACTCCTCAGGGTCTCTGTCCCCAGGAAAAGAAAGTGGAAGCACTCCAGAAATTAAAAGACCCCACGACTCTGCTGGAACAAAGGAACCTCCTTGGACTAACTAATTACAGCAGCAAGGTCATTGAGGATTACGCATAGATCACAAGACCCCTGATCCATCTTTTGAAGGGGGGGTCAAGTGGGAGTGGGGTCCAGAACAAGCCGAGGCAGTCAGACAACCCAAAAGAAGCCTCTCACAAGCACCTTGCCTAGCTTACCCTATCAAAAAAAGGACTTTTCTTGGAGACAGCGTTCTCAAATACATGCTTGACTGCATTATTATATCAAAAGCATGACAAGGTCAATAAAGTAATCTCCTATGCGAGTAAAACTTTATCCTCTGTGGAGGACAATTCATCGATTGTGAGAAGGCACTCCTGGCAAAGGTGTCGGCATTGAAGAATTACCTCCCGTTTATCCAGGGGGAACACATCATACTGGAGACTCCTCACCAGCCTCTGCAATATCTCCAAAGTGACAGAATCCGGGCCAGAAATGTGACTAATTCCTGAATTACCTCCTGGATTCTGTCAATGCAAGACTTTCCTGTGCAGGTCAGACATGGCCAAACCAAGAAGAGTCCCCTCGCGCAAGTTCTGGCTGACTTGCATGATTGTGCCAGAGAAAACTTCGAGGACGAAAGTCTAAAATTCAAGGACAACATGGAGGCATATCTTAATTCCCCACACAAAGTCTTTGAAGAAGACCAGTGTGAGGGAATGCCCACTGTCTATGCGGATGGATGCTCCTACCATGTTGACAACAACGGGTTCGTGGAGCACCTGGTTAACTGGAAAACAGAGGCACGCTATGTGCTAATAACAAACCATTGAAACATGGAAAATTAATCCAACATATTGATGATCTGGTCACCTCGAATGGGACGACCATCTACTGGAAAAGGATCAAGGGTCATTCTAAAGTAGAGGGACCAGACAAAACTGGAAATGACCTAGCTGATCAGCTGGCCAAAACCAGAGCCATACAAGGGGATCTACTTGAGATCGAGTCCCTGTTGGGGAAATCCAGGTCACTGCTATTACTAGGTCTCAGACAAATGCTCACAATGAACTCTCAACTGCACAATGGACTAAGGAGACCCCAGATGCTTATTTGATTATGGCTCAAAAAGGGGATTCAATAATTGGTAATTTTTATCAACACATTGAGGACCCTGAGAACTTTCCCCTGACGGATACCGATTACATAGGGACAGAGGACCTCAGAGTGTTGATGGAATGTCCAAAAATGTTCAGAATCCAAGACAGTTTGTTGGTGAGGAGATCTGTAGCTGGCCATGATCAGTGGGTGGTTCCTACCTCATTCCGAAGCCTGATGCTAAGTCACGCCCATGATGCAGCCACAGCCGGTCATTGGTGGTTTCATACAACACTTATAATCTTAAGAGAGGTTGCATACTGGCCACACATGGGGCAGGACATCGACCAATATTTGAAGGGGGTCTTGTGTGTGCACAATTTCAGCCAACATCCCTCACACACCGTGCACCTCTCCAAAAGAGGGGGATGACACTGCCTTGGTCAGATTTACAAGTCGATTTTATTGGGCCCATGATTCGCTCCTCTAGGGCGAACAAGTGCATGTTGACTGTGACATGCTTGTTCACTAAATGGGTGGCATGTCTCCCAGCCCCAAATTGAAAGGAGAAACAGCAGCTGCCGTGATGATCAATCACATCTTCTCGCATTTTGGACTACCCCAAAGGATTGAGTCAGACCGAGGAAGCCACTTCACTAGCAAAGTGATGACAAAGATGTGGGAGATACTTGGGCTCAAAAGAAAACTACACATTGCCTACCGGCACGCGGTGCAGTGGAGAGATACAACAAGACAATTGTGAGCATATTAAAAAAGTTTGTGGCAGTTTCTGGGCCAAGTTGGGACATCCGACTACCTC